>NC_079974.1:11602114-11914473 GCF_029852145.1 Microplitis mediator
GCCAAAATAAACATCCGGTCACTAATAATTATTAAAAATGTAATAATAATATCAACTACAAATAATTATTTACCGTCAGTAATATATACGGTCACTAATAATTATAAAAAAAATAAATAATAATGGTATTAATTAGTTACCGACAATAATATACGGTCACCAAGAATTAATAAAACTACAAAATAATACCAATAAAATTATTAATAATTATTTACCGTCAATAACATATACGGTCACCAATAATTATTAATAACAAATCCACGTGAATATTAATAATTATTTACGGTCGACAGCATATACGGCCAATAATAATTATTAATATAAAAATCATAAATTTACCCTCTAGGTTTTGGATTTAAGTTTGTCGCCGGGACAACTAGTGCGCAAATATATTTATATATATTGGACGCTACTGTATGCCATGCGCTCTCTCTCACTCACACGTGAGGTATGTAATAATGGCCACCAACGCGGGACAAATTACACGCCAATGAATTAAGCACAAAGGTACTTACAGTCGTCGTTGTAGTATAGGACTCTGATTGGCTCCATTGGTGATTATTTAACGGCAAATTTAATTAATGGCCAATAATTCCAATCAATATAAATATGTAAATTGCCAGCAACTTTCCAATTATGCCAAACAGCTCAAATGGCGTCTCAATATCAATAAATTATTTTTGGCAACAACAGCAGCACACCTTACTCTCACAACAGATTATCCACGTCTGACCATGGCAGCACGTGAGTCCCATGCCGGCACTTCGGCCGGCGCCATCTTATCATGGGTTCTCTTTCCAACCAATGGAGCACTATCTCTGTCGCATGTTAATTCACTCATTGACATCAACATGATGCAACGACTTGTTTGGCATGTAATTTGTCCCTTTCCGACCTTAAATGGCCATTCCCTTTTCCAGAGCCAATTAATAATATAATATTATAAATAAATATTCCCTTATTTTATTTATAAACCCCGTAAATTTATTTAAATTAAATAAATTCACCGAGGCCAACTGTTGCGTTGCCGCGCATGCGCCAACCAATCAAAATAATAATAATAATAATAATCAAATAATTAAACTAAATAAATGCGTAATTAATTATCCCGGCGGCTGTAAAATCCATCCACCAGTAAATAAAATTCAGTAATTTTTACTGATTTGGCCGCAAATTTTATCTAGTAAGTTAAACAATTAATAATAACACAGTAAATAAAATACGATAATACATAAGATAATAATAATAATAGTATGATAATAATAATAATGAATGAGACGTGCTGAGCAGCGTGTGCTGCCATCTGTTGCCCTTCTCCGACCTAATGCGAAGATGCCGCGATATTTAAATATCGTGACACCCCCCCACCAGGCCGGTCTTAGCCCTATGCAAGACCTTTGGCCGAGACAACAGCAGTCTTCGCATCCATTGGCGTGCTTTTCAACCAAATACAACATTTACTTACCTTCTCGTTCTTGCTAGGTTGGGTAAGGAATGGGTACTTGAATTAGTGTGGTACATATTTATGAAATGAATGTCAATTTAATAACGGTGAAAAATATACAATTAAAATATTTTACCACCAACAAAAGAAAAGGAAAACTTATTAAATTAAAAAACTAATGCCCGAGTAGACGATAGCCACCATTATCAATTAAACACAACGTTGATAATTTAACCAAAGCAATTGGATGAATATGGGCAAGTAACGAAAATAAATAAATAACATAAATAATAATGTAAGAAACAAAAAAATAAATAATAAATGAATATTGGAGCTTGGCTCCTCACAGCCGCTTTGTGCGGTATCTCCATGGGCCCCCCGGTTACGCTCAATGTTCGTCCAACCGGTATCGGCGAATGACTGCCTGATCCCACGTAAACTTTGGGAGCCGAGGCAACGCCCACAATTGCTCCGAAATGGTGCGTCGGCAGACGCGGCAACGTTGGTTGCTCATTCGCACATTGCAACACACCATACACATTCCTCGCGCCGCCAAGCGCGCCCTTCCGTGCGGTCCGTGACACACGTCGGTGTCAAAGAACCACACGCACTCATCGCAAAACGGCTTGATGTGCGATGGTGGATTGGTACACTGACGCGCTGTGTGCCCCCATGCACTACAGCGAGCACAACCCTCCGTGATAACTCGCGCCGCCCACTGGTGTCTCCATAAGGTTACTTGTTGCCGGAACATCAAGCCCACCTCCATTCTCCATTCCGGGGTACCAGGTGTAATGCTGGCCCGGACAAATTCCGGTCGACGGAATCTCAGCACGGCTTCCGCCACCGCTTTTTGCTGCTCCGTCAAGGATGGCACCGCTATCCCATAGTGCACCCAATTGCGTGCACACATCAAATCTGTAAAAGGTGTTAAGTCAATTTCCTTTCAGGTCACCCCAAAGCAGTCTATCAGAGAAGCAGTAACAGTAAACAGTACCCATGGTGAGAGCAGGGTAGAGAATAGAGTAAGCAATAGATAAGAGTCAAAGCGATAGATAAAGAGCTAAATAGATAGAATAGATAGAAACAGGCCATTGGAGAGTCATTAACTGACCGTCAAGATAGCGTCCATAGACACTAGCGCAACTGAATTTTCTACCGATTGAACCACATTCTCCGACCGCTTGAACAATTTCAACAACTTGATGTGACTACGACCCACGAGCTTACCATCAAGTGTTTTCAATTCAACTATGACCGGAGTGACCACCTTATCAACCACCAATGGACCGACAAACCTTGGAGCCAACTTACCGACCACCTGATCACACTTTTTGGACAGAACCTTGTTTGGACGATAAACGAGATCACCGACTTCAAAAACCCCCACTCGGCGAGTTTTATTATAGTGTTTCGCATACCTGTCCGATGCTTGACGTATGTTTTGGTTGACTACGTCCCTTAGTTCAACCATTCGGTCCATACGAGCTACCCACGAAGACCGGTCCACATTATCGTTGATAGTGATGGCATCATTATCATGTCCATAGCATCTCATTGGACACGGGTCTCGACCAAAGTTGAGAAAAGCTGGGCTCACTCCCAGACTTTCGTGACTGGCCGTATTGTACGCAAACTGGAACTCGTATATATATTTATCCCACTCCCGATGGTCGTCTTCCAAATAGCTCATGATCATGGTCTTGATATTACGGTTCACCCGTTCCACTGGGTTAGCCTGTGCATGGTATGGCGGAGTGGTCATGTGTTGTATTCCAGATTCCTCGATAACAGCTTGTACATCTCTATTCAAGTACTCACGTCCATTATCGGTCCAAAACACCTTTGGAGTACCCCACCGGTTCAGTATGGCTTGTTTGAAGCTGTTTGCGACTGTCTTACCGTTGGCGGCTCTCACTGGGACACACTCAATCCAACGGGTGTACAAATCTTCGAAAATGATCAAATAAGCAAACCCAGACTTCGACCGAGTGAACGACATGGTGTCTGCAGCTACCACTTCCCATGGTTCCATTGGTGCTCTGGTTTCCATCAAACCAAGCGGTTTTTGCTGAACTGGTTTCGACGCAATACAAGTTTCGCACTCAGACACATAATGACGTATGTCTTTAGACATCCCCGGCCAATAATATCGCGCCTTCACACGTTCCAAAGTCTTGCGGATTCCCAGGTGACCTGATTGAGGATGGTCATGGGCCTGTTGCAATACCCACCATTTATCCTTTGGAGGTACCACCAGTTTCCAAATCACATCATCGTTGGCAACCAGACCTTCCATTGGCGCGGGTACTTGCTTATACAACCGCCCATTATCATACCGATAGCCAGGCACGGAATCCGAGTCATTTTCCAGCAGTTGGCATTTTTCGGTGTACCAATCATCCTCGGTGTCCTCGTTCAGCACATTTAAATCCTCTGGTGCTTCGGTTTCATCCTCGAAACGACGGGATAAAGCATCCGGGGCTTCATTTTCCGACCCACGGCGGTATTCGATCCGCATGTCATACTCGGATAATTCCAGAGCCCATCTGGCTAACTTTCCTGTGGGGTCCCGTGTATTCATTAACCAACGGAGGCTGGAATGATCTGTCACCACCGTGAATGTATATCCCTCCAGATACGGACGAAACTTTCTCACTGCCCACACCACAGCAAGGCACTCTTTTTCTGTGGTGCTGTAGTTGGCTTCCGCTGGAGTTAAAGATTTACTGGCACAGGCAATTAGTTGTTCTTTGTCCTCTTCACGTTGGACCAGCACTGCACCCAATCCCGATTGACTAGCATCGGTGTACAACACAAATGGTAAAGAATAATCAGGCGTACTCAGAACTGGTGCCTCTACCAGAGCCTGTTTCAATGCCTGGAATGAAGCTTCCTCAACTTCAGTCCACTTCCACTGGGTGTTTTTGCGTGTCAACCTGAATAGAGGTCCAGCTACACAGGCGACGTTTTTGAGGTGACGGTGGTACCAATTAATCATTCCATTGAATCGTCTGACTTGTTTAACATTCTTTGGCGTTGGATAATTCACGATGGGCTCAATTTTCTCCGGATCTGGTCTCAACCCGTCCTTGTCCAACAGGAAACCCAAAAATCGAGCCTGAGATTGGCAGAATTTACTCTTCTCGAAATTCAGAGTAAACCCTGCCTCTCGTATCCGCTTCAGAACTTCAGCCAATACTTCCAAGTGCTTTTCAAACGTCGGAGTGATCACAATAATGTCATCCAGATACGCTGCAGCGTATGGTTTTAAATCTGGAGTGATTATCCGATCAATTCCCCGCTGGAAGGTCGCTGGTGCGTTGCACAAGCCCATTGGCATCCTCTTATACTGATAGAGGCCTCTACCAGGTACCCAGAATGCTGTAAATGGCCGACATTGTTCCGTCAACAGGATCTGATAGTACGCAGAATTCATATCAATGGTTGAGATGTAATGAGCTTCACCACAGCCATCCAATACTTCATGTATCGGAGGTGAACGATAGGTGTCGCGTTCTGTCACTGCATTGACATCTCTGAAATCCACACACATTCGGTATTTTCCATTGGGTCTTTTTACCATCACCGGTTGACTCAGCCATTCTGACGACGCCGCTGGTTCGATGATGTCCTCGGTCACCATTTGATCCACGATTTCCTGCATGGCTTCCAAAACCACTGGAGATCGTCGGTAGACACGCTGTTTGACTGGTTTATGATCTTTCAGCCTGATGTCATGCTCGACCAAGTGAGTCAGACCCAGCCCCGGGGTCATCAGACTCTTCTGGTGGTCAATGAACTGCTGTAACTGCTTTGTTTCACCATCAGTCAGCTCTTGTAGTGCACCGAATGCCTTACGAGGGCTAGTTGACGTTTCCCGAGTCAACTGATGCCACTCGCCATCACGTATACGCCACAAATTTCGTTGTAGGTCCAACTGCATTTGGAAATGATCAATGAAATTCATCCCAATCAAATTTAGCGATCCCAGTCGTGGTATGTAATGTATTGGAAATGTCACTTCTTCAACATTATCCAATGTAAATACCGGTCCAATCACACCTCCACTCACATCGGTGGTATGATTGGCCATGCCAAATCTGGTAGGAGTCTCTTCCACCATGAATGGACACCCTGAATCCATCAATTCTCTGGCAAAAGACCCAAATGCAGTGGTTTTAGCCCCAGTGTCGATAATTGCAATTCTGGACCTTCCTGCAACACTTATCGAAACCATTGGTCGCGCATGCCCAGTTTTGAACCGCCAGAACCCATTGGAGACATGTGAATCAGCCAATTCCCGCCTCATGTGCATCGCTAGCAGATCATCAGTCAACACATCCATGGTAGCGTCCAATTCCTGAGCTAAACCCGCACTAGATGGTTGACTGATGGCGTGTACCTCGACCTGGACACAGATACGGTGCTGTTGATGGTCTGGTTGAGGGATTACCACGCTATGAGAACCGTCACCCTCTATTGACGGCCCGCATTGGCGTTTTTTGGCTGCATGGATCTCGGTGGACACTGGCAAGTCACCGCTGTCTTGCCCACTGCCCCACATCTCGGACACACGTCGCGATGAGGCTCCCGACAATCATAACTGAGGTGTTGTAAAGACCCACAGTTAAAACAGAATCGCGGTCGACGGAATGATGGTGCTCGAGGATTCAAATTTCCCGGGCCCCGAGACGTCGACGGATTCCCCGGGACGTTTCCACCAGGTACCATTGGTGGATTTTGCTGTGCATTAGGCCTTACAGGTGGCATGTTTGGTCCTGACGGCATGTCAAGCTTGACTGCGTTTCCCACTGGTGCCAATTCTGGGTCAGGACCGTCTTGTCTGTCCCGTTTCCTGGACTTTCTGGACTTCTTGGATGTTGGCTTTCCCACTGGTGGTGTTTGTTTATCCGACTCACCAGATCCATGATCAGATACCGCATGAAGTAACCCTTTATGGTCACGGGGTTGTTTGGGTCCATAAGCATATGAACACTCTTTTACATATGCTTCCTCCCGTGGTGGTGGTGCACGTCGAGTCTTAGCAGCTCGCCATTTTTCCTCTAGACGAGTTGCTTCGTGCAGTAACGAGGAATACGTCTCAAATTTACCCGCTGGGCAATGATCCCAGAACTCGGGTCGTAATCCTTGGCATGCTCGACGTACTTGTCGAGATTCATCTGGAGGGTGACGTAGTCGAGAATACAGACTCTGCAAACAGATTAAATAATTTCGAGACGATTCCTTTTCCCCTTGGTTTCGTGCCCGAATATCTGCTTTGATCTCCCGCTGGCGCCTTCCACCAGTAAACCACGTACGGAACTCATCTTTGAACTGTTCCCACCGCGTCCACCGTTCGAAATTTGCTGAACACCACGTTGCCGCAACACCGGTAAATACCTCTGGCAGAACTGCCAACCGATCCTCGTGACGGATGCCAGCACTTCGCATTAGCACTGACAACCGCCTCAGAAACTCGTCACCAGTCATGGAACCATCTCCAGCAAAAGACAGCTTCCAATTGCGAGCAATTGCTCCATAATCTCGATCCCGACCATGAGATCTTGACCTTGAACGTCGGTCGGCCCTCTGGCTGGCATAAGAATCATTTGAAGACCATGATGGACTACCACTGGAGTCAGAATCGTCCCCATGGTCTGATGGCCGCCCATGGTGTGGCTGGTGGGTAGCCCCATGGCCACGATTTGGTGTTGGTGGCCAATGTACATGTACGTTGGACGCTGATGTCGTACATGCTGGTGGTACCATGCTCATTTGAGGCCCACACGCATTTACTGTTTGAGTATTGGCCCTCAAACCGCCCATTGGCCCCGATGTCGTATGTATGGCACTTAGGTAGGATGGCATGGTTGCAGCTACACAGCTGCGAATTGGTGACGACGCCCGGAATGGATCCAACGGGCGTGATGCGATTGCTGATGACGTGCCAGCAGTTATGTTTGACAACATGGTCGTGATTCGGGTCTCGAACACCCTTAATATCTCCACGACATCCCGATGGGTCGCAACTGCGTCCATTGGGGATTGCTGCTGCACTCCTTGAGCTACCGTTACCGTTGGGGTACTGGTTACCGGCACAGTTGGCGTTCCAGTCGTTGTAGGAGGGTGGGAATGAATCCCCATGGAGTGCAATCGATCCATGATTGCTAAATCATCCCGTTCACGACCAACAGCTGATTCCCTCATCAGCTCGTCCACCAATGGGTCCCACAAGACATCCTTGCCATCATCCCGGTCCATCAACCGTCTGACCCGGTCACGTATCACACTATCGGACCCATGGTGATTCAACCACCGACTGCGCAAGTACTCTCGCAGCGCTGAAACGTCGACGTATTCTGGAATTGTATCAGTTCCCGCCGGAATTGGCCATTAATTAAATTTGCCGTTAAATAATCACCAATGGAGCCAATCAGAGTCCTATACTACAACGACGACTGTAAGTACCTTTGTGCTTAATTCATTGGCGTGTAATTTGTCCCGCGTTGGTGGCCATTATTACATACCTCACGTGTGAGTGAGAGAGAGCGCATGGCATACAGTAGCGTCCAATATATATAAATATATTTGCGCACTAGTTGTCCCGGCGACAAACTTAAATCCAAAACCTAGAGGGTAAATTTATGATTTTTATATTAATAATTATTATTGGCCGTATATGCTGTCGACCGTAAATAATTATTAATATTCACGTGGATTTGTTATTAATAATTATTGGTGACCGTATATGTTATTGACGGTAAATAATTATTAATAATTTTATTGGTATTATTTTGTAGTTTTATTAATTCTTGGTGACCGTATATTATTGTCGGTAACTAATTAATACCATTATTATTTATTTTTTTTATAATTATTAGTGACCGTATATATTACTGACGGTAAATAATTATTTGTAGTTGATATTATTATTACATTTTTAATAATTATTAGTGACCGGATGTTTATTTTGGCGGTAAATAATTATTACTATTTACACTTATTAATTTATATTTTTTAATAATGATTATTGCCCGTGCTTATGAATGACGGTAAATAATAGATGATATTTACGTTTAGTATTATTATATTGTGAATATTACTGGACAGTATTTTCTGCAATTATTTACAATATCACCAGTGGGTATTTTTTTTGATTTTGATTAAAGTTGCGGTAAACAATTTAATATTATTTGTGATTATTCCCAGTTATATGATTATTATTTTACACACTTGGTGATTATTTTGGGGAGATTATTTATAAGTATTATCCGCCATTATTACTAGTGTTAATTAGTTACAAGAAATCAAGGGATTATTATTACTGTTTGCGTATCCATGATTAAGAGTGTGATATAATTGTATGTGTGCGCATAATAATTATTCTTCATAATTGTTTATATTTATTTTTTTTTGCTATCACGTGCGGGTGATAGTCAGTCTAATATTATTTATTGTTTGCGTTGCTTGACTATTAGTCAAAATTTCTATTGTAAAGTGAATATTAATTTTTTTATTATTATTGTTTATTATTCATATACCGATGAAAATCATGAATTAAATTATATCGGGTAAATGGCTACCAACCCGGGATTTATTTAAATTTGATTATTTATTTATTGCAACTATCTCTTTCTTGCTATCCTCTTCCAATACCTGACAACTGCTCTCTGTTTTATTTTATTTTATTATTTCATTTTCATTTCATTTTTCTTATTTATTGTAATTTCGTTATTTTGTTCGTGGGGTACACGAACTGGCGCCCAATTCGGATTTCTAACCCAGCCTGAGAGGAGCTGAGTGTCCAGTGGGATCGTGGGCATCTCCAAAGGACATTTTTGGTTTTGTTTTTCTGTTTTATTATTTTTAGTTTCAGTTTCACCATCGGTGGGCCATAACGCCTATTTGACACTAACCACACTCCGCCGTGGGTAGTGTGAAATAGTAGTGAACGTTATAATTTATTAATAATAAATTTAATCATTAGTTTGTTTTCTCTGTTTCAGTTTAATAATAAAAAGTTATTTTATTGTATTATTCATGATATTGTTTAAAAAAAATTAAAATTTGTTCAGTAATAATTTTTTTAAATGTTACTTTCAATTATGACTAACCAAAGCTGCAGTAGAGCTTGAGACGCTCGGCCGCGCACTGTATTGGGAACGCTCAGCGACTGGCGCGCGGTGATAAATAAATTCATATTGTTTGATCTAATCACGAGCACTGAAATTTTCTTTTGGGATCTTAAACTTTAATAATTAACGCATGTAACCCATGAAAAAAAGTTTCATTTTTTGAGGGAGAAGTCAATGAAATTTTCATTTGTTTACTTAAAAGTTAATTAACAATGGGATAATTAACAAATAATTTTATGCTATTAATATTTTTATAAAATATAGATATTCGACAATAAATCCTGGAAATTTTATTAATTTATTTTTAACGGTTGTTTTGGATTTTATTTTTTAATTAAAAGTACTCAAAATTTACATTGTAAAAAAAATTGTTGTTAAAATGAAAATTTTGAAAAATCGTTTGAGGGATTAATTTTTCATAGTGACTACATACGGAAAAAATACATCGACTTAATTTTCATGACCAAGTGGAAAATGGGGGGTCCACTTGACGTGATCTTGCTCAAAGCTAAAATTTACATACCTCACACGTAAATCGTTAACTGTAATGTAACTCACGCGAATTTCTCCAAGGAAATAAAAAAATTTTTTTTTTACATTAATTTTAAGTTTTAATAGCATATTTTTGATGCAAGATAAGCAAAATCAAATTTACATTAAAGTAAAATATTATCTTAAGGCAAAAATGGGTTTTTGTTTTTTTTTATATTACTCAAATTAATATATACATATACGTAAATGAATATACGTTATTTCATTTTCCTAGTTATATTGATTCTGCATACCTATTTTCATTTGATTTGATGCATCTGCAAACAATTTGTTCCAACGCGAAACCGTTCGTTTACTCACACTCTTTTCGTCACAAAATGGATTGAGTAAGCGATTGTTCATTCTTTTCTTACTTGCCATTGTAATTAACTATTGGAACTCCTTTTAAGTTTAATAAATAAGAAAAAAATAAAAAATAAATTATTTATTCACAAGAAACAATTAGTATGAACACTAAGCAATTTTCAAGCTACAAACGTAAATGCTGTGTCTCTTAATAGATTATACAAAAATTCAGCTATTGCGTTTGTTCTTATGGTTAGGATTGTCAAAAAATTTCTTCATAGTATATACTAATTTCTCAAGTAGGTTTTAAAAATGCTATTCGTTCAAAAGTTTATGTATACGTTTATGTATATGTAATATAACGCGGATTGTGGCATCGATAGCGGTTATATACTAAAGAGATCTTAATAAAAAGCGTTACACTTATCCAATGAATGCTTATATCAGTTAAATGCAAAGACGAATAAAATTAGTCAAATAGTAACTCATTTTTGAGCAAAAAGACATTATAGCTGATAGTATCAATTTTAATTTACTGGTCTTGTACTATTTATTAAATGATTATTATTATTATTAGTTTCATTAGGATTTTATAAAAAATTTAAGTTGTTTTAGTGACAATTTTACGTCAATTCCGGCTACTGAATTGTATTTTATTATAAATGTGAATGTATATTTATAGAACGTTATAAGTAAAAGTAGACTAATAACTACACAGTTCATAAAACATACCTGCTTAAAGAAAATGATAAATTCTCATAGCTGTATGTGTAAGACATATACTTGACTACATCACTTTTTCATAGCAGTCATTCATTCTCATAAAATCTCTATGACAATTTATGACACTATCGAATTTTTTAAGATTTTCGAAGCAGGGATGAAGAATCAAATTACGGAAAAAATTTTTAGCTGGCGATAATTGACCTTAACCACATATAAAAAAAAATCATACTCGATTATAGCGAAAAATAAGTTATCGTATCTTTTAAAAGAAGTTAATGATAATTTACTTTCATTAACTAAATTTTTGATACAATGTTGAGTATTATTCATCAGTGCTTATGGACGTTCAATGGAATGAGTTATTATTTAAAAATCCAAAACACTTCTTCCAGCATACATACTAACATTTCATAAATTTTATTTTAAAAAATTGCTTTGAACTGAAATTATCTAAGATAAAGCACAGGGAAACATCATGCTATGCTTACTGAAACAAACGCTATAGTAAAGTATTTTTAGAAAAAGAAAACTTTTTGAGGAATGACATAATTAGTGGTAAATCGATTAAAATATGATGCACGCTCATTTTTTGTTAAGATTGAAGTGATCGAAAAAATAAAGAAAAAAAAGTGTACGACCATTAATTAAACACACCCGAGATTGACTCTTTGCATTATATACCAGTAGTTTTGCCGAAATCTATTGTAAATTATAAACTCAAATGAAAATAATTACAGTAATTGTTTAATGCTTCATCGGGTATTAAAATATTTGTTACATAAAAAGTCATTGACGAAAAATATCACCAGAAATTTATCAGGTCAATAAAGTATTTATACTTAATGGCAGCAGTTTAATTTTATTCGTACAGCCTTTAAGTAAAACATAAATACCACAAATCAGATTTATAAATTTGAATAAAATAATGAATTACCTTATTTACTGCTGATAATCTTTTATTCAAAATATCGAGTGTATTGTCTGGAGCCGTCAATTCTTTTTTATAACTCGTTTTTTCGTCCTCTGATGGTTCAGATAGCAATATTCTTGACGGTACTTTAACTCTTCGACCACTATTAATAATATTGTGAAGCTCGTCGATTGATTCTAAAATCGATAGAACATTATGACTATTTTTTTATCAATAATTGTTACTAGAATTCATATCCAATTACACACAAATTAACTTGTAATAAAAAATACTTGTAGTGAGAAACCGTAAAATACTTATAGCAAAAAACCGTATAGAAAAATATATACTAGGGCGTTTCAAAATTAACATTTTTTGTTTTTTTTTATAATTATATATATATATATAAATATAAATTCAAATACAATTAAAATTGAAGAATTAAATGTGTTAGGTTTTTTTCATCTTATGTATTATTTATAACTATTTTTTTTTTTTTTCGTTAAGTAAAGAATAATTGTAGACATATAGTACTGTCGCTAAATATTTAATATCAGTTAATCCTTGAGCACCCGCGCTTTGAGTCTTTTTCTCACACTTGACTTAAAATATTTTTTTCTAAGTAATTTCAAATGGAATGACCAGGTGAAATTTTTTTTATCTTCATAAAATTTTATGCATTTTATGATTTTGAAATTTAAAAATTATTTCGAGTATAACAAATACTTTTAAAAGATTTAATTTAAAAAGCCATGAGACTTTTTCTCATCACGCGAGTAAAGTAAGGCGTAAAAATTAATACGGTTCGGCTCACTTTGGACAGTTTCGAATCTTTTTGGCAATCACCGCCATTTTTTCAGCCGTTACATCTGTATTACATACAAAATTAAAAAAGAAAAAACAAGTACATTATAGAAAATTTAAAAATAAAAACAAGTGAAATATTCAAATATATTATAATTACGTCATTACTGGGAAAGTGCATAATATTTTTGTTTTATTTAACTTAAAATATACGATCCGCCGAAGTGTAAAACTTTTTTTCATCACGCGGGTAATGTTTTACGTTGCTGTAACGCGGGTGCTGAAGGGTTAATCAAAATATAATATGCAAGTTTGAGATATACGTTTTTTGATTTTCCAAACATTTGTTAAAATATCTCCTTAGAGTTATATTACTAAGTCACAAAATTAATTTTTCAGTACTCGCTTTAGAGCAACGTAAAACATACCGGCGCGACAAAAAAAAGTCTCACGCTTCGGCGCATCGTAAAATTAACGTTAAATAGTAAAATAATATTATGCACTTACTAAGGATGGAAACGGAATTCAAAAAATCGATTTTCGATTTTTCGATTAATCGTAATTTTTGTAATTATAAGAATCGATTAATCGTAATTTTTGTAATTATAAGAATCGATTAATCGTTGTTCACAATCGATTTAAATCGATTTTTTCGGTTATTCTATCATTCAAGCAAACTATTGCATACAATATGATAATTTACTTAAAAGACAAAGATTCAAAACTTATATTTATATTGTAACTTTTATTTCAACATATCCATACTTTTAAGCTATATCAACATACAAGAACAACAATTTAAAATATTCGAAAACAAACACTTAAACCTATTAGATCTAAATGATTTCTCCGTACTTATCGTTTATACTTGACATATTTGTTGATTTGGTGTTTGTTATGAATCACAGGAACTTATTTGGAAATTTAAATTGCAAACAGCGGTAAAAAAGACTATTAGTACTAAAAAATATGTAGTCATGAGAGAGTTATTAAAAAAATGTAAGCAGTTATGTGTTACTAGCGATAAGTTATTAGGCATAATCACACACAGAGAATTTTACGGTATTTTTTGCATCAAAAATTTATAGAAAAATTACTATAGTCATAGTAACATGAGGACATTTTGATCATAGTAACAAATGATACTGTAGAAATTTTTAAAATACATCGAACAGAATTTACAAGGTGCATTGTAATTTTGAAAAAGCAACAGACAAAATTTATACCAACTGCATACTAAATATTCTGATTTAGCCTGGTAAATTTTACTATGCAGTTGGTATGAATTTTACTTGTTGCTTTGTCAAAATTACAATGCACCTTGTGAATTCTGTTCGATGTATTTCAAAAATTTCTACAGTATTGGTAATTTGTACAATAATTCCATACTGTCCTCATGTTACTATGACTATAGTAATTTGTGTATAAATTTTTGATGCAAAAAATACTGTAAAATTCTCTGCGTGAACAGATCTCGTCTTTATATTTTCCATTTGCATGAAAATAGCATCTGCGGACTTTGGTGCGCTGCTGTTGCGACGTCAACCGTACTAAAGTCGGAAGCTTGAAGTCGATTATCAATCGATTTCGATGACGATAGTTCGATTGTAAAAAATCGATTATTTTGAGTGAAAAATCGATTTTCGATTAAAATCGAAGTCGACTCTACCATCCCTAGCACTTACCCAGTCAAGCCACAATTGTATTTTATTTGAATTTCGCTTGTTTTAATTTTTAAATTCTTTATAATGTACTTGATTTCATTTTAAAATTTTGTTAATAATGACAGATGTAATGGCTGAAAAAAATGGCGGCGAATGAGAAAAAGTCTCATGGCTTTTTAAAATAAATATTTTTAAAGTATTTTTTTAGGTTGAAATAATTTTTAAATTTCATAATCGTAAAAAAGGATAAAATGTTATGGAGATAAAAAAAATTTCACTAAGTCATTCAATTTGAAATTACTTATAAAAAAATATTTGAAGTCAAATGTGAGAAAAAAATCCCATAGCGCGGGTGCTGAAGGATTAAACTATCTCAATATTTTTGTGTGTAACAATTAAAAAAAAAAAACATATATATATATATATATATATTACTAAAATTGTAAACTACATATAATTATTTTAGTCCGTGCTCATAGAAAAGAAATATTGTCATAATTAATTAAAAAATTATTCAATTTTCTTATAAATGTATTGTTAGTTTTTGTTAGTTATTTTTCAATCAAAATTTAATCGATTATTAAAATTGATTGATTGACATACTTTCATTGAGAAAAAAAAATCAAATTTTAAATTATGTAAATAATAAATCTAAAAATCAGAACTTTGAGACTAAATTGTCTTTCATTACCAGAAGAAAAAAATTAAATATGCTGCAAGTAAGCAGGCGTCCGAAAATAATTATGCATGAATTAGTTAAATCAAACAATTATTTCAGTATACGCACATAATTATTAAAACTACTTTATATATATTCCAAAAAATTCATTCTCGTTAGGCTTTATTTTGTTGACAAAAAAAAAAATTGTTTACTGCGTCCATTATTATAAATAAAAATTTGATTTTTTTAAATACATATATTTTTTTAAACAAACAAAATCATTAAGAAGTACTATATATCTATGACATCGCGCAAAATGATTGCTGATAAAAAATTAAATTGAATAAAACGTGTCTTTGAAATCAATGTAAGGTTCAGAAAAATAGAAATAAATTCTTTAATAACAAGAAATTCGAATCAAAATGTCCAAAGTTTATTGTTGTAAAATTTTTACTGCCAGAATTCCTTGCGTAAAAGATTTCATAAAATATGATAAAGTCTTATTGGAATTAATTGATATCTATGATATGTTAAAAAAATTGCATAAAATCTGATAGATTGTCATGAATTCTCATAAAGATTTCGTGAGAATGAACGAATTTTATGAGAAAGTGCTATACATAAGCATCAGTCTTGATACATACTTTTATCAGAATCTATCGTTTTTTTTTCAGCAGGGTAAGATCAGATTTACATGAACCTAATAAAAAAAAAAAAAAAAACGAAAATTTTTGAGCGAAAAGGAAAAAAAGATAAATCCTCATAGCTGCATAAGCACGGCACTTCCTACAACTTATTTATTCTCATAGAATCCTATGAGAATTAATGAGAATATATAGGATTTTATGAGGTGTTTGAAGTATGGCGAGGAGGGCTCTTACGAATTCTATCAAAACCTGTTAATTTTTTATAAGAAAGACACAATCCTTTCTCTCATCAAAAAGTTATAATTAATTTTTTATACAACGAATGTGATTTTCAAAAATACTAATCTTATTTTATCAATGTTGAATTTCGGAATCAAAATTAATTTTAAATACATTAATTTAATTTTAAAAATCACTTCAAATTAAACATTCCATAAGCGTGAAATACTATTTATTTTGATGTTAAAATTATATTTTCATAAAAAGTACAATGTTTAATATATGTAATATAATATATCATACAGAGAATTTATATTGTTTTTAAAAAAAGGTAAAAAAGTTAAATAATTTTAAGAAAATAAGTAATTAGTCTACGGCGGCTCAATGACAAGTCTCTAGCGTAAGGGCGTTTTTTTTAACCCAATTGTTGTAAATAAAGTAAAATTACTTTTGGTCCTCAACATATAAAATAAGAATTAACATTCACATACTTTAACCCGACGTCAGAAAGAACAATAGAAATCACACAATAACGCAAGAAAAAATACAAACTGATTTAAAAAAATATACCTGAAATTTAATTATTAATAACAAAATCAACTTACCATGCGTTGCAATTACTAAGCAATTGTGATATTCTCCCTTGATTTTGACTCTGAAGATCTTATTTGGACGATTTTCTTTATAATATTTAATTTGATTAATATCAACGGTTGTAAATTTGTCACTACTGATTAATTTAACGTACGCGTACATCAAAGAAAAAAAAAAGTAATTCACCAAGTCACGAAATTTTTATTTATTATAATTAAATATAATAATTAATCCGATTGATAATATGTTAAATAATAACTCGCACAAAAGTTTCACGACGCGTATCACGAAGAACACTCTTGAGGAATGAGGGCTGCTTGGTATTTGTATTGGCAACTCGAGATCACGACTGAACTAAAGAGCGGGAAGCACGATGATTGGTTGTGTAGCAAACTAAAGATACGGTGTATCCCTTCTATATATCTATACATCTGAGTATCGAGTATAGTATATCGACAACCTATACTAACTTAACTGTTGTTGTATTATGTATATAATATACGTATGTGCTCACAGACACGTAAATTTGTGCATCTTTTGATTTTAGGACAGCGCTGCTGCTCTGCTTGTGTAGAGTATAGTTAAAATATATGTATAGCTATATATATATATATATATATATATATATATATTGTAACGAATGTGAAACTGATCTTTTAAATATTTGAATAGCTAGAAAACAAATGCCTTCTTCTCTTGTTTTATAGATGCGCGATTAAAGTCAGTCGTATATTGACAGTTTAACAGCAAACATTGTATCTCAATAAACTATATATTGCTCTTGCTTTCTTTTACTGCTGTTAATTGTGGTGTTATTATTTCTAATATAAGTGTGTTATCATTGTAGTGTATAAGTGATATTAATTTAAGATACCAACCACTACAATTTGGTGTCAGAAGTGCGTGAGTGAGTGAAGTGACATATTTTAAAAAAAAAATATTGATAATTATGCCGCGACAAACAAGACGAACAATTTCCGATGATGTCTCGGATATCATCGAGGACGCTCGGGACAATAAATTGCGGAGCGAGCTTGACAACAAGCTGGAAGATTTCCGCGAGCAAATTACGTGTTATTTAGAGAAGAAAAGTGAGGAAGTAGTCTAGTCAACAAGTTCAAAAAGACGAAAAATAGAGATAAAGCTCTTAAAAATATGAGCGATAGCTCATTCGATTCGGAATGACGTCTAGAAAAATGTATCTCGAGGGTTTATTAGCACATAAAAAATTGCGATTGTTATTAACAAATAAAGAGAAAAAAAAAATGTCATTTGGTTTTTTGTTAATAACTTAAAAACTATAACCATTTTTGAAATTTTGAAAAAAGATCCTTAAAGAGGAGGAAATTTCCAATAAAAAAGTCCCAACTCCCCGAACTCTACCTCTATTATTTATAATTTTAATTTAACGCCGAAAATAGGGCTTCGCGCGGCCGTCACGGCTTGGGCGCACTGCCGCTAAAGAGAGCGTACCACATAAAATAATTTTTTTATAGTAACAAATATAAATTTAAAAATTTAGATAAATTATGGTATCATCTAGACACTTGAAAGAATAAATCCCCGTTGGAAAAAAGTTATTTAGTCAATTTTTCAAAAAGTTGTATTTTTGTTAACTAACTAATTTTTTTCTAATCTCCGTTTTTATAAATAACGACATAAAAGTTTAAATAATACACCTATAAATTTTTGGCTTCGTGGAGCCCTTCTGATATATATATTCAACAAGATCATGCCATAAAAATTTATGAAAGTTTATTATATTGTTTATAATATTTTTTTTAAGTTAACAAAAAATGAAAAATCCAAAAAATGTTGTTAAAAAATTTTTTTTCGACAAATTTTATGTTATTGCTGTTTTCGCATCTAACAACAGCATTAAATTACGGTCGAAAAAAATTTTTAACATTATTTGTTAAGATATTTTTTATAAACAAATAGACAAGTTTAATATTTTTAAAAAATTTTTTTTTACCATTTCATTGTCTTGGCAAAATAACGATTTTTAAAACAAAAATTTTTTCGTAAATAACTTTTTTAATTGTTTACAATTGTTTTTTTTACATTTCGATTGTTTAAATAATTAGTTAAGAAATTATTTTTTCTTTAAAAATCATAATTGGTGTTTCTTTATAAGTTAACAAAAAAAAAAATTTTTTTATAAATAATTTCATCGTTTGTTAACTTAACAATTTGTTATAAACAAATTCCATAAACTGTTATATTTTTTTTGTTGAGCAAAAAAAAAAAATAAAAACAGATATATGTATGACAGTAATAAAAAAAATTTTTTTCTATTTTTTAAAACACTTTTAATATTATACGAGACCAATGTTGAATCGCCCTCTTGATTTGTCAACTAACAAATTGATATAACTTATAAACTATGAGAGATACGATAATGAACATTCAAGTGGTTTTTATAAAGGATTAATTTATCTTTTAAATAAGCGAATGACCAAGTTTCTAACTATTGTTTATCAGCCATTATATGCATTTGTTTATAAAAATTTGAGATTTTTTTTACTTTTTCGTATCTTTTATGACTTTTAACTTGTTAAATAATGAAATTACAGCATTGAACCTCAAAACAATTTTAGTTATTGATAAAATATCTACCAATAAACCTTTACATCATATCTGTATCTCATATAGTTAAAATTATATACGTGTTTTATTAATATTTATCGAACTTGTTTTCTTTTATACATAATTTTTTGTTTCTTTATTGCATCACTTACCAATATTTTTAGTTTCTATATATTATATTAAGTTATTATAGCTTCTAATTCGAGCTACTTCTATCGTTTATCTCGAAGATAACTCAATAATTTCATCAAAGAAACTATTTTTTTTAAGATAAACAATAGAAGTAGCTCGAATTAGAAGCTATAATAACTTAATATAATATATAGAAACTAAAAATATTGGTAAGTGATGCAATAAAGAAACAAAAAATTATGTATAAAAGAAAACAAGTTCGATAAATATTAATAAAACACGTATATAATTTTAACTATATGAGATACAGATATGATGTAAAGGTTTATTGGTAGATATTTTATCAATAACTAAAATTGTTTTGAGGTTCAATGCTGTAATTTCATTATTTAACAAGTTAAAAGTCATAAAAGATACGAAAAAGTAAAAAAAATCTCAAATTTTTATAAACAAATGCATATAATGGCTGATAAACAATAGTTAGAAACTTGGTCATTCGCTTATTTAAAAGATAAATTAATCCTTTATAAAAACCACTTGAATGTTCATTATCGTATCTCTCATAGTTTATAAGTTATATCAATTTGTTAGTTGACAAATCAAGAGGGCGATTCAACATTGGTCTCGTATAATATTAAAAGTGTTTTAAAAAATAGAAAAAAATTTTTTTTATTACTGTCATACATATATCTGTTTTTATTTTTTTTTTTTGCTCAACAAAAAAAATATAACAGTTTATGGAATTTGTTTATAACAAATTGTTAAGTTAACAAACGATGAAATTATTTATAAAAAAATTTTTTTTTTTGTTAACTTATAAAGAAACACCAATTATGATTTTTAAAGAAAAAATAATTTCTTAACTAATTATTTAAACAATCGAAATGTAAAAAAAACGATTGTAAACAATTAAAAAAGTTATTTACGAAAAAATTTTTGTTTTAAAAATCATTATTTTGCCAAGACAATGAAATGGTAAAAAAAATTTTTTTAAAAATATTAAACTTGTCT
Source organism: Microplitis mediator (assembly GCF_029852145.1). Classification (NCBI taxonomy): domain Eukaryota; kingdom Metazoa; phylum Arthropoda; class Insecta; order Hymenoptera; family Braconidae; genus Microplitis; species Microplitis mediator. Next base: position 11,622,491 of record NC_079974.1, read on the forward strand.
ATTTGTTTATAAAAAATATCTTAACAAATAATGTTAAAAATTTTTTTCGACCGTAATTTAATGCTGTTGTTAGATGCGAAAACAGCAATAACATAAAATTTGTCGAAAAAAAATTTTTTAACAACATTTTTTGGATTTTTCATTTTTTGTTAACTTAAAAAAAATATTATAAACAATATAATAAACTTTAATAAATTTTTATGGCATGATCTTGTTGAATATATATATCAGAAGGGCTCCACGAAGCCAAAAATTTATAGGTGTATTATTTAAACTTTTATGTCGTTATTTATAAAAACGGAGATTAGAAAAAAATTAGTTAGTTAACAAAAGTACAACTTTTTGAAAAATTGACTAAATAACTTTTTTCCAACGGGGATTTATTCTTTCAAGTGTCTAGATGATACCATAATTTATTTAAATTTTTAAATTTATATTTGTTACTATAAAAAAATTATTTTATGTGGTACGCTCTCTTTAGCGGCAGTGCGCCCAAGCCGTAACGGCCGCGCGAAGCCCTATTTTCGGCGTTAAATTAAAATTATAAATAATAGAGGTAGAGTTCGGGGAGTCGGGACTTTTTTATTGGAAATTTCCTCCTCTTTAAGGATCTTTTTTCAAAATTTCAAAAATGGTTATAGTTTTTAAGTTATTAACAAAAAACCAAATGACATTTTTTTTTTCTCTTAATTTGTTAATAACAATCGCAATTTTTTATGTGCTAATAAACCCTCGAGATACATTTTTCTAGACGTCATTCCGAATCGAATGAGCTATCGCTCATATTTTTAAGAGCTTTATCTCTATTTTTCGTCTTTTTGAACTTGTTGACTAGACTAAAGATAAAAAGAAGAGAGAGGAAGATGAGAAGAGGTTCGACAGCCTGGAATCCAAATTCTCCAGGATGGAAGGATTTCTAAGCAGGATCGCGGATAAATTAGAAGATACATCAAAAGGAAACAAATCCGGTGATGTACCCCTTACTAATAATCATAATAATAATAATAATAGTCGCGACTCAACATTCGATGCGGTTCCTCCTCGGAACATTAATGTTGAGGCAGAGGTCCATGCCGACGCGGAAATAAATAAAAATTTAGAAAATAAATCAGGCGAAAAATTTGATAAAAATAAACCGAAAATAATCGCGACATCAAACCCATCATTTGTTTTTAAACCGATTGACTCAATTAAACCAAACACATTTGATGCTTCTGTATCTGCTGATAGATATCTAAAACATTTTGAAATCGTTTCAAATCACAACGGTTGGACAGAACAAATTAAAGCGTCATACTTAGGAGCTTCATTGAGAGGAAAAGCTCAAACAATTTTAGACAAATTATCGTCAGATGAATTAAATAATTACGACAAAATTAAAGAAATCTTAATATCGCGATTCGGAGAAAGAAAATTTTCTTATGTTTATTTAAATGAATTACAAAATAAAAAACAAAAATTTAACGAATCTCTTGACAGCTTTGCTGAAACAATAGACAAACTTTCTCGCCTCGCATATCCCGATTTAACAGATGATATGATTGAACGTCAATCTTCTCAACAATTTATCAGTGGGTTACTAGATAAAAAATTACGATATTCTTTGAGATCAGAAAAAATTTTTACGTTAAATAAAGCTTTAGAAAGAGCTTTAGAATTAGAATCAATTTCAAAATTAATTGACAGTGAGGAAAGAAATAAAATTCACCCAAATAATAATTTCAAACAATTAGATAATTATAAACCTAATCTTAAAAGAAAATTCGAATTTAATAATAATAATAATCCTAACTTTAACCGTACTCCCACTCCTACATGTTGGAACTGCGGAAAGACAGGTCATTTCAAATCAGATTGTAAAAATACCCAAAATCTTAATCAAAATTACCGACAAAATTTTCAACAAAATAAAAGACCAAGATATAACCAAAATAATAAAAATAACCAAAATCAGGGAAACTAAAAGGGGTTGATTCGACGGGGGACGAATCAACCTATTCTATTAAAAAAATAAAATTAGACAATTTGAATCCTGATTTTGATTTAATATTACATGGAACTATTAACAATATTCCTTGTAAAATGAATATTGATACCGCGGCTGATATTACCGTTGCTAATATTAATTTATTTAATAATCTAAAAAATAATAATTATAAACCTTATAAAATTTATACGGCATCTGGTAAAGAATTTCCATATAAATTTATTCATAAAAGTCAAATTAAAATTTCGAATTTCTCCATCGATTTAGATATTGTTTTTGCGGAAATTAAAGAGGATTGTTTACTGGGTAAAGATTTTCTAAAAAAATCAAAATTAATAAAAAATTTCAATAAACTTTTAAATAAAAAATTTAACAATAACAAAAAGATCTATGTAAATCAATTAAAAACCGAAACAAATTTATTATTACCAGAATTTTTAAACGAAGTTTACAATTCATCAATTAAAAATTTAAATGATTCACAAAAAGAAAAATTTAATAAATTTTTAATAAAATATCAAAGTATCTTTGCAAAAAATAAAAATGACATTGGCGTCTGTAATTATATTGAACATAATATTGACACAGGAAATGCTCAACCCATTAAACAATCACCTAGGCGTATTCCATTACATTACAGAAAAGAAGCTTTCGAATTATTAAAAGATATGAAAAGTCAGGGTGTTATTCAACCTAGTTCTAGTCCATGGGCATCTCCAGTCGTATTTAAAAAGAAAAAGGATGAAACCCTTAGATTTTGTGTAGATTATCGACAGTTAAATTCCGTGACAAAGAAAAAGGCTACTCCAATTACTAATCAATTAGAGATTATCGATTCTATAGTAGGTACGGTTTGGATTTCAGTCGTCGATTTTAAAAGCGGATATTGGCAGATCCGCATGAATGAAAAAGACAGGGAAAAGACAGCATTTTGCATAGGTGGTCAACTTTGGGAATTTTTAGTTCTTCCGTTCGGGTTATGTAATGCCCCAGCTACTTTCATTGAATTAATGAATATTGTTTTAGAAGGATTAATAGGAAAAATTTGTGAAGTTTATATTGATGACATCATCATTCGTAGTAAAACTTTCTCAGAGCACCTTGAACATTTAGAAATCATATTTGATAGACTTCTTCAAGCAGGCCTAAAAATCAATACTAAAAAATGTGTATTCTTTCAACACAAAGTTCCATTTTTAGGTCATGTAATTTCCGGAAATAAAATCGAATGCGACCCAAAGAAAGTTGAATCAATCACCAATTGGCCTATTCCGAAAAATAAAACCGATCTTCGAGGTTTCTTAGGACTCTGCTCGTATTATAGGAGATTTATAAAAAATTTTTCCCTAATCGCTAAGGATCTTCATAAATTAACCGAGGAGAAAATACAATTTATTTGGGATGATAAAGCTCATCAAGCCTTTGAAAACTTGAAGAAAGCTTTAAGTACTGCCCCTGTTCTAACACCTTCAGATCCGAATCTTCCTTTCATTCTGGATACTGACGCTTCCTATTTCCAATTAGGTGCAGTTTTGTCTCAAGTTCATCAAATTAAAACTCCTGATGGTAAAGAACAAAAAGTTGAAAAAGTAGTAGCTTATTATAACAAAATATTAAACAAAGCGGAAAGAAACTATTGTGTAACTAGGAAAGAATTATTAGCTGTTGTAAAATCAATTGAACATTTTCGTCATTATTTGATAGGGGGAAAATTCATCATTAGAACAGATCATGTCGCACTAAAATGGTTATTATCTTTTAAAAACCCTGAAGGTCAAATGGCTCGTTGGTTAGAGGTTCTATTTCAATACGATTTTGAGATTATTCATCGCCCTGGTAAAAATCATCAAAATGCTGATGCATTATCTCGTCGTCCTTGTGATTGTAAAAAATGTCAAAAATTAAATTCAAAAATTTCAGAAGATTGTCTCTATATCCAACAAATAAATTTAGGTATTACAGATCCTATCAATTGGAGCAAACTCCAGAACGAAGATGAATCATTGAAAGTCGTCATTGATTTTAAGAAAAAAAATCTTGTACCAGATTGGCAGTCTATTTCTGATCTTAACTCCACCTTTAAAGTTTATCTACTCTATTGGGATTCTTTAGAGTTGAAAAACGATATACTTTATAAAAAGTGGGAATCCCCAAACCTCTCAAAAATTGTTTGGCAAATTATTGTTCCAAAAAGTAAAATTAACGATGTTCTTCATGAAGCACATAACTCTTCATCTGGTGGACATTTTGGAATCAATAAGACCCTTGACAAAATTCGTCAAAGATTCTATTGGGCAACTTGTAAACAGGACGTTGAGTTATGGTGTAAAAATTGTAAAATCTGTTTCTCGAAAAAAGGTCCTCATCGTAAAACTAAAGCAGAATATCAGATTTATAATGTAGGGTCACCATTTGAAAGAATTGCAATTGACATTCTCGGTCCAATTACCAAATCTTCTTCGGGAAATCGTTTTATTTTAGTCGTCACAGATTATTTCACTAGATGGCCAGAAGCGATTCCTCTTCCAAATCACCAAACATCCACAATTGTTGAAGCATTAGTTTGTCATATTATTTGTCGTCATGGTCTTCCTTTAGAAATTCATTCAGATCAAGGTAGAGAATTTGAATCTTTAATTTTTAAAGAATTAATGGAATACTTGGGAATAAAGAAAACTCGAACAACTCCTTTGCACCCTCAATCAAACGGTTTGGTAGAAAGATTGAATAGGACAATTCTTCAATACCTCTCAAAATTTATCTCGAAAAATCAAAAAGATTGGGATAAATGGTTACCACTTTTCCTCTTAGCTTATCGCTCTTCTAAACATGAAACTACAGAATTTTCTCCTGCAATGCTCATGATGGGACGTGAACTCAGAATTCCTTTAGATCTTCTTCGAGGTTCTCCAATAAACCTGGAGAATTCAGAGGAATCTGAGTCACTGTCTGATTTCGTGAGTCAATTGAAAGAGAAAATGAATTCTATTCACAATATTACAAGAAATAAATTTGAAATTAAATCAAACAAAGCGAAATCAAACTTTGATTTAAAAATCAATATGTTAACTTTTAAGGAAAAAGAATTAGTTTGGCTCTATTTCCCCCATAGAGTCAAGGGAAAATCTCCAAAACTTCAATGCGATTGGAAAGGTCCTTATGAAATTGAAAATAGGCTAAATAACGTAGTTTATAGAATCAGAAAAATCCCCAAAGGAAAATATAAAATTGTGCATGTAAACCGTCTTGCACCGTACTGTGATCAATAAGAAAAATAAAGAGAAGTCCGGCTGGGACCCTAAACGATCTCAGTATAGACGTTGTAAAGGGTTCCCGGGATTCTGTAGTCAATTAGTAAGTCTAGGATATCTTACAAACTGATAGAATTGAAGATGTCTGAACGACTACTAAAGACTGGTATAGTCCTTAGGAGAAGTCTGACAGTGGACCCTGAATAACCACACTATAGACGTTGTTGAAGAGTTCCCGAGATTCTGAAAGAAGTCTGGCTGAGGGCTCCGAACGATCTCGGTGGTAACGTTGTTCGAGGGATTCCCGGGATTCTATAAGGACTGGAATGTTCTAAGTTCGGTTATTAGCTGAGGGAAGTCCGTCTGAGGACCCTGAACGATTAGTCGTTGTAAGGGGTTCCCGGTATTCTTGGGCCTTTGATGAGAGACTGGATATTTCTTTTGGTTTAAGTGAGCTCAGCTCAAATCAAAAGTTTGAATTCTTAGGGCTTATCATTGGTCAACAGTATCCTGACTGGAGCTTTGGGATCCATCCGGAGTTGGCATAGTCAACATTTCTCTTAAGTAGTGCACGACTTCTGGGAGATAGGTGGATACCCTGGAGAGTTTCCGAGGAACTTTTAGGGGGAAAAATTGAAATTCGTTGCAACGTGTATTATTCAGTAATCATTGATGTGTTAGCTCGAGATAACATACCGGTATATGAGCTGAATGGACCGAGCGGTAGAACATTGAGCATTAAGACCGAAAAAGTAGCAAATTGATCACACTAAAAGTTTATAATGAACAACTGATAAATGATAGAATGTAATGATGAAATATGTTTGAATATGAAATTTAATAAAATGTTGGAGATACTCGTTTTGTTTTTTTCTATTATGTGCAGATAATATTTCCAATTTCATTGGGGAAGGAGAGAAGGAGTCCATTCCTAGTCCTTCAAGGAGGAGAGGAAGGAGTTCCTGTTCCCATCCCGTACCTGATCCCATTCCCATTGAAGGTCCATTCAATCAAGAGGAGGGTTACATTTTTAATTTATTTATTTTGATTCGTTAAATAGAAAATAGAGTCACGAACACTGATTAACTTCTTAGCAGAATATTTTATTTTTTTATTATTATTAATTCTTAGCTCAATTAAACTATAGACTATTTTTTTATTTTTTTTATTATCTTTGCGTTAGCCTACAGGGTTGTTTTTGGGCTATGGTGTTTTTTTCCCTGTAGGGTGATAGATAGGGTGTGTTGGGACCATAGCGGAATCGAACGAAGATTGTAAATAGTTTTAATTTCAATTAAGTTCGATTCTTCCAACACAAATTTTATCGGGACGATAATTTTATTGAGAAGGGGGTAGTGTAACGAATGTGAAACTGATCTTTTAAATATTTGAATAGCTAGAAAACAAATGCCTTCTTCTCTTGTTTTATAGATGCGCGATTAAAGTCAGTCGTATATTGACAGTTTAACAGCAAACATTGTATCTCAATAAACTATATATTGCTCTTGCTTTCTTTTACTGCTGTTAATTGTGGTGTTATTATTTCTAATATAAGTGTGTTATCATTGTAGTGTATAAGTGATATTAATTTAAGATACCAACCACTACAATATATATATATATATATATATGTATAAATCTAATTTTTAAACTTTTTGACATTATCGTCACTGATTGAATGAGCAATTAACACACAATAATTTTATTAAAATAAACAAGTTGTACGTATTAGAAAAACAATTTTTTATAAGCTGTAAATCAAATATATAATGTTATTGCTAAATAATTGATTAAAATATTTATAACAAGAATTTTTTTTCTCATAGTGTCTGATGAACTGAAAACAGAAGTATTTTTCTTATTTATTCTTACGAAAACTTGTTTTAAATTAAATACTCTTGTCTTAACTAGATTCTTTAATATTAAATTCACATCCATAAAGAAATAGAAAAAAATATGCTATAGAAGAATAATACTAATTATATTAATTTTGTAGAAATATTAAATAAACACTCATTAAATATCATTTGGAATGACAAGCATTAAATAGAACTGTAGATATTCCTTAAAAATATCATGAAATCCGACTGTTTTTTTTTTTATTCTGATAGATATTTCATGAAAATGAATGAGTTCTATGACAAGCGTTAATTCTCTTCTGATACAACTTATTGAATTTTATGCGGTTGTATAGGCGTTATTTAAAATATCATTTTCTTATAGATTCTGATAGGAATTGTCTGTAAGAATCTATCGGAAAATAGGAATTTTTCTGATAAGTGAATTCTTATGAGAATTGGCCTGATAAAATATTCATAAAATTTATAAGAATCCATCAGAAAATATCAAGAAAAATAAAAATTCAGAAAAATTAGTATTTTAAGAACATTATTATCTTTTTATAAAATCCCAGTAGCAGCGTAGCAGAACAGTACCACTCTGAAGAGGCTAGATGATCTCTAAAGTTGAACAGCATTGACTAAAGACAGTAGCAGGACAGGTAACCCAAAGACAAATAACTCTTTAATGGTTTTATTACATATTTAAAACCCTACGTCTGTTCCTTGTACGACCGATATGTCCTGAGTCATTGATTATTAAAATCAAAATGGATTTTTTTGCTTTGATTGATGATAACTCTGCGCCAAAATCGTCGTGGAGACTATGCAAGGGAAAAAAATTAAAGGGCATAAAATTGCCTAAAAGTCATAAAGTTACCCAGACAGCATTAAAGTCAGAATGACTGCTTTACGACGTATTTTTGAAGGAGTCTTCAAGAAGTCTTATAATGACTTCTTAAAGGTGTCATTTTTAAGAACTCTAAATTAAGAGTTCTTGAAGACTTCATAAATAAGACGTCAGTTTTGTGACGTCTAAATGTATTCTTTTTTTAACTTTTTTGAAGTCAAAATGAAGTCAAAATTAGGAACTCCTTAAGACGTCATGGTAAGTTCATTCTGAAGTCTTATTTGCGGAGTCAGAAAAAAGAACTCTTTGAGAACTTTTAAAGATGTCTTACTGAGTTCGCTAGGTGGCGCATTCGACATCTTGAGAACTTCTTAAAGACTTCTTTAACGTGTTTTTAAGACGTCCAAATCATAATAGGAACTCATTCAGAACTCATCAAGACGTCATTTTGCTATCTGGGTAGATTTTCAAAAAAAAATTTATTGAAGCCCATAGTCTTCTTTCAAGACAAGCAAAAATTTCGAAATTTTTTTTGCGGTGGTTTTCTGAGGATTATTCCGGAACCTTGCATGATAAAAAATTTAGAGGTCCAGATCTGAAAACTAAAAACTTGAAGCTACAATTTACTTTTCTTATTTTTGATGTACGACTATTTTCCTCCGAGTTACAGCATGTTGAAAATCGCTTCAAAATTTACAATTTTTTTTATATATAATTTCTGTGACCAGTATATAAACGTATTATATAGAATCCCATAAAAGTAGTGGAAAGTTTTTTTCTCGTAGATTCTGATAGGGATTTTATATAAGAATCTATAGAATTTATAGGAATCTATTAAAAAATAACGAAATAAATAAAAATTCTGTTTTAATGAGAATGTATGAGGAAATATTTTTATTCGATATAATTGGGTTCCATGAAAAAATAATAAAATTTACGAAAATTTCAGTTCAATACGAATGTATAATAAATAATTTCTTTCTCAAGAATTCTAAAAAAAATGAACAGAGCAAACATCAATTTCCATTTATTCCAATAAAAATGTGAACATGTAAACAAAATTTATAAGAATTACTGGGAGAAAAGTTATAGAATTCAGTATAAGTTTCTAACGGAATACACTTGGCTTAGAATATTCTCATAGGTTCTGATATGAGCTATCATTTTTTTATGATACTGCTGATTCATTGTCATACACATTTTTCTATGATAATTCGTCGGTTTTTTGAAGCAGGGATTTTCAATTACAAATATTTTTTTTATCAATTTTGAAAAAGTACAAAAATCAGACACATCCTGTACTGCGAATCCTTATTTAATCGTATGAAATTATTTGTGAAATATCATGAATATTATATAGAAAATAATCTATTTATAAAAAGACTTTAAAAAATGAAAAAAAAAAAAAATAATAAAAAATTGAGTTACTATTTCTTATTGAATCAAACAAAACTTATATTTTATTTTACTGAAAACCATTTATAAAATATTATAAAAATCCACAATATTTTACTGGAAATTTTCTTTCGGATGAAACTTGAAAAAAGTTCATACATCATATAATTTTCAAAGTTGAATAAAATCTTTCAAGTTCTTACGAGTCATTTCAATCAAGGCTTTCCTTGTGAAGTCTTATAAAATTCATGTCAGAAAAAGCTCTGCATTTCTCAATGTCATACTTCTTTCAGTCTCATAAAATTGAAAAAAAAATTGTATTTAGTATTTTCTGATGAAATATGATAATTACTTTATGATGCTCGATAAGATATTCTTATTGGATAAGTCTTGTTAAAACTCATAAATTCTTTCAATTTAAACAAAAAAGTGAACTTATTGAGATTTTGTAAGAAGGATAATAACAGAATTCACCCCCTCGATTCTTATGAAAAGTATATTCGAATTAACTTATATAAACTGATAAAAATGAAAAATAGAGTGTGTATGAAAAAAAATTAATAGCTTCTACTGATAAATCCTGATAAAAATTTGTATAAGAAAATTTTTAAATCTTATTTATCAAATCTCATAGATTCTTATAAAAAGTCCTCAATATATTTTATTAGAATTTGTGAGACCTTCCCTCACATACATTCTCATAAAATTTTTATGAGAATTTGTGAGAATCAATTGGAATTTTAGTGATTTTTGTGGCAATTCTCGATTGTCTTTTGTATTCAAATAATGAAGATTAAATAATGGAAATAAGAAATACGTAAAAAAAAATACTTTTTTTTTCACAGCTTATCAGTCACTTGCAGACTGATTTCTAAAATATCTATTGTGATGAATTTCGTAAAACTGAGAAATATTCGCGAAATTTTGTTTCGATTATAAGTTTTGTGAAGACAATTTAAAAATTGGACTGTTTATTAGATGTGCATTAATGTGCTATGACGCATAAAAAAATGTCCAAGTAATAAACAAAAGTGTCAAAAATAACTAGGTCTAAGAAATAGCAGATTAAAGCTTGTCACAAAATTAAAGGTGTTCAACTAAGAAAAATTAACCTTACAATATTTATTTATAATCTTAAAACCACAAACGAAAAAACAGATTAATTCTATCAAGGAAATCCTCATTTAAACTTAGGAAATTACGTATCGGTCAACATAGGTATTATAATGAATACTGGGTTTTTACAAAATCACGTACAAACGTGATATATTATATTTTCACTCATCTCCAAATAGTTAAAATATTCAAAGTACAAGAAAACGTGATTGCATTACTATTTTTTTCTTATAAAAAAAAAATAAAATTAAACAATTATTTCTTAATGAATCTGATAAAATTAATATTTTATGTGAATGCAAATCATTTATAAAATCTCATAAGTACTCTATAATATTTTATAAGGAATAGCCTTTTAACAAAAACTTTCAAATACTCATAAATCACAAAGTTTTCAAATTACAATTTAATCTTATAAGTTTTTACAACTTAATTCGATTATAGATTTCCTTACTAATTCTCATAAAATTTTTATGAGAAAAAGGTCTGCATTTGTCCATCTGATTCCTTATTCAGTCTCATAAAATTTCGAAAAAATACTTGTTTAATTTTTCTCATAAAATATGACAAATATTTTATGATATTCAATAAGATATTATCTTCTAGGATAACTCTTACTAAAACTTATAAGTTCTAAAAATTTCGGATAAAAAAATAATCTTATTGGGATTTTGTAAGGATTATAACATCGGAATTCACCTGATCAATTCTTATTGAAAATACATTAGAATAAACTGTAACAATCTTATAAAAGTGAAAATACTTATTAAATCTTATAATCGTTGGCCGAATCCGAGTCATAAAATCTCATAAGTTAAAAAATCTTACTCATTCTTTTAAAAATCCAGTACGGAAATCATGATAGGAAAACATTAAAAGCTTTAACTCATAGATTCTCATAAATATTTATATAAGAATTTTTTTAAATCTCATAGATATTTTCGAAGCTCATAGATTCTGATAAAAAATATCCCTCGCAGATTTGAATCACGGTGGAAACACGGTGGGTTTGTTCCATTGTACCACTGTGATTACGCGGTGTATCCACCGTGATTCCACGGTGACTATGCCACCGTGTATACACGGTGTTTTCACTGTGATTACGCGGTGGATACACCGTGGAACCACGGTGGTGAAATCGCACAAAGCCACCGTGGAATCACGGTGGGTACACCGCGTAATCACAGTGGAAACACCGTGTATACACAGTGGTCAAGCCACCGTGAAATCACGGTGGATACACCGCGTAATCACAGTGGATACACTGTGTATACCCGGTGGTGAAATGGAACAAACCCACCGTGTAACCACAGTGGATCCACGGTGTTTACACTTTCACGGTGTTTCCACCGTGATTCAAACCTGCGAGGGATTCAATATCTTATGAGAATTTATGAGAGCTTTTCCACAGGGTATGATTATCAGTGATCAATTATTATTTGTGGTAAATATTTACATTGGTGTGATTATTATTTGTGATCATTTCTTATTATTTTGCGTTGATTGTGTACAATTATTAAATTATTATTTGTGAACACTGGTGATTATTTGCGTAAATACTATTTGTAGTATTCATTATTTTGCTATAACTATTTACGATTATTATCAGCGATCAGTGTTATTGACGGTAAATAGTTACAATTGTTAAAGTATTAAATTAAGTTATGCGTATTATATAATTATAAACTGTGGTTAAATTATATTTAGAGTGCACCACATTATTATTTATGATTATTCAAATTTATTTGCGATCACGTGCGAGTGATGTCCCGTCGTACATTTTTATAATTATTATTTTGCGTAAATGACCATTGGTTAATGATTTATTTTGAAGTAACTAATTATTAATGGCATGATTGTTTTTTTTGTTAATACCCGATGGGAATGATGTTATAATTTGAAATATATTGGGTTGATAAATGGCTACCAACCTGGGAATTATTAGTAGATTTCATAGAAATCTAACTATTGTATTTGTCCTCATAATGGAATTTTCGAAAAATTTTGCCATATCTCAACTCAGCTCGACGAGCTGAGTCAGAAAATACATTTGGTTCAAAAGTTTATATATGTATTTATAAATATATATATGTTAGACTGATTCAAAAAAATCGACTAATTTTTTTTTTCTTCATTATATCGAAAATATTGTTGGAAATGACGAAAAAAAAATACTGTGAAAGTTTGAGCTCTTAATATTAATATTAACAACTGCCGCATCGCCATTTTCTATTTCCCGTTTAAATAACATGGGAAAATTTATTTTTTAAGCTTTGGAATTTTGTAGCTCTCGGTGGGACCAATACTTTCGAATGTTCAAAACATATTCTCATGGGAAATTTGACGCTCTACAAAAAAGGTCTTTTATAATTTTTCGATATTTTTATTTCTTCAAAAGTAATTCGAAGTTGAAGTTAGATTGACGATAAATTTTTACATTTTTTTAAATTTTTGACGCAACCATCAACTTTATCCGAAAATTTTAAATGACATTTTTTGTAGAGCATTTTATTTCCTACAACTTATCTCAGAGAATATTTTCGATATTTCTTACAGGTCGTAAGTTATGCGCAATTAACTGAAAGTTTAATATAATTAATTTTAATCAACAAAATGTAGATTATTTAAGAAAGTTTTCAGTTAATTGCGCATAACTTACGACCTGTAAGAAATATCGAAAATATTCTCTGAGATAAGTTGTAGAAAATAAAATGCTCTACAAAAAATGTCCTTTAAAATTTTCGGATAAAGTTGATGGTTGCGTCAAAAATTAAAAAAAATGTAAAAATCTATCGTCAATCTAACTTTAACTTCGAATTACTTTTGAAGAAATAAAAATATCGAAAAATTATAAAAGACCTTTTCTCCTCGACGGGCGGAAAGCGTCAACTTTCGTCCCGCTGTGCAAAACGAAGTTGCCGCTTTCCGCCTCCGTCGAGGAGAAAAATAGCATACACTCCTCGGGAAGTAAATAAGAAAGCCTCAGATCACATGTCTGTTGACCTCGGCTTCGCCTCGGCCAACAATTACATGTGATCTGAGACATTTCTTACTTTACTTCCCTCAGTGTGTAATATACTATTTTTGTAGAGCGTCAAATTTCCCATAAAAATATGTCTTGAACATTCGAAAGTATTGGTCCCACCGAGTGCTACAAAATTCCAAACGTTAAAAAATAAATTTTCCTATGTTATTTAAACGGGAAATAGAAAATTGCGATGCGGCAGTTGTTAATATTAATATTAAGAGCTCAAACTTTCACAGTATTTTTTTTTCGTCATTTCCAACAATATTTTCGATATAATGAAGAAAAAAAATTAATCGATTTATTTGAATCAGTCTAATATATATATATGGGGCATTCCACGCCAAATCGACCACTTTTGAATCGACCCCTTTAGATTTGGTTGAAAATTTTTTCTCTTTTTCTACCTCATCAAAAACGTTTCTCATAATTTTTTCAAATTTTTTCACCCAACCGAAAAAAAGTTAGAAATTTTAGAAAAAAATGGCTTTATTTATTTTAAATAGCTATAACTTTTTCAAAATTCGACTGATAGGGACGTTTTTTTTTTCAAATTTTTTTTTTTTAAATGTACTTTTTGAAAAAAAATACAAAAAATTATTGCAACCTATCTTCATTGTTTTTTTGTAGATTTTTAGAAAAAATAAAAAATTTTTTGTTGTTTACCATTTTTGATTTTTTAATTTTTTTTTAACTTCCCGCTAAGAAAATTGTAAATTTTCAAAAATTCGGGAAGTTATTGGTTTCGGTCCGATTTACGAAAATCGAATTTCTATCAGATGTCGACGTTTTGAGGTCCTAGGAAGCTATTCTGACTAATTTCAAGATGATGTCCGAGTGTATGTATGTATGTATGTACGTACGTACGTACGTACGTATGTAAATACCTGTATCTTTTGAACGGATGAACCGATTTTGAACTTTAAGGTGCCATTCGACGCGGATTGTCAATATCTTGAAGCCGAGAGGAAATTGAGCTTGGTCGGTAGGGCTCGTTCAGAGATATTCCAAAAATAAAGTTTTTTCAAAAATGTTTTTTTTGGATAACTTTTAATGTGCTCGAAGGATTAATTCCAAAATGGACTGGGCTCTAGAGCTTTATAAGCCGCGTCGAATGCCACCTCAACCATCAAAATCGGTTCATTCGTTCAAGAGAAACCGTTGTCGAAAGAATTAAAAAAAAAAATTTTTTTTATTTTTCCTGAAATATCTCAAAAACGACTCGATAAATCGGATCCAAAATTTTATCAGCTTTAGAACTTGACAAAACGCATCGATTGCCGCCTCAACCATCAAAATCGGTTAATTCGTTCGCGAGATATCGTGGGAGAAAGAAATGCTAAAAAATGGTTTTTTATAAAACAATGGCATACAAAAGTATTTGCGAGCTAGTAGAGCTCGAAAATGTATTCACAATAGTGTTTTCGAGCTCAACGAGCTCGAAAACAGCGGGAAGTTTTGGGGCTGGCCCGCAGGGTCAACTGACAGACCGATTTTTTTATATAAAACTTTGACATTTTCTGCAGATCCTCAAATTTTTTCAGTGTGATGTTTTTTCGATTTATATTTTTTTTTTCCAATTGAAAAAAAAAAATTTTACAACTAGCCTTATTTCTCATAACACCATGCTAAAAATTTTTGAGAGTGCTCAGAAAACTTTAAAACTTGGAAAAAAAAAATACAAACAAACAATTTAAATGGTAATCCTCGAAATAATTTGAATTTTGTTCGAAAAATCAAGTTTAAAAATAGAAAGACCATCTGAATAATTTTTTTGTATTTTTTTCTGAAAATAACATTCAAAAACAAAAAAAAGGCCATTCGGCAGCCGAAATGGAAGTAGATTTCTCATTGTTGAATTTCTTTCACTGTTCAAATGAAAGCTAATAATAAAATAAATTTTTTTTTACATTTTCTTAAAAATTCTCGAGATGATAAAACAAAAAAAATCAAAAAATTATAAGTATAATGCCAAAAATTGATGCTAACTAAATGAACTTCAGAAGAATTTTTGATGATAATGCACTATATGTTTTGATTTGACGTTATTTAAAGATCCGTATGCATATATTCAAACTATCGGAGCAATAGTAATCCGGACCCTATTCGAAAAATTATGATAGATTATGGTTTTAATGCTCGAGAATTCTATCATAAGGACAATGGCGATAACACTCTAAAACCAAGTGTGTTACAAGTGTATTATTTTAACACATATTAAATGTGTTCTATGTTTAAGGCCATAAGCGAAACTATAGTTTTTTGTAGTCATTTAAAACACGTTTCACGGTGTATTAAATATTTATAGATTGCTTATGGCGTTTCAATGATATTTGGGAAGTGTGTTAATTTTGACTACACACTTGGTTTTAGAGTGAATTTGATTTCAATAAAATCTACTAATAAAATATTCTAAGATTAAAAATTGATTGTGATACATCAAAGTGTCATACTTGAAATTAGTTTTAATATTTGAAATTAAAAGCCTATTAGAATATCAAACGATGAGTAGATATAGAGAATATTATCATCATAACTAATGTTAATCTTGTTATTGATATATCATATCATTTATACACTGTCGATAAAACAAAATTGGATATACCCACTGAATTGAGATGATTAGATTTTACAAGTGTCACACTGCGATAATATGAATTTAAGTAGCTCCATGAATGTACTAAGAAGTAGGAGAACTAATGCAATAGCAAAATTTCATTGAATGAATGGTAAAATAGGCAATTTCAGTGGTCTAGGCATATATATAGGCATGAAATTTAAAGCTTATTCGAAGAGCTTTCAGATGAATTTGATATAAAGTCGATAAGTTATCACATTCAAAAGATATTGAAGGAAGAATAAGTAAAAATATGAATTTTGGGCATTTTGAAAATTTTGAAATGCTATAACTTCTAAACTAATCGACCGATTGAGCTCATTTTCTAACTCGAACAAGGTAGTCACCCACAAAATATATATACTAAGTTTCAAGGTGATCGGTTCGAAATTGTGGCTATAATCAAAGTGAAAACCTGCATAAAATTAGTTTCTACAATATTTTGTAAATGTTCAAAACCATTTATCTATTAGAAAAAATGGTCAAATCAACAAGCTGTATAGTCAAAATTGTAGGCAATCGAACGAGCTTTCACATAGAACAAACGAAAATAAGCTATCTCTTTCCGTTTAGAAGTTACATCTAGTTAAAGCCGCAAACAAATTTTTTTTGAAAATTTTACAAAATTTCAATCAACTATAACTGCTAAACTTATTGGCCGAATTGGCTCATCTTCGAACTCATCCAAGGTAATCGTCTATAGAATAAGTATACTGAGTTTCCTTAAGATTGGTGTAGAATTGTGGACGCTATCGTTGGAGAACGGCGCGTTATATTGTATATATATATATATATATATATATATATATATATATATATATATATATATAAATACATATATAAACTTTTGAACCAAATGTATTTTCTGACTCAGCTCGTCGAGCTGAGTTAAGATATAGCAAAATTTTTCGAAAATTCCATTATGAGGACAAATACAATAGTTAGATTTCTATGAAATCTACTAAAAATTATAAAAAAAAGTTTTCGTTTCGTCCATTTTTGGACAGATGCTGGCAATTCAAAAAAAAAAATCTTTAACCATAAAACAATGAGTGTAAAAGGAATTTTTTTGAATTGCCAGCATCTGTTCAAAAATGGACCAAACGAAAACTTTTTTTTTTCATTTTTTTTGTTTTTGAATGTAGTTTTCAGTAAAAAAATACAAAAAAATTATTCAGACGGTCTTTCTTTTTTTAAACTTGATTTTTCGAACAAAATTCAAATTATCTCGAGGATTACCATTTAAATTGTTTGTTTGTATTTTTTTTTTTTCCAAGTTTTGAAGTTTTCTGATCACTCCCAACAATTTTTAGCATGGTGTTATGAGAAATAAGGCTAGTTGTAAAAATTTTGTTTTTTATTAAAAAAAATAAAAATATAAATCGAAAAAACATCACTCTGAAAAAATTTGAGGATCTGCAGAAAATGTCAAAGTTTTATATAAAAAAAAAAAATTAAAAAATCAGAAATGGTAAACATCGAAAAATTTTTGATTTTTTCTAAAAATCTACAAAAAAACAATGAAGATAGGTTGCAATAATTTTTTTGTATTTTTTTTCAAAAAGTACATTTAAAAAAAAAATTTTGAAAAAAAAAACGTCCCAATCAGTCGAATTTTGAAAAAGTTATGGCTATTTAAAATAAAAAAAGCCATTTTCTTCAAAAATTTATAACTTTTTTTCGGTTGGGTGAAAAAATTTGAAAAAATTATGAGAAACGTTTTTGATGAGGTAGAAAAAGAGAAAAAATTATCAGCCAAATCTAAAGGGGTCTATTCAAAAGTGGTTGATTTGGCGTGGAATGCCCCATATATATATAATATAACGCGCCGTTCTCCAACGATAGTGTCCACAATTCTACACCGATCTTAATGAAACTCAGTATACTTATTCTATAGACGATTACCTTGGATGAGTTCGAAGATGAGCCAATTCGGCCAATAAGTTTAGATGTTATGGTTAATTGAAATTTTGTAAAATTTCCAAAAAAAATTTGTTTACTCATTTAACTGGATGTAACTTCTAAACGGAGAGAGATAGCTTATTTTCGTTTGTTCTATGTGAAAGCTCGTCCGATTGCCTACAATTTTGACTATACAGCTCATTGATTGGACCATTCTTTCTAGTAGATAAATGGTTTTGAACATTTACAAAATATTATAAAAACTAATTATGTGCAGGTTCTCACTTTGATTATAGCCACAATTTCAAACCGATCACCTTGAAACTTAGTATACGTATTTTGTGGGTGACTACCTTGTTCGAGTTTGAAAATGAGCTCAATCGATCGATTAGTTTAGAAGTTATAGCATTTCAAAATTTTCAAAATGTCCAAAATTCATATTTTTACATATTCTTCCTTCAATATCTTTTGAATGTGATAACTTATTGACTTTATATAAAATTCATCTGAAAGCTCTTCGAATAAGCTTTAATTTTCATGCCTATATACATGCCTAGACCACTGAAATTATCTATTTTACCATTCATTTAATGAAATTTTGCTATTGCATTAGTTCTCCTACTTCTTAGTACATTCATGGAGCTACTTAAATTCATATTATCGCAGTGTGACACTTATAAAATCCAAACATCTCAATTCAGTAGGTATATACAATTTCGTTTTATCGACAGTGTATAAATGATATGATATATCAATAACAAGATTAACATTAGTTATGATGATAATATTCTCTATATCTACTCGTCGTTTGATATTCTAATAGGCTATTTATTTCAAATATTAGTACTAATTTCAAGTATGACACTTTGATGTATCACAATCAATTTTTAATCTTAGAATATTTTATTAGTAGATTTTATTGAAAGCAAATTATCGCCTTTGTCTTTTTGCGTAGAATTTTCGAGCATTAAAACCATAATCTATCATAATTTTTCGAATAGGGTCCGGAATACCATTGGTCCGATAGTTTGAATATATGCATACGTATCTTTAAATAACGTCAAATCAAAACATATAGTGCATTATCATCAAAAATTCTTCTGAAGCTCATTTAGTTAGCTTCAATTTTTGGCATTATACTGATAATTATTTGATTTTGCTTGTTTTATCATCTCGAGAATTTTAAAGAAAATGTAAAAAAAAATTTTATTTCATTATTCACTTTTATTTGAACAGTGAAAAAAATTCAACAATGAGAAATTTACTTCCATTTCGGCTGCCGAATGGCCTTTTTTTTAATTTATACTGTTTATTTACTTATAACGGTAGGCCCTGGCTACTTCGTGTCCAGTAGCCACGAACCACAGTTAATGAATATTTCCCGAATTTATTTAATTTAGTTCTTAATTATTTTAATTCTAAATTTAGATCGATTATCACTGGTTCTGGAATCGGGAAACTCAATGTATCTCAGGAGTGGATCTGCTCATCCTGATCGGACACGCGGCTGAAATAGACTTATAACTATAGGACTCTGGTGATAATTAAGTTATATGCTCGATAAACCCGATGAAAAAAGATTTTGTCTAATCATATATGATCATGCATAATTGTCTATATATGATCAGATCCAAAAATTGGCCAGGTCTGATCATACATAACTTGATCTGTTTATATATGAACAGATATGTTCATATATGATCATGCATAAACGAATATAGTCATTTTTAGAATCTCATTTAGAATATCTGTAAATTATTAATTAAGTAGTTTAATTAGGATTTATTGTCTTTATCAATCTAAATGTCGGTTAAAATTAGATAAAAAAAAAAATTATCATCCGTTGACTACTAATTTACTACGAGGTCACCCGTCCAATTACTGTCCCACGCCGATGCTGCTTAACTTTGGTAATCGATGGTTTGTAGTCTGATCCTCTAGTCTGTGATACACTTACAATTGTGAAACGTTTATGGCATTACTTAACTCAAATAATCAAATTGATACATCCTACGTAAATAATGCACCTAATGATAAATTTGGTTTTGTACATAAAATACAATAGAATTCATCAGATACATATAATCAAATCTATTTATCTATCAACTTATAAATATTCGTATATCAATCGATTTCGATGTATACTTTTAAATTGCTGCCGGAACCTTTGAATATTTTTTAGGTATTGGGGATTTAAGTTTGATTGATAGTTGACAGAATAAAAATTTAATAACATTGATTTTAAAAAATTGCAATATCATTTAATATATATATATATATATATATATATATATATATATATATATATATTTAAATATTTATGGTTTTTTATCAATGAAGTCTGATCAGATTTAATCACACATAGACATATATAACTACATATAGGCTTATGTCAGTCATGTCTGATCAGATCTAATTATATATAGGCCTATATTTAATTATATATGGATTTGTATCAATCATGTCTGATCAGATCTAATTATGTATAGACTTATATATGATCATATAGACTCATATATGATCAGACCTGATCATATATAGACTTGTATATGATTATATATGGGGTCATAACAGCCAGGTATGATCAGATCTAACTATATATAGACTTATACATAAATAGACCTGATCATATATAGACTTGTATATGATTATATATGGGGTCATAACAGCCAGGTATGATCAGATCTAACTATATATAGACTTATATATAAATAGATCTGATCATATATATACTTATGTATGATTATATAAGGGGTTATAACAGCCAGATATGATCATATCTAATTATACATAGACATATATAATCAGATCTGATCAGATCTAATTCTATATAGACTTATATATAGTCAGATCTGATCATATACAGACTTATATATAGGCTTATAACAGCCAGGTATGATCAGATCTAATTATGTATGCGGTCATATATAACTACATATAATTATATATAATTATATATGACCCCATATATAATCATGCATGATTATATATAATCATATATGATCATATATATATACATATATAATCATATATGATTAGATAAAATCTTTTTTCATCGGGAAGTTTAACTGACAAGTTTATTTAACCAAAATCCCCATAAATATATACAGTTTTCCCCTTTTCTTAAACTATAATAATTTTATATGTATTTACAAATAGTCCAAGGAAATTTATCAACTCGAGACGCGTGTATTTCTTTATAATGAGCAGTAATAAGATAGTTAAGTAATTAACCGCGTTAAAGAGAAAAATTTCCAAAAAATGTCAAAAAAAAATTTAGAACACAAAAAACAAGTTTCAATTTTTTTTTTTTCTTCGATTTTTTTCGACATTTTTTGGAAATTTTTCATTTTTTTTGTCATTTCCTTGCATTTGCTGAGTTACCAACGCAAGAATTTGAGAAAAGTCGAAAAAAAAAAATTTTTTCATTTCGATTATGATTACACAATTAAAGGAACAAAACTTGCTCCTTTAATTGTTTAGCTAAACTTTGATCGATGATTCCCAGAAGACGGTTCGATAGATCAATTTAAAAATTTACAGGGGTCTTGGGGGTACATTAAGCTGTAAAATTACCTGGCAACATTATTTTTTTTAACGATATTTGCAGAGTAGCGGTTGATTTACTAAAAAACCAAAACAAGTCATTTTTTTGTACTTTCTTCTAATAGATGTTAAAAATAAAAAAAATTTTTTTTAAAAAAATGATGACAGGGTCTTGTAGGGAATTTATTCAAGTTTTCAACGCCACCCTTTAACTTTCTGTGCGATCATTGGTACCTGAAATATCGAAGATCAAAACCAAAAGGATCATTTTTTGTTTGAAGGCTGATATCTCTGTGACAAATCGTCCTACGAGGTTAAAAAAAAAACCAAATTGAAGCTGAATAAATTTGCTAAACGATGTATGCATTTTTTTAGTTGAAAGAATTTTTCCGCGGTCCGTGGGCTCTTCGGAAAAAAAAAAAAAATTTAGAAATTTTTTGGCTCGCGGTATTTCTCATGTTTGCGCAATAATCGGAGCTTTTAAAAAATTTTGAAAAAAATACACCTAAACTAGAGATGCCAAGCTATAAAATGCTTTTTTTAAATTTTCGATACGATTTTTTTTCACCAAGTTACAGCCTTCCAAAAATCACTCAAAAATTTATAAAATTTTCCTGCTCCTTTAATTTTTTGCATTAGTATATATATACATATATATATATATATATCGAACAAAGGCTGTAGGACTTACTGTGGGCACCGGTCGTCTCTGCATGACTTCTTCCTGGATCTCCCAGCAGCAAAGTCCTGATAAAACCCGAAATCCCTGGCTTGGTGATAAAGGCAGTTGGTCTCCTGGTGTTTCACGAAACCACGAACACTTATGGTTTTAATATAGTAAATCACTAAATACTGATTCACTATATATTTATAAGATTTTACAATGAGAAGTTTGGATTATTTTTATTAAGAGAGAGAATGCGAAAAGAAAATTGCCGACTGGACGGTTGAACCTCTCGAACTTAAGTGTCGTCTTTGATTTTGTCGTCTTGGGTCACAACCTCGTGCTGACCCCTCCCAATTATGCGCAGTGACCGAATTGCGGTCACCTGCTGCGCTAAAACTGCCGCCAAGACTCGGCCACGCTTGCAAATCAGAGAATATACGAGAGAAAGAGAGAGAGAGAGAGAGATGAGATTAGATTAGATAACAGTTTATTGTTCATAGGGTTGAACAAAAATAGTACAAAAATTTAGCAACAACTAAGAAATAATCAAAATATAAAGCAGTTAATACAGTGTGTATTTAATGTAAGTTAATAAAGAATTGTTTAAGATATTACTTAGTAATTTCAATTTTCAAATTGAGATTTAACGAGTTTATCATAGGCTATCCACCGACTTCTTGCTGTAAAAGCCAGTTATGTAGGGCAGTCTTGAATGCCGATGTGCTCTGAGTTTGTTTCAGGGAGTCAGGAAGATCGTTCCACAGATAAGGTCCAGCAATAGAAAAGGCAGCTCTGTAGGCATCAGTTCGATGGTTAGGTATAACAAGAGTAGATGCTGAAAGTTGGCTACGTAGTGGTCTAGCAGGAACATGAGCAAGTAGCAGATCAGTCAGATATGGTGGCCGATGGTATAGATAAGCATTCCTAACCGCAATAATTAAGGAACGAGATCTTGCTTGTCCAACTGATAGCCAGCCGAGGTAAACTCTAGCTTGAGTGATAGGAGAGTCCCACGGAAGTCCCAGAACAAATCTAATACTCTTGTTGACTATTCTCTGGAGCTTGGTGTCCAAGACCGACTCAATGCCATGCAGGACTGCTGAACAGTAGTTGACGTGTGGCAGAACTAAGGCATTTACCAGGTTCTTGCGAGTATTCACATCAGTGAAAGTACGCAAGCCATACAAGCCATAGAGCGCTGAGTTAATCTTGGCAGCCACATGCTTCACATGATCTGCAAAGGTAAGTTTGGAATCCAGGATGACTCCCAGGTTGCGCACCGATGAAACGAACTCAACATTGATACCGTCACAGCCAAGTTTGAAAGCAGAGGTGTCAATAGTGTAACGGGGTGGCCTGGTATCGACTGCCAGGTCAGCAGAAAATTAAATTTCGCGCCCTTTTATCTGCGCACCCGCCCTTGCGTCGGATCTGGTTCGGCGGCGCAACGGTAGGGGTAGACTGGACACCTCGTCGCCAGACAACCCAACCAACAATTAATTATCATCCACTTGTCGAACTGAGCGGTCGCTCAAGTCTTTCTGTTGTATCAGAACATTGTCACAGTTTATTATTCAGGCAGACGCCACTAATTAAGTACAATATCTTTCTTCTAAGAGACGTTCCAAATAAGTTCTATATCAAGTTTTACGTTGGAAGTAAAGATCCTGTGAGGGACGGCTTCTATTACACAGAAACCGATTGCACAGATGCAATATAACACAGAAACCGTTTACACATATCAAAATTACACAGAAATCGTTTACACAGTTATGTTTTGCACAGATATTTTTATTGCACAGATACCGTTTACACAGACTTAATTATTATTTTACCGACTGTAGTAGAGTTGAATGTAAAAGTTGATCTTGATTACGGCAGGTGGATAAAAATTCAAAATATTAAATATTAAAAGGTATATGAGTATAATTGTGAAAATTAATATATTGTGTAAATACATAATTTAAATTTATGTATAAGACTTAAATGGGTTTAAAAAATATTATAAAATAGTTTAATAATTTATAAATAATTTTTTTTTTTTCATTTAATATTATGAATAAAGAGTAAAAATTATTTCTTACTGTCAATATGGTATTTTCTTCAGTATTTTTTAGTATCCGATGTATTTTTTAGTATCAGAAAGCGAACTCAAAATTAAAAATAAATTTAAGCCAACAATATTCATAACTTATTTAGTAGGGTATATAATTATAAGTTAAATTGATACATAATCATGGTTATCAATATATTGAATACAAAAATATAAAAGCTGATTCAATTTTTTTTATTGTTTCATAATTACAGCGAAATTAGTTATAACTTAATTAGTTTGATATCTATAATCCAAGGCTTTTGCAAGCAGTACATTATTGATGAACTTGTAAAAAAATAAATGGTCGCAAAAGCCTTGGATTATGATTAATAATTAGTTGATGAAACTCCAATTTCAAACAAAACTTAAAACAATAATAATAATATAGTGTGAAAAGTTATCAAGATAACTAAGCAAATCTTATTTAATTTATTTTGTTCTCCAAGTCTTCCTCTCTTTCGATCTTTGCAATACATTGCTTCTCAAAGAAATTGAATGTATAATAATGTGGCCATTCAATTGCTAGTCGACGTTGAATCGTCATAAATTTCAATTCCTGAAATATATAAACAAATAATTGTTAAATATGCGATGATGTGAACTATATATAAAAATCTATTTAAAAACGTAATGCGGAAATCTATAAAGAGATTCAGGCTAGATTCCCCCATGAAATTTTTTGGTAGGAATTTAAACCAAGAATTTTTAATTTGTTACCTCATAATATTTTAATAATCTTAAAAATCGCCTGAAACATTTTTTATTCGTTTTTTTTCTTCGTTTTAGTAATTGTTCTGATGCAATCTTACTGTGAAAATAAATAATAATTATTAATATTTTCACTAACAGTGAATCAATAATGGAAAAATCAATATTTTTACTCACTTCCATACGTCTTTATCGTAGTTTTGTAGTTTATCCCACTCAAAAGTTAAATCATATTTAGCTAATCTTAATGTAATCAATCTCTTGTCCTCTATACACATCCCTTTAAGAATTAAAAATATATATATATATATATATATATGTTCTTAGCAAACGTTTAGAAAAAAAGATTTTTAATGAAAAATTCGTATAATAATTATTGTCGTTAATTATATTTTATATATACAGGGGAGGGTGGGTCAGAGAAAGCCATGAAAAGTAATGATCGGCTGAGGGGGCCTCTCTGCCCCACCTTTCCCTACGTATATATTTTTCTTAATTTGTAAATTAAATATTTTTGAAAATAAGCTTACATCTTCTTTTATCTTTATACCATTCAGACTCACATGGGTACATAATTAAATATATACTAAAAAAACTTAATCAAGTTTAAATGAATAAATTTTTTTTTATTTCAAGATTCGTTATTTTATTCAATGAGATTATCAATGTTAACTTATTTATAAGTTTAGTAATGCGATAAATTTTTGTTTATTTTGACTAATAAAAAAAATGAAAATCTAAATTGTAAATAAATATTAATAAGTTTAAATAAAAAAATCAGTCTTAAAAAACAAAAAAATAACAACTGAAACTATCTTTCATTTTAATTTATAATTCATCAATTTATCTGTCAATAAAAGAGTTATAAACACAGTTATATTTAATAATTTATATTAATAATTTTTTTTATTATTTGTAACGGTTAATAAGTAGTATGAGACTTATTCCAGGCAAGAAACCAGACTCAACTATATTTTTTCATAATGGTTTTTCCTATTACATTGAAAACCAGAGCAAATATATAATTCGTTGCTCAAAACGCCGAAGCATTAATTGCAAAGTTTGCATTCATTTCAATAAAGAAATAACTGCAATTAAACAATTTGAATCCTTAAAAGAAGGATTAGATTTTTTTATCAGTGATAATCATGACCATCTTCCTGATGACTGTAAAGCTGATCGCGAATGTCTGACTCAAGTAATGAAAAAAAAATGCCGTGAAACTAATGATCCCCCAAAAACCATTTTTAATAATGTTTGTCGCCCGTAAGAAATCCTTTTCTAATATAATAAATTAACATTTTATAAAAGTAACACCTATTTTCTCCACAATTATTCATAGATTTCCCACAACGAGTAAATCGTTTACATATGAAAGTCGTCGCTCTATTTTAAATCGGGAGAAAGCGAAGTCAAGACCAAAAGTCCCTGAAACTTTACTTGACTTAGGAAAATTGCTGGAAAATAATTTATTTTTTAAAGCAACAGTGACATCGAAGAAAAATTCGGCCCTGATATTTACCACCACTAAATTGTTAGAAGGATTCAAAAAAAGTAATGAATTGTTCATGGATGGCACTTTTTCAGTTAGTAAATTATTAATTATTGTTTATTACATAAAGTAAGAAGCGATCATTGTTTTTAGAGTAAAAAATTACTGACACACTCATACACACGGCTATCGTCATAAAAAATTAATTTAAATATTCGAATAATAAAAATTTAAATAACTGTTTACTTTTTTCCTAGAATACAGCTTTAAAACCCAAAATGTCGCAAATATATACGATTCATTTTAAATATAATGATGTGGTAATTAACATTTTATTAAATTATGTATATTAAGAATTTTATTATATTTTCAAATCTATATATTTATATATTTGTATTTTTAGTATAATGCTGGAATGATGGTGCTAATGGAAAATAGAACTGCTGCAATTTACGATGAAATTTTCAAGTGGTTAACTGAGCAAGTTGAGTCTCTAAAAACGAGGTCACTCCATATTATGAGTGACTTTGAAAAAGCCACCGTTAAAGCTTTACGGAAAAATTTTCCACTAGCTCAAATACATGGCTGCTATTTTCACTTTGTCCACGTAAGTGAATTTATCTTCGTAATTTATCAGTAAATTAGTTAAATATTGTTACTTAGCCGTATTTATTTTATAGTGTACACAGAAAAAAAGAATTTCTGGGCGCAAGAATTTTTTTGTATTATAAATTGAACACAAAAATTTTCTTGGGACGAGAAAAAAATTTATTGACTCAAAAAGTTATTTCTTGCTCTGAGAAAATTCATTCTCGCGGTAAGAAAATTTCTGTTTTCAATTCATAATGCAAACAATTTCTTGGGCTGGGAAAAATTTTCTTGGGGCGAGTAAAAAATTCTTGTGCCAAGAAGTCCTTTTTTTCTGTGTAGTATTTAAGACTTTTTATTTAATATTTTAAGCTTTGTTCAGCTAGTATAGTTTAAATAAAACAATTATAACAATGTCGTGTTCATAGTTCATGAAAGCACACGTAAATTTTATATCATTTAGTTATACCCGTTAATTTTAATATTCGATTTTTATCGATAGAATTCAGGAGCTAATTCATTCATCAGTTACATTACGTTTTAACTCAGCAAATTAATTGACACTTTAATCATTTATTCTATATTTTCATTATTATAGGCAGTAATTAAAAATTGGCAAGCTCACAACTTGAAGATTCCGGATTACTTTTTGTCTATGATGTTAAGTGTACCACTGTTGCCAGAAAATTTAATTCCTCAAGCCGAAAAAGTTTTAAATGAAGAAATGGAAAAAATAAAACACTTAGATGTAAATATTATAATCTTCATGAACTACTTCAAAACGACTTGGTTGGCACATCCGAATCATATAAGCGTTTTTGAAGCATTGACAGCTACCAATGATGGTCCAGAAAGTTTTCATCGCCATTGTAAATGTCGTTTGGGAGGTTCCCACCCAGACGTATGGACATTAATAGGTATAAATTTAATAAAGTAAATATTATTAAGTACAAACTATGGTTTATAAGTATAGAAATATATTCATTACTATTATTTCTCTAATGACAAGAAGCTTGAAACATCAATATCATAAAAGTAATTGTAAATTATGATAACGATAAAATAATCATACTTTTGAATTGCTACACTTATTATTGTTATATATATATATATATATATATATATATATATATATATATATATATATATATATATATTAAAAATATATAACTACTGGTCATATATCATTTACATTTATTCAACTAATATTTTACGGTTATCAAATTTTTACGAATCTAGTTTTTGTTAATTTAATAATAATCTTAGTATTTCAATTTTTTAATTGCTCATTTGTATACTATATTTATTTTTGCCTATTATTTACAAAGTTTATGTGTCTTAGATGGAATTGGTAAAGTATTAACTGATGAAGAAATTAACTTTATGAGAGTAGAGGGAAACAGACCAAGTAAACGAAGGACTCCTCAAGAAATACTGAACAGAAAATCTTACATAAAGTGTCAACAACAAAAAGTAATAAACTCCAAAATTAGCGTTGAGGAATTTTTAAAGTCATTTCCTCGTTCATTGGAAGAATACATTAATACGATAAAAATCCTCGTAAACAACGATTCTTCATTGATGGATAACAAATATTTTGAAAATCTTGATCCTACAATATTTGACTTATATCCAAAAGAAAAAGATAATTTGAACACCGATAAATTTGAAGAAATAGTTGAAAATGTCACTAACATTGTTAATCAGCAAGCTTTGTCTTGCAATCCATTTTCATCAATAAAACAGGTAACATTAGGTGAACTACCTAATGTAAAACGATGCGCAGAACCAACAAACTCGACACTCTGTATTAATTCTCCACTTACAACTAAAAAGCCGGCTTCAAAGCAAGCTACATCTGTTAGTAAGCAATATCACCAGCCACCACCAACAATACAAAATCATATACCTTCAAAAGATACTTGTACAAAAAATAAAGCTACCCAAAAATCAGCGTCTTCAATAATTAAAAAAAAAAATAAAGTAAAACCAAACATACTGGCAAAGAAAAAATCACTACAGCAACAGTTATCAGTAGCATTAAATGAAATAGAGGACCAGATTAATCTTCAATCCACAGCATCAAGTACTGAACCACAAGAACAGAAACAACAACAGCAACAACAACAACAACAACAACAACAACAACAACAACAACAACAACAACAACAACAACAACCCATCCCAATAAAAACTACAAAAAAAACGGAGATAAAAAATATTGGAGCGTTTCAGAAACTTGTACCGACAGCATTTCCATTTGCTTCAGAAAAAATTGAACTATCGTCACATGTCACAGCTGTAATAAATATAGATCCACAAGTTCAAGCTTCATCATCAACACTTACAAATAATCAAGAAATAAAAAAACAATTACCTTCGCAAAATTACTTTGATCATTTGAAAAATACTTTACATAAAATCCATCGTAAACAACAAGTGAATCAATTGAATTTCAATTCATGGATACGAAAAAAGAAATTAAGAAAAAATTTTGCAAACGACAAGGAAAACATATTGGAGTAAAGTAAAAGACCCAGAATCTGATTACTCATGTATTTGTATATCTATAGATGTATATATATATATATATATATATATATATATATATATATACAAATATAGATTTAAATATAGATTTAAATATAGATATACAAATACATGGAGTAATGGGGTTCGAGTTCCCTGATTGGATACTAGGTTTTTTCCTTAATTGGAAAAAAATATACTATTATTATTGTTTTAAGTTTTGTTTGAAATTGGAGTTTCATCAACTAATTATTAATCATAATCCAAGGCTTTTGCGACCATTTATTTTTTTACAAGTTCATCAATAATGTACTGCTTGCAAAAGCCTTGGATTATAGATATCAAACTAATTAAGTTATAACTAATTTCGCTGTAATTATGAAACAATAAAAAAAATTGAATCAGCTTTTATATTTTTGTATTCAATATATTGATAACCATGATTATGTATCAATTTAACTTATAATTATATACCCTACTAAATAAGTTATGAATATTGTTGGCTTAAATTTATTTTTAATTTTGAGTTTGCTTTCTGATACTAAAAAATACATCGGATACTAAAAAATACTGAAGAAAATACCATATTGACAGTAAGAAATAATTTTTACTCTTTATTCATAATATTAAATGAAAAAAAAAAAAATTATTTATAAATTATTAAACTATTTTATAATATTTTTTAAACTCATTTAAGTCTTATACATAAATTTAAATTATGTATTTACACAATATATTAATTTTCACAATTATACTCATATACCTTTTAATATTTAATATTTTGAATTTTTATCCACCTGCCGTAATCAAGATTAACTTTTACATTCAACTCTACTACAGTCGGTAAAATAATAATTAAGTCTGTGTAAACGGTATCTGTGCAATAAAAATATCTGTGCAAAGCATAACTGTGTAAACGATTTCTGTGTAATTTTGATATGTGTAAACGGTTTCTGTGTTATATTGCATCTGTGTAATCGGTTTCTGTGTAATAGAAGCCGTCCCTCCTGTGATTCCTCGCCATCAAGATGACCAGAACCAAAAAACACCTGGGACAGGTCGATGTAAGTTCTTCTGAATAACGGTTTTTTGAAATTCA
Source organism: Microplitis mediator (assembly GCF_029852145.1). NCBI lineage: Eukaryota > Metazoa > Arthropoda > Insecta > Hymenoptera > Braconidae > Microplitis > Microplitis mediator. Next base: position 11,653,196 of record NC_079974.1, read on the forward strand.
TCATTTTACGTTTGTCAAACACGTGGAGGAGATCCCCTCATTTACCTTATCGTCTTTTATTCTAAATTTCTTTTTATTTATTCGTATTATTTTCTGTGCATGCGAAAATTTATTACCGGTTAAATTCAGTTGTCAGGATTTTCCCTCGACATCGCTGAATTTCTTTATTAGTTTAAATTAAATAAAAGCCTCTTGAATCATTATTATAATTAAATCTATTAAAAAAATTTATATTAAATAAAGTTGGGACTGGTATCCCGATGAAACAGAAGTGGCGCATGCGCGGTGGAATTACGTCGCGAAACTTCTAATTTATTAATTATTAATTATAAACAAATTTAACATTAAGTGTATATATTAAACAATTAATTATTTACTTATAATAAAAGAGCCAGAATTAAATTTAGAATCATTGTTATATTATTTTAACAACCTTTTCCCCTATTCCAAATCGAGCTGCGTACTCAGCTACGTCAGACATTTCAGAACCAAAAAATTTCAAACACTCAAGTTACTATCGAAGGATTGTCCGAACTTCCTAGTACGGGGAAGCGAGGGCAAACCCTTACAATGGCGCCCAACGTTTAGTTGCAAATGTCTAATAGATTTGGATAGTGGGAAAATTAAAAAAGTTAAAATTAAAAAAATTGAAATTTGAAAATTAAAAATTTGAAAATTTTTTTTTAAGGGAAATTACTCTCCTAAAAACGTGTTTGACATATAAGGATCAAATCCTCAATTAATTACAAAATTTTATGAAGATCTGGAACAAATAAAATAAAAACTCTTGCCAAATCGTCAATAGCCCATATATAAAATTGTTACGAAAATTTTGTTCGTGAAATTTCGTTAATAAAATCTAGAGAAAAAGCGCGGGAAAAATAATACCGTCTAGCCTGTATGACTCATTTCTCGGCCGGAAATAAAAATAAATTGACGCTACAGGATAAGAATCAAGCTTAAAACTTTGAATTCTATGATAAAATTTTAATGATAAATTTTAACGTGAAAATTTATCATCGCTTAAACTAAAATTATAAAAGAAATAAATTATTTGCTGAAAAAAAAAAAAAAAAAAAACTTTGTAATAAAATATTTAAGTAAATTCAACTAATCCTGTAGTGTAATTTATAAATAGAAATAAAATTGAAATTACCGGATAGATAAATAAAAGTAAAATACATAAACTATTGTGACGGATTACGATAAATTAAGTTTGTCATATTTATAATAAGCCGAAATAAATAAAGTCTTAGGACTTAGGCTTAATAAATAAAATTCGAGAGTGTCAATAAGGGATTATCCTTTCGTTGAGCATCGGTAACATTTTCTTTTACTTAAATGAATAATCTTTTATTGTGAGAAAGTGATTAGTGTTCATATTGTGCGAGTGACATATAAACCTGAAGATCAACAAGATGTCAAGTACTAGTCAAAATAGTAAACGATTGCTGAGGTCGAATAGCCAAAGAGATGACGACATACAGATTATGGTGACACCACCACCAAGAGTCACACATTTACCACCAGCACCGTCGACAACAAGAGCAGTAACGTCGACAAGAGTAACAACGGCTACAACAACAAGGCCCACTACTACGGTGACTAGCTCCGGAATACACCCGATAACGTCGTCTATTGGGGTTATCCCTACACCCAACAACACGGGTAATATGAATTGAGACAAATCGCTTTTCGTCTTCGCGATTTTTACCAGCAGCCACCAGAATTCGCGGGTTGAACCCTGGCTTAGGCTGGCCTCTAACAAATTTGATTTTACTTGGACAGAGCAGTGGGCTGAGGTTCTTGCAAAGCAAAGACCCGCACTTATTCAAACTCGGCAACGTATGAGAAAACTTATCAACTTACCTCACGGCTTATAAAATTATAGAATATTCTTATTGATGGTCAAATTACTATTTGTAACTTAATTAATATTTATTTTATCAGACTATTTAATAATATTACCAGTAAAATAGGAAATAAGTAGGATGAACAGTGAAATATGGAATAAAAGGAATTAATCAGAATTCTTTGCAAGTTTATTGCCAATTATAATAATCAAAATTACTTACAAGAAAATGCAAGCGCTGGATACAAGGTAGACAGATTCGTGGCACAGTATAAATTTTATATCGCGAATATATCGCCGGTAACGTACAGTAATATTTAATGGAACTAACTTTGTTTATAATAATCAGTAAACTTGGACAGTAAAGTATATCGCAAGAGAATTGCTATTAATACAACTATAACGCAAGTTAATTTCCCGATTTACAAAGTAGTTATCCGTATTAACAAAGTCGCAAATGAATTGCTATTATATGACAGTAAAACTAAATTATACGTCTTATCGCTAATTGAACCAGGATCGAAGTGAAGTTCAATCACCGTAGGGTCTTAGGGCTGAGTTTTTGGGCTCGCTCCCCACTTTAAATCAAAATTTAAATTCAAATTCAAATCAAAGTCAAAATTTAAATTTAAATCAAAATCTGAACCAAAATTTAAATTTAAATTCAAATAGTCAAAGTCCGGAAAATTTGAATATGAATTCGAATCCGAATCACAATAATTCAAACCAGAGAGAGAACTTAGACGGAAACCAATTGTTAATAAGAAGTTTACTATCAAATCCGATCCTCGACCAGGGAAATCACTCTAGAAATGAAGATACTAGTCGTGTTCAGGCCGTGTTGGTCCCAGGTTCCGCTTCTTTACCTGGCCCTGCTTCAGTACCGGTCCCAACAGGTGGTGAACCGACTATGACAATGAGCGAGGTCATGAACCTTCTTCAACGGTTCTCATTGAATAATCAAACTGGGACTGCTCCTTCTTTACCTCAAACTGTTCACCAGATGGCTAACAGTTTTGGTGACGGGGGGTGTCGTGCAGCCATACCCGCTCCTCAATGTCAAAATATAATGAACGACCCTCGTAATTATGAAAACAACCTTCCAAATGAGGTTTTTCTGGAGGATCACATTGACACAACCCCTCGAAATTGTAATAATAATAATTTTAATAATTAGTTTACGGGAAACCTCATGTATGGCCAATCAAGTCGGGGAAATGGCCCCGAGACATTCTCGCCACGAGAATACAACAACCAAGATGAGAGGAAATGGCGCGATATTAGACAACACCTCAAGCTGTGGACATTGAGATATCCACAGGCAGATTTATCCGCAAATGGATTTATTGCCGCAGTAGAGGCCAGAATGTATCGAGAAGGTTGGGCAGAATCTGACGCGACCCGAATAATGAGTTACCTATTGGAAGGTAAAGCTGCTCAGTGGTTTGACACCAATTTCCTACGCTGGACTGATTACCAACATTTCAAAAGGGAATTCCTTCGTGTATTTGGTACATCTAAAACCGACACCCAAGTGCTGATGAAAATAGTACACATGAAGCCGGCTGAGGGTGAATCCATGGTGGATTTCACCTTCAGAATGCAACAAAAATATTTTGAAATGCGCTCACTACCATCTGAGCAAGAACAGATTACCTGCATTCAAAATCACTTACCAAGTGAATTGAGAATGTTGGTATTCACAAGATCAGTCCGTGATTATGATTCCTTTCTGACGGTTCTACATGAAGCCACGCAGTCAATGGAAGAGAGTAAGCGATTGTTCAGATCATCATCCTCTGAAACTTTCAATAAATCAGTACCAAAGCCCAAGGAGAAATCCAGGTTCCTAGCTCTTCAGGAATTGGCTGGTACTGAAATTTGTATAGATACTGGGTCGATAAAACAACCTCTAGTCATCGAGGAGGTTAAAGAAAATCCAACTGGTGGTTTTGTTGTTTGTGCTTCAGTTGGTAGTTCAACTACCACCAAACCTCAATTTTTGTTGAGTATAGGGGAAGCCCTCCAACAATATTTTGTTCCACCTTTGAACCAACAACCGTCTCAATCTACGATAAACTATCCATATTCTTATCGCCAGAATCCTGCGGCCAGAAACAATTACTCGAGACCAAGTTTTGGTCAAGGGACTCGCAATAATTCTTTAAGACCTCAGGTCAATCCTAATATATTTCTCTGCCATAACTGCGGTCAGAATGGCCACAGGTTCAGGGAATGTATTAACCCGAGAGTTGATTTATGCTCATATTGCAACAAAATTGGTCATCTCAGACAGGATTGCTTTGCAATCCAAGGTTTCCCGCCTGGAAATGGATCTCGAAATCCTAATAATTTCCAGCGTCAAAATTTAATGTGACCTAATAATAACAATAATGGTCCTGCTAATAATAATAATAATAATAATAATAATAATTTTAATAATCGTCCGCGAAATAATAATTATAATAATTATAACTTTGAACGTAATCCGGGGCAATTACTTCAACAACATTTCCCAGCTTTACCAAGTAGTGATAATAATAATAATAATCAAAATGTTCATTTAAACGGGCCACGCCCTTTTCCTGGTGGTTCCCCAGGAGAAGGGGCGTAAAAAGTTCGGGAATCCGAAAAAGAAAACGAAAGATGAGTCCAGGGAGTATGAGAAGGTACCAGAGATTTAAAATGAGATTTTTAGCTGAGGATGGCGATGATATTCACGTCACTCAGGTGGATAAAAATTTGCTCGGTAGGGTTGGCGTTGATTTTCACGCCCCCCAATATAATGAAATTGTTGTAGAAGGGGTTGGCGATGACTTTCACGCCCCCCAAACTGTTGAAGCTGTAAACATGAATAATATATGGGTTGACGATGATACTCACGTCCCCAGTATACAAAATATTGTTGATAATGAGGTTGGCGTTGATACTCACGTCCCTCAAAAGGGTAAAGATTTAAACTTAAGGGCAGACGATGATAATCACGTCCCCTGTTGTTTAGAAATGAAGGATTCATCAAACGTGGTAAAATTTTCCGTAGTTAAACGTTCAAAAAAGTTCTTTGAAAATAAAACCGATAAAAATATGCGTGGTAAAGCTGGTAAAATTAAGGCTCAGCCTATTGTAAATAATATGAATAATTTTATTGAAACGAGTTCTGTTATTGAACAGGCTCTTGTAAATAGTAATTTTAGTAGTAATGATAATTTTGTTGCTGATAAAAATCAGTTTTGTGTAAATAATTTTAGTAATTTTAATGGAAATGATAATTCCGAATCCTCAGAAACTTGTTTTAATAGTTTTTGTAATTTATTTGAAAACGTAAATGGTTTTAGTGTTTTTGAGGATTTACCTGTTTTAATTAACGACGAGGTACATCTGGGGGAAGTCTTAGGTGAAGAAAAACGGTCCCCAGATGACCATACTGTGCCAGAGACCTTCAAGTCTACTGGATTAAATTTAAATTATTCTGATCTTTTAAATGTTAATAATAATTTATCATCTACAGAGAGCTCAAGGGTGTTAGAAAATTTAATAAAATTATTTGAAGATATGCCGATAAGTGCACATGATATCGAAATTGCTCCAGTCGGTACCGATGAAAATGAAGAACAAAGTGCTATCAATATTGAGGGCACGCCCTATTTGTGTGGATTGGAACCATTAACAGATCCAGAAGAACCTGATGAACCATGGGAGGACGAACTAGACTCAGGATTGGAGTCTGATCTTGAAGAAGGACAACCCTCCAGTGTATCAACGTAACCTGAGACTTCTCGAGCTGGTTTCCTGCCTGTAATATTAAGAGGTAAACACCTACCCTCTCACATCATCAATAAAATTGCTTCTCGTTCTAGATTTTTATCTGGCACTGGCTCTCGTCCGCCAGCAATAACAGCCAGAATACCAGTGTCTGTCTGGGTGTTTGGGATCCAGCTGAACGGGATAATTGATACGGGCAGCGAGAGGTCATACATAAACTCGGCTGTGTATAATAAAATATGTCAATTTAGTTCAGGAGAACTACAAGAGGATGACACACAGCGTCGAGGAGTTCTTCTGGCCAACCACACAGCGTGCAAGATAATAGGTAGTGCACCTTTTATAATTCAAATTGGTTCTGTCGCTGGAGAACAGTACCTCAGCGTCATGGAAGATTTAAGCCATTCAATTGTTTTGGGTATGGATTTTGCTTTGCAGTTTGGTGTCAAAATCAATTGTGCTAATCAAACATGGAGATTTGATGGCACGAAAGAATTTTACCAGTTTCAGAAAATTAATTGCAACGAACAGCGTGCTCGATGTCAGGTATTAACCTCTAGTCAGGAGGCTGACTTCGATAAATTTCTCAAGGCGGAACTGGATAAATTTCAACTACTCCCGAAACGAGGCCTAACTAATTTGGTACAACATAAAATAGTTCTTCAACACGGGGTCAAGCCCATACAGGTGCGTCCATATAGGAGGAGTCCTGTAATAACAGCAGAACTTAATAAACAAATCGACGAGCTACTGGAGAAGGGTCACATACGTCCAAGTAATAGTTTTTGGTCATGTTCACCAGTAATGGTCCATAAGGCGAACGGAGACTGGCGATTCTGCGTCGATTATCGACCTATTAATCGATGGACAGTTTTACCTGCGCACCCACTACCTAATATGCTCAGGATATTGAGTGCTTTGCACGGAGCTGTCATTATAACCACGATGGATTTAACCGAAGCTTTCCATCAAATATTAATGGCGGAAGATTCCATTCCTTTAACTGCCTTCTCAGTTGAAGGACGCGGACAGTACGAGTGGGTAAGAATGCCATATGGTTTATCTGGAGCACCATCTACATTCCAGAAAGCCATGGATAAGCTTCGAGACCGTTTTATACATCTGATACATGAAAGGAATTTACCTCGAGCTTGGATCGATAAGGTCTTTGCCTATTTGGATGATTGGGTCATTATCAGTGCAACATATGAAGAACATAAGCAAATACTTTTACTCGTTTTTGAAGTATTTCGTGAAGCTGGCTTATTAATCCAAAGAAGTGTAAGTTTGCCAGATCCGAGGTAAAGTTCTTGGGTTTTATCGTGGACAGTGAGGGCCCTGATCCTGAAAAAATTGCTCCGATCATAAAATTACCTCGTCCAACTAGTCGGAAGCAAGTACGAAGTTTTTGTGGACTCGTTAATTGGTATCATCGCCATTTGCAGAACGTGGCCAAAGTTCAGGGACCACTCAATAAACTTTGTAGTGTAAATACAGAGTGGAAATGGGGACCAGAAGAAGAAGAGGCTTTCCAAAAGCTTAAACAAGCACTTATCGAGGCTAAACCTTTAGCAATACCAAACCCAGGGCTGCCATATGTCTTGTATACAGACGCGAGTGACACCGGATTGGGGGCATTCCTTTTACAGAAGGATCCAGAAACGGATAAGGAATATCTGATAATTTGTTTGAGTCGTCCGCTACGGGGTGCAGAGACCCGCTACACAACAACTGAAAAGGAGTGTTTGGCAGTTGTCTGGGCTGTACGTAAGCTGAGATGTTACCTCGAGGGAGCGCCTTTTACCGTAGTCACTGATCACGCTTCCCTCAAGTGGTTACATACTTTAAGAGACCCCAACAGTCGTCTCGCAAGGTGGGCAATGGAGTTGCTGTCCCATCAGATTACTATAGAGCATCGTCGTGGACACGAGAATGAGGGACCAGATGCCCTATCACGGTTGTATGAGGTTGTCAGCCCTGTTGAATGGTCGGAAGTATTAAAGGAAGTTAAATCTGAAGGTATGATTTTCAAAAATATCCAATCAAAAGATTGGTATGATATTAAAAAATTAAACGTACGGAAACATCCTGAAAATTTTGTAGAATGGAGAATTGTCGATGGTAAATTACAGTATTTAAAGCCTGATTATTTAAAAGAGTTTATAGAGGATCAAGATGCCTGGAAGATTGTATTACGTGATCATGAAGTAACCGAAGTCTTGAGAAATAATCATAATGTACCTGACGCTGGACACTTGGGTCGAGAAAAGATGTATCAGCGTATTAAAACTAAGTATTACTGGCCCGGCATGTATAAAGATGTCGCTGACTACGTCGAAGCCTGCGAAACATGTAAGAAGGTCAAATACAAACAGACTTCTTCACAAGGGCCCATGAGAACACGACAGCCCATTGAGCCATGGGGAATTGTAGCTACCGATGTCACAGGACCTTTTCCTCGTTCGAAAAATGGCTATCAGTATATCTTAATTGTTCAAGACTTGTATACCCGTTTTATTGAAGTCTTTCGGTTACGCAAACAAACTGGCAAGAACATTAAAAAATGTTTTTATCGCGCGTTTTCTCGTTGGGGTTATCCCATGTTTTTGGTTACTGATAATGGTACTGAGTTTATTAACCAATCGGTTAAAGATTTTTTACTTGAAACTGGTGTGAAGCTGACAACTACTGCTGTCGCTCACCACCAGGGTAATCCTGTCGAGCGGATAAACAGGACCCTAAAACCAATGATTCGGGCTTTTATTGATAAAAATCAGACATCTTGGGATGAACACTTAGGTGAGTTACAACTCGCATACAATAGTTCATACCATGCATCTCTCAAGATGTCTCCTTATTATCTGGTACACGGTAAAGAGCCCAGGTTATCGGGAAAAATAACTAACCTCGAGATTGACGACTTAGAGCTCGAAAATCTAGCTTGGCGCGCGCGAGTAAATCGTTTAGACCAGTTGCGACATAAGGTTGAGGATATCATGAGGAAAGAGAGCGAGAAGCAGTCTCGGTATCATGATCACGGCATTAAGGATCTCCCTACTCTTAAGATAGGAGATCAAGTTTATTATCCTAACAGAAAACTCAGTAGAAAAGTAGATAAATATAGCGCGAGTTTAGCATGCAAATTTTTGGGACCCGCTATAGTTGATCAGATAATTAGTCCGTTAATTGTGATTTTAAAAGACGATAAAGGGAAAACCCTTGGCAAACACTATGTTCCGGATCTCAAAATTCCACGAAGGAGTTTGAGATCAAAATAAACTATCTTAAAATTTTTCAGAGACCTACAAGGGATTGGTTGACCCTGGAGCACTACCTGGACTATCCACATCGGTATTACACCCTTACCGATGTCCGTACATTCGATCGTTTGGGGCGCAGGAGCCGCCAGAGCATCCGGATGGAAGATGGCTCCCTCGTACAGGGAAATTTGTTGGTGATCCCCACCGTTCGTCCACCGCAGCGGGCTGGACCAGATGCCCCGCCCCAAATGTGTTACTAACCGCCACAGCAACCCAAGTCGGAGTTTCCAACTAATTGGAAAAACGTGGATTATGTGACTCCGGGTGACCCGGATTTCTTTCCGCCAGTGAGCCGGCGCGTCGAACAACCTGGAGTACGGGTTGAAGGGGAGAGTGTTCGCAATTCAGAGAGCGACTCTCCAACCAAACCCGTAGCCGAGGAGGAGGTAGGCGAGAAAGTTTCCGAGGACGATCCTGACGTCCTACACATCGACCAGGAGGTCGTGATTGAGGAAGGCCCCATAAACATTTGGGAGGAGGCCGTTTCGGCCGTGCTTGGCAGGCGTGCATAAGGACTTTGTCCTCAAATCTTTTTTTTTATATTTCTTTCGTTCATCTTTTGTGTGTCTTAAAAATAAAACTCAATTTATTCATCAAGGCTTACCCAAAATTTAATTTTCCCTGACCTAACGTCAGTCTGGTGACGGGGGTTGTAACGGGGTGGCCTGGTATCGACTGCCAGGTCAGCAGAAAATTAAATTTCGCGCCCTTTTATCTGCGCACCCGCCCTTGCGTCGGATCTGGTTCGGCGGCGCAACGGTAGGGGTAGACTGGACACCTCGTCGCCAGACAACCCAACCAACAATTAATTATCATCCACTTGTCGAACTGAGCGGTCGCTCAAGTCTTTCTGTTGTATCAGAACATTGTCACAGTTTATTATTCAGGCAGACGCCACTAATTAAGTACAATATCTTTCTTCTAAGAGACGTTCCAAATAAGTTCTATATCAAGTTTTACGTTGGAAGTAAAGATCCTGTGATTCCTCGCCATCAAGATGACCAGCACCAAAAAACACCTGGGACAGGTCGATGTAAGTTCTTCTGAATAACGGTTTTTTGAAATTCATCATTTTACGTTTGTCAAACACGTGGAGGAGATCCCCTCATTTACCTTATCGTCTTTTATTCTAAATTTCTTTTTATTTATTCGTATTATTTTCTGTGCATGCGAAAATTTATTACCGGTTAAATTCAGTTGTCAGGATTTTCCCTCGACATCGCTGAATTTCTTTATTAGTTTAAATTAAATAAAAGCCTCTTGAATCATTATTATTATTAAATCTATTAAAAAAATTTATATTAAATAAAGTTGGGACTGGTATCCCGATGAAACAGAAGTGGCGCATGCGCGGTGGAATTACGTCGCGAAACTTCTAATTTATTAATTATTAATTATAAACAAATTTAACATTAAGTGTATATATTAAACAATTAATTATTTACTTATAATAAAAGAGCCAGAATTAAATTTAGAATCATTGTTATATTATTTTAACAACCTTTTCCCCTATTCCAAATCGAGCTGCGTACTCAGCTACGTCAGACATTTCAGAACCAAAAAATTTCAAACACTCAAGTTACTATCGAAGGATTGTCCGAACTTCCTAGTACGGGGAAGCGCGGGCAAACCCTTACAATAGAGTTGATAAAAGGTCTGGACCCGAGGATTATGGCTTTAGTCTTGCCCAGATTTAATTTGAGTTCATTCGAGGTGGCCCACTGCTTGATACGAGCAATGTCCTCATTGATCTTGGCAATACAATCATCCATATCCCGTGGGTAACTCGGTAGATAGTTCTGGAGATCATCCGCATACAGCAGTCTTTTGCACCAATGAATACAAGAGCCAATATCATTGATGAAGAGTGAAAATAGCAGAGGTCCAAGGATTGAACCCTGTGGAACACCAATATTAGTACGAATCCAGTCAGTAAGTTTACCACCATCGTGCTTTACAGCTTGCTCTCTTCCAGAGACATAGGACATGATCCAGCAGGCAGCAGACGAAGAAAATCCGATTGTTATCAGCTTGCGTATTAGCAGTGCAGGAACAACTGTGCAGCCTTGGAAAAATCGAAGAGAACCAGAATGGTGACCATACGCTTATCCATATTGTATCTCACGTCATTAAGCAGCTTTAGCAAGGCTGTTTGAGTGCTATGTCCAGTGCGGAAGCCGCATTGGAGTGGATCAAGTAAATTATATTGACCAAGATACAACGATATCTGATTAAAGACAACCCTTTCGAATACCTTACCCAAAATAGGTACCAAAGCAATCGGCCGATAGTCATTAGGTGTTGAAGGTGTCGAGACCTTGTTGAATGGCACTATTATAGCCCTTTTCCAAGCATCAGGAAAGGTATTGCTAGTTAAAGACGCATTAAAGATACATGTAATGTGATCCAGGACCATAGGTAAGATAGCCAACAGTATCTTTCTAGATATTCCATCGGCTCCAACTGCATCAGTGCTTACAGAGGATAAGATTTTACGAACTTCATCTGCATTGGTCTCTTTAAATAGTAGCTCAGGTTGCAAACCTGATTTGATTGCTGGTTCTGTGAAGTGATATACTGTACATGACTGGGATATGGCCGCGAAAGTCATGTTAAGTTCAGTGGGATCAACGGCAAGGTGCTTAGGACTAGTGTCCTTGAGCAAACCGAGCTTCCGCAGCTCCAGCCACATTGCACTACTAGATAGGCTCTTTAGACGATTGGCATAATAATCAGCTCTAGCACGATTAAGTTGAGAGCGATGGATATCACGAGTAGCACGATAATGCAACAAGTCATCATGTCTTTTGTGCCGTTGAAAGCGTCTATAGATAGCTCGAACACGCCGCTCAGAGTCATCAAGGTCCTTCGAGATCCACGGAGCAGTTTTGAGTGAGTTGACAGTGATTTTACGAACTGGTGCATACTCATCAACATGTGTCATAAGTTGTTGGGTGAGTCTAGATGCCAATTGATCAGCTGACAGATCCGGTGATGAGACCCATGACCAGTCCCCACTGCGTAGTGACTCAATAGCAGGTTGTGTAGAGAGTAAGTCAAGTTTTCGAGACAAAATTACTTTGGGCGATGGAGCTTTAGCAGTTAGTTGAACAGCAACAGAGACTAAGTGATGACCCGCACCCAGAGGACGATCAGATTTGCCCCATGATACAACCATGTCAAGTTCATCAACCATGCATAGATCAAGCCAGGTTTGTGATCGCGATGTAACATGAGTGAAGCCGTGATCGATGAGCTTCAGAGAATTCATATGTAAGAAAGATCTAAGATAATCAGCATCATCACTGGATGACAGTTGGACAGCATTAAAGTCACCACAAATGATTTTATGGCTAAAACCCTCCATGGCTGAAGCAATAACTGTTGCTAGATCATTGTGCGGCGAAAAAGGAGCGTGCGGTGGTCGGTATATAGCTGCGATGAAGACAGGTTGAGAACCATTGATGTTTAACTTGCACAGCAGAATTTCAGGTAGACCAGGTGGACCAGTCCAGATTATCGGTTGCTTGAGAATGACAGTTAAGTGTAGAGATTTGTGGTAGTATATAGCAATGCCACCCCCATGCGTGTTCCGATCGTTTCTGACAATACAATAATCTGGCAAGCTGACAACCGTGTCATCAATTAAGTTGCTGAGCCAAGTTTCAGTAACCACAATGACATGGTACAAAGGTTCATTGGCCAAATACTGCTGCAAGACACATAAGTTAGCACGTAGTGAGTTGATGTTGACACAGCAAGCACGCAGAACAAAGTGGTCAGTGGTATTAGATACACGGGGACCACCTGTAGATAAACTCGCTATTAGTTTTTTGGGTGAAGCTGCAATAGCTTATTAATGTCACTTTGAGATGAAATAATGTGGACAAGTGCATCGTCATTGAGCTTGGCAAAGATCGTGTCATTTTTGGCTCAGATGTATTTAAATCCCAGCGGTTTCAGCAATTTTTTCGATTCGCCAAGAAGCTTAAACGTTCTGCTGGTTAAAAGCTCATTAACATAAATACTAAAATCACTGTACAGAATAAGTTTCAGATCACTGTTAGCAGGTAGGCCGGTAACTGCCGTCCACTTGAGTTGACCATACTTCTTCTTGGCATTGATGATCCTAGACACAGTAATCACATCAGCGCACTTGATGGCAATAGAAATACGTTTGTTACTCGCAGAGCTAGGTGGCCGTAACAAAGCAGGAGTATCCGAAGATGTTGAGGGTGGTACATTCGAAACTGCTTCGCGTCTCAAGCATCTGACATTAGAGGAGTCAAGACCAGGCACATTGATATTGAGAGTAGCAAGTACTGCTTGCGTGAGCCTATAGTAGTTCTTAAAAAGGTCGTTGTCCGGAAAACCAGATATGACCACTTCAGTGCAGCCTGATAATATCCCAAGAGCTATTTGTATACATGACGTATTAGCATTGGTAGCAGCAGTTAATAAGGTCATTTGTGAATTAGAAGTAGATGATGATCCAGCAACAGAGGTTTGCTCGAGCCTATCAAGTCGAGAAATGACATTAGATAGCACAGCTTTGAACTCAGTGTTTTCCGACTTAAGCTCTGAAGTTGATTTTTTAAGTTTAGAAATATCATGATTATAGGCTTCCAGCTTATCATTTATACTAGGCAGTTCTTTTAATAGATTGCTATGAACTTCAAGTACTTCTTTTATTGAATTAATACCTGCTGCAATCGTGGCAATAGAAGGCTGACGACCAGTTGGTTTTTTAGGAAGTGGTATAAGTTCCCGATCATCACGTGGTCTGCCGCGCTTAGATGAACTGGATGACTTATCCGAGGAGTCAGAATCAATATGATCAATACCATCCATATTACAAAGTTAGACTCAAGGTGGCGTTGGTTGATTGTACTTATATCGATCTTGAAGAATTACAATCAGTTTGGATCAGAGTACAACCAGCTCACTGCAGATGGCGCTTAGCTACTATTCTCACTTGAATGAGGTGTCGCAAGTATGGCAAACCCACTATAGATGGCGCTCCAGTAGCATAAGCAGATGGATAATAAAAAATGAACACCAACCTCAAAATCCAGAAACCCAAAAGAAAATTGATGAAATAAATATAAAACAGGCCTCAAAAAGTAATTAATAATATCTCACAAGCGAGACCTGCTATTTAGGCAAGCAGAGTAACTGAAACAGAAAATACCCGGGGGCAAATGATGCAGAATCGAGCACCAAAAGATAGAGCACAAAAAAACACACACTGTAATACTTACAGAGAGAGAGAGAGAGAGAGAAATAATTTGAAGCGAGAGAGCCACACTCTCACGTCTTAAATCACAGCTGTACGGTTACAACTGCATACTATCTCTTTCTTGCTATCCTTTTCCTACATCTGAAACTGCTCTCTGATTTTTATTATTTCCATTTTCATATTCATTTGTTTACTTTGTTATTGAATACATTTTGTTCGTGGGGGTACACGAACTGGCGCCCGATTTGGTTTTTTAACCCAGCCTGAGAAGAGCTGTGTGTCCAGTGGGGATCGTGGGCATCTCCAAAGGATATTTTGGTTTTGTTTATTATTGTTATTTTCAGTTTTACCCTCGGTGGGCCATAACGGCTATTTTGCACACACCACACTCCGCCGTGGGTTGTGGAAAATAGTAGTGACCGTTATACCATTGAAACTTAAAACTAATTTTTTGAACAGGGAGTTTGTGAGCAGAAGAATCGTTTGATATGAGGGTTCATGCGGGGCGGCTTTAGATTCCCGAGACATGACCAAGACTTCTTGAAACATTTTTTAAAATACATCAAAACCTAAAAATATTTTTTTTATTGGGAAGTTTGCGAGCAGAAGTATCGTTTGATATAAGGGTTCATGCGGGGCGGCTTTTGGTTCCCGAGGCATGACCAAGACTTCTTGAAATATTTTTTAAAATACATCAAAACCTAAAAATAATTTTTTTGATGGGGAGTTTGCGAGCAGAAGTATCGTTTGATTTAACGGTTTATGCGGGGCGGCTTCCGGTTTCCGAGACATGATCAAGACTTCTTCAAACATTTTTTAGAATACATCAAAACCTTCGAATAATTTTTTCAGTGGGCAGTTTGCGAGCAGAAGTATCGTTTGATGTAAGGGTTCATGCGGGGCGGCTTCCGGTTCTCGAGACATGACCAAGACTTCTTGAAATATTTTTCAAAACCCATTAAAACCTGGAAATAATTTTTTGAACGGGAAGTTTGCAAGCAGAAGTATCGTTCGATAGAAGGGTTTATACGGGGGCGGCTTTCGGTTCTCGAGACATGACCAAGATTTCTTGAAATATTTTTTAAAATCCATTAAAACCTAAAAATAATTTTTTGAACGGGGAGTTTGCAAACAGAAAAATCGTGTAATATGAGGATTCATGCGGGGGCGGCTTCCAATTTCCGAGACATGACCAAGACTTCTTAAAACAATTTATAAAATACATTAAAATCTAAAAATAATTTTTTGAACGGGGAGTTTGCGAACAGAAAAATCGTTTAATATAAGGATTCATGCGAGGGCGGCTTCCAGTTTCAGAGACATGACCAAGACTTCTTGAAACATTTTTTAAAATACATTAAAACCTAAAAATAATTTTTTTAATGGGGAGTTTGCGAGCAGAAGAATCGTTTGATATAAGGATTTATGCGGGGCGGCTTTCGGTTCCCGAGAGATGACCAAGATTTCTTAAATATTGCACGACTCATAATGCGAAGCATTAGGGAGTGCTTTACGATCGAAAATTTTTTTTCACCTCCTTTCTACAACTATTTCTGTTATTATCGTCTTATTAGTGAACAGAAACATCTCAAATGATGCACCAATTTAAAGACAATGTAATAAAGATTATTTCTGCAATTTTCAAAAACAAATTCAGTGCAATAGAAACGAGAAAATCATTAAAATAAACTAAAAAATTTTCCTGTCAAGCAGTAAAAAAATTTTGTAGCTTGAAAACACAATATCTCAAAAAAGAATTCATAATTTAATTCCATTTTTTTTTAAATGACCCGTTTTGCCCTAGAAGGATTTGCTTTCGAGAAAGGCTATCTAACTTTGTGTTATGCAATTATAATTAATAAAAAATTAAATTGCATTTTCTTTAATTTTAACCTAATTCGTCTTAACAAGTGCGCATGCGTGGTATTTTTTTTTCTCGTATCACCCAGTGTGCCTGCTCCATACTTCTAACCAATTCATTTGGCGCGGGTATTTCGGAAATAAAAATATAAAAAATTGAGATTAGACGAATAAATAAATAAATGAAAATAATAAATAAACAAGTGAAAAAAAATGAAAATAGAAAAAAAAACGTAAAATTTTTCACAGATCGTACGGCGAAAAATTTCGGAATTTTTTACGTGTGAAATTTTTTTTTTTTTTTTTTATTTTAATTAAAATTTCATTTTTTTTTTTTATTATTTTTATATAAATAAATAACATTTGTACTTCAAATTTTATTTATTTTATATTGCCTGCGACATTACCCTTACGGAATGTTTCACGATCAAATAAGCATTATGAGTCGTGCACTTTTGGATTTTCCAAACTTTTTTTGAAAATCCATTGAAACCTAAAAATAATTTTTTTAGTGGGGAGTTAGCGAGCAAAAGTATCGTTTGATATAAATGTTCATGCGGGGCGGCTTCCGATTCACGAGACATGACCAAGACTTCTTGAAACATTTTTTAAATTACATCAAAACCTAAAAATATTTTTTTTATTGGGGAGTTTGCGAGCAGAAGTATCGTTTGATATAAGGGTCGATGCGGAGGCGGCTTTCGGTTTCGGAGACATGACCAAGACTTCTTGAAACATTTTTTAAAATTCATTAAAACCAAAAAATAATTTTTTTAATGGGGAGTTTGCGAGCAGAAGAATCGTTTGATATAATGATTTATGCGGAGCGGCTTTCGGTTCCCGAGACATGACCAAGATTTCTTGAAATATTTTTGAAAATCCATTGAAACCTAAAGATTATTCTTTGAACGTGGAGTTTGCGAGCAGAAGAATTGTTTGATATAAGGGTTCATGCGGGGGTGCCTTTCGGCTCCCGAGACATGACCAAGATTTCTTGAAATATTTCTTAAAATCCATTAAAACCTAAAAATAATTTTTTGAACGGGGAGTTAGCGAACAAAAGAAATGTTTGATAGAAGGTTTGATGTACGTTTAATGGTTGCTGTTGGCTTCGGCTACCAGAACAGAAAACATAATTACATTTACCGCAATAAGTTAATTCACGTTTTCAATCATAAATAAATTTTTTAGTTGCGATCTAAATTCAAAAACACATATCGTTCAATGAACGTTCGACTTTTTAATTACATAAATTATTGTGAAGTTAAAATATTAAAGTTTGCTACATTAATACTGAATAGTAAACTACATTTTAAAAAAATTATAATCAAGCCCAAACAAATGTTTTTATTCATAACAAAATTCATTAAATACACTAAATATTTTAACTGACACGATAATAAATGTTAGTCTAATGCGTTTCACAATGAAACCTTAAAATCTTATAAAAATAGTTATTTCTAATGTAATTTATGTAAGTAGTGTACATTTTTGAATGTCTGTAGAACAAATTGCTACTCCGGAAGATAAAATTATTATTTGAGATTGTAATTTTTAGTTCAGGGTATATAATGCCATTGATGTTGTATCCTACCCATATACTTGCTATAAATTCAGAATTTCCAATCGTCATTGTAGCTGAGCTGTCAACGTACTTTGTCAGGGTGTGATGAAACAGTGAGAACCGGGTTCGATCCCAACTTCGTGCAAATAATTTTATTTTCGAGCTTTGATCATAAATTATTTTGCGTTTGTATACGTATGTCTGTGTGTTGTGTGCATGTGCGTCTCGTAAAATTTTATGTACAAGAGCATTCGATGATTTCGAGTTGGGTTCGAACCCAAGCTCTCAAAGACCGATACCTTTACGGTGCATAAGAGTACCCTACTTGGTACCTTATGACCTGGATGAATCCTCAATCACCGCCGTCCATCTTACGGCATCAAATAAATTATTTAACTGATTGAATCTTCAATTTAGAATTGAGAACGTGATTTCCCATTCAACCTATGTATGTGTGATTGTGTGTGTCTGTGTAAGTCCTGTTCGTCAGAAGATAGTAGTACCTGAGTACGCGTCTCCCGACGCGCATGACTATTATTTTAGGAGTGGGGACAAAATTGCTATCTGGATTGTTAAAATTAGAACACATCTTTCAAAAAGCGAGTTAAATAATATTCACTAAGTACAATAGTAAAAATTATTGGTACATTATAGTTTTTATTTTGTCGCTAGTAAATTTTATCTTGAATGCAGTGATTTTTTCAATGCTAACAAGAAAAATTAAAATATTTTTAGTAATCAACGTACAAAAGTAAGTATCATTATAAAATATACAATTCTGATTTTCCAGGTTTCCAGTGATCGTTGATAAAAGTTTCATTTGCTGAAAGTGATTAGAATTATACTACTTTGAAGGAGAATTTTTCAAATTTATCTACAGAAGTAGCTGCGAAATACTTCGATTGATTTGTTACGTCCTGGAGTCGTGTCGGCTTGTGAGTTGCCGGCGCGAATTATTTGAATTGGACGTGACTGTAGATCTTCGGATACGGGGTAGTTCTCGAAAGCTCGAAATAACTTGGTCGTGATTTAAAGAATAAATATGTTTGATTTATTCATATAAAATAGAAAAGTCGAAGAATTTAGATGAATATACACTTGAGTTTACAATTATTATGTGACTGATAACTTCGTGTCAAAAGAATAATATAATTAAATTAAACCGGGAGTTTACTTGCATGTTATAAACTGCACTACTAATATTTCTGGTTGATGTGAGAGTGTACGAGTGTGAGAGCTTGTGATGCATTGGGCATCGGCTTTTTATATTCTTACATGAGCCAACACCCTAGAGAAAAGTGGGATAAGGTTTAAGGGCCTTATTCCCAAAAAGAGGGAGTTTCGTTATCATCGTTCGACGCGGATGCTCTTGCGTCAGCAGTCGGACGATGTTATTCGAGGTTTTCACTTTTTCGTGGAAAAACTAATTTCACTTTTTTATTCTTTTAACAGTCATTATTTGTCGTACAATTATTCTTATCTATTTTTATTCATTGACATTCTTTTAGAGAAATCGTCGGTGATGAATAAATATTCTAATGCATTAAAAATATCTTATCTACTTGACTATTTTCAGATGCATACTTATTAATATACATTATAAAGAAGATATATTTTTATTAATAATTCTATTATTTACATATATCAATTTGGCGGGTCTCAGATCGGTCTATTATTATTTAAGATTTAAAAATTGGCAGAGCCATCTGATGAGCAGGCTAGGACGTAACAGATTAATTAATTGAATTTATTGACCACTAGGCTAGCCAAAAAAATAATTTTCATGATTACAGTATGTATCAAAAAAGACTAAATTTTCGAATATATAGGACTTTTTGAGTGCTAAGTCATTATTACAGAAGGCATCAAATTTAGAAAACAAGATCGAAAATCGATCTAGAATCCATGCGGATTGATCAAACAAAAATCGCCCTGTATTTAAAATACTGAGTAAGTTATGAAATCAAACAACACAAAAATATTGTTACTTTTAATCGTTGTTCAATAACTTTTATGAACATTTCCAATTTATAATGTACTGCTTGACTGTCAGACTATATTTATCTTTCATTAATTAGACAAGAAGCAATATTTTAGAAGAGTTATAGAGTTCTCTGCTATTTAACAGAACCCACGGTGGAGTGTGGTGGGTGCGAAATAGCCGTTATGGCTCGCCGATGGTGACAAACACTGAACATAAAATAGTACACAAACCAAATTCCTTTAGAGACAACCTAAATCTCCACTGGACACGCAGCTCTTATCAGACTGGGTTAGAAAAACCTAGTCGGGCGACAGTTTGTGCACCTCCACGAACAAAAATTACTCAAACGAAATCAAAATGAAAGGAAATGAAAATAAATAAAATAATAATAAATAATCAGAGAGCAATTTCAGGTACTCTATTAAAATAGACCAGTGAAATTTCACTGATTTTCCAGTGAAATCCACTGATTCTCCAGTGAAATCCACTGGTTCAACCAGTGAATCGAGCGGTCACTGGTTCAACCAGTGAAATTCACTGATTCAACCAGTGAACTAAGATGATAGCTTGGCTCACTGGTTGAACCAGTGAAAATCACTGGTTAAACCAGTGATACGCCGGTGTACTACATAAATATAAACACAATAGGTTAGATTAATTTTATTTTATTATAAACGTTTATTTAAAAACAAAGTGAACTAAAAGAGTCTTAATAACAATTATATTTAATTAAAATTTATTTTGTAATAAAATAAATAATATTTATTAGGATTTATAAAAATTTAATTTGTTTCCATTTTCAATGGGCTTTTTATATTGTTTAATTTTAAAATTATGTCATTCATTTTTGAGGTTAGCTCCAAGCTATTTAAATTACTCCAAAGTTATTTATTTTTAAACTCTGTAAAAATTGTGGCATATAATTATTATTGTTATATAAAAGTTGGTTAAAATATTACATGAAGATAATCAATAAATATTACTTATTTATTGACGTAATAAAACACTTAAATATACTCATGTACAGAATGCTGCTGTACCCGCGCGCTTACATATTTTTAGTTCACTGGTTGAAACCAGTGAGCGCGACGTTCACTGATTCAACCAGTGAAATTCACTGGTTCAACCAGTGAACTTCACTGGTTGAATCAGTAGAATTTCACTGGTTCATTTTAAGAGAGTAAGGAAAAGGATAGCAAGAAAGAGATAGCAGTTAAATAAACAAATAAAGTAAATAACTACCGGGTTGGTGACCATTTATCCTTCCAATATAATATAAATTATAACATTATAATAATGTTATATAACCGCATATCGGAAAACAACAAAATGCAAATAATAATAGTTCACTTCCGCATAATACGTGTAACTAATGCTTAATTAACGCAGAATAATATTTTGACACGGGTGTTAATATTAATACCCTTGTGGGAATATTTCTCTTCTAGAACTGAGAATAATTCTTTTAAAACTAAAAATAAACCTGTAAAAGTCTTACTCTTAAAAATTCAGAATACGTATTTTAAAGTCAAAACAATTCTGTATTAGTCATTGGAAGTCGAATATTCTGTTAAATTTGAGAGTCTTCTAGAAGAGTAATGAAGAGTAATTAAAACTTGTTGCAGAGAAGTGGCATAGCATCAAAAAAATTTTTCAGAGTTAGTCAGAGTTAGTCAGAGTTTTAAAAACTTCTGGACAAAAATTGAGATTACATTAAAAATTATTTTTCAGATTTATTCAGAGTTTTAAAAAACTTTAAGTCACAAATTGAAATAATAATAAAAACAACTTTTTCAGAGTTATTCATAGTTTTAAAAATTTTAAGGCTTTAATTGAGATCACAAAAAAAAAATTTTTTTTTTATTTAGTCCGAGTTTTAAAAACTTTAAGACGAAAATTGAGATAACAATAAACAAAAAATTTTCAGAGTTTCTTCTAATTTTCAATACTTTAAGGCAAATGTTGCAGTAGTAATGAAAAAAAATGTAGATTCTTTGTGAAATTTTTAACAGAGAATTCACGCTATAAATGTTAAAAACTTTTAGAATTATTTACAAAAATTTAAGGAACTTATGACCACCACAGTTTTAAATAAAATGAAGTTTTAGTTTACTTATAATAATATTTTTAACAATTATTACAGAAAATTATTATAATGTAAGTAAAATTTATTTCATAATTTTAATTAATAAGGGTAATTATATATTACAATATATAAAAAATATATCGTAGCATTAAAATGAGTGCAAAAAGTTATAAATGAATAAATATGTTTTTTTCTTTTATTACACTAATAACTTATTAAGTTTTACAAAAACAATGTGAAATATAAAAAAAAAAATAAATAATAAATTATTTAATTAAGAAAACTACTAAATGTTAAATTAATTCAATATTTTAGTTATTGTTATAAAATAGAGAACAACATAATAAAGTAATAATGATCAACTGGGAAAAAACTTTAAAATAAAATTGCATGCTTAATACATTGCTAATTATTATCTAAATTCAACAGATTTTAAATGGAATTATTAAATATCATATAGGATTTAGAAATGAAATAAAATTAATCACATCAAAATTTATGAGTAAAATATATAACTATGGATATACTGCAAACTAAATCATCTTATTGTAGGAGATTTTTTTTTAACTGATAATGTATTTGATATTTGCTTTTTTTTTCTTTATTCTACTATTATTCTATCAATTTTTTTTTTGCAGCAGTTATTGATCTACCCAAGTAAGTATTTATTTTTTTTAATTCATTGTAAATTTTTTCACGACTATAATTTCGTTTCTTTAAAAACTTTTCATAATGATACGATAATAATTCTCTTTTTCGTGGTGTTAAAATTTTTCTATTGGGAGTATTAGATTGTTTGCGGACTACGCGTGTTGCTAATATCTCATAACCCCATATAGCATGCGACATGATGGTTATGAATTTTGATGGTGAATCAGCATTTATAGCATCGCGATATCAAGCGCTTCGAATTTGTAAATTATCACCAATAAAATATTGATCATTTTGTAAAAAGTTTTCAAAAGGCTGATTATGTTGTTGATATTGTCGATCTTGTTGTGGTTGTTTTTTTTTTTTTTTTTTAGGAAGGAGATTCATATGAAAACAATATTCATATGAAAAGCATAAGCTGCTCTCCATATGCCTATTGTTCTCCGTGTGCCGGGCTCCTCCCCCAAGGATGTATTCACTTAAATGATGTTTTAAGCAAATAACTGTATCCTTGGGGGCCCTACCGGCTAAAAACCTCAATCCCTCCCTTCTTCAGACCTAGCACTGCGGGACCGCGTTAGAATTACTTCGCAGTGCTAGTCTTCCTCTTCTTGTCGCCGTCGCTGTCTATCTTCTCACTCTATTCACTACACAATCTCTTTCTTCTTCTTTTCCAACAACACTTTTTGGACGTACGTCGTCATGGTCTTGAAATTGTCTGCCGTCGCCAACATCCAAGGTATTACCAGGTCAGCGGCATTTGGCACTTCTTTCTCCCCCTGAAAGCGTAGCCGTATTTCAGACCAACGCTGACAGGGAAAGAAAGTGTGCTCGGCAGAGTCGACAACTTGCGGACAGTACTGGCAATAAGGATCGGTTCGGATCCCCATGCGATACAAGTACTCATTAAACTGGCCGTGACCGGACAGAAATTGGGAAAGGTAGTAATCCACCTCTCCTTCTTTCCGTGAAATCCAGTCACGGACTCGTTTAATGAGCCTGAATGTCCAACGTCCCGTTTCCGCAGATTCCCATCGCTCTTGCCAGAGTCTCAGGGTCTCCTCGCGTTCTCGAGCCTTAACTCTTTCCAACGGTTCTTCCCCAGCCCGACGGGCATCCCAGATGCGTCTCCTCTCGAACCCTAAAAGGTCGATTGGAATCACACCCGCGATGACCATCACAGCTGCTTCCGAAACCGTTCGGTAAGCACAAGCTATCCTCAGTGCGCCTCTCCGTTGAACAGATGCCAGTCGTCGACGATAGCATTCTACTTTAAGTGACTCACACCAGATTTCTGCTCCGTAAAGCATTATCGAGTTTGAGACACTTATGAGAGCCCGTCTACGGCTGCTCCTCGGTCCTCCAACGTTCGGCATCAACCGAGAAAGGTTTGCTACCAACGTTGCCGCTTTGTTAGCCGCACTGACAATCTGATCGCGAAACGTAAGTTTCGTATCGATCGTCACCCCGAGGTATTTCAGAGAACTTCCGCTCTCGACGTGTTGATCCACGACGAGAGCACGGAAAGGACTCGGAAACCACCTCTGGGCTGTGAGTACTACAACCTCAGTTTTCGCCTTAGCTAATGCCATACCATGGTCATTTAGCCAAGCGTCCACTTTGGTCGCGACCAGGCTTGCTAATCTTTGCGCACTCTCGTAAGAGCGCGCAAGGATTAGTGCTGCCACATCGTCAGCAAACCCTGTTGGGATTATGGATATGTGACGGTGTATTATTTATAATGATTTTCAGATTTTATTTATAGGAAGATTATCTTTATTGAAATAGAGTTTTCGGAAGTGTGTCTTAACATCATCAATGATCAGAGAGAACTAACTGCTTACAACTATATTACTAGAGTTGTCCTTTTTACATCGTGTAACATTTAGTGTTTATGAAGTCTATACAATACTCGAATTGTACCTAGTTTTTATGACTCGTGGTTCGAGTACTTTAAACAACCTTTCTCCGAAATAATAAAATAAAACATTTTTCAAGGGTAAAAATGTGTTCACCAAATGTTACTCAAAAAGGAAAACTTTTCTTTTTCAGAATAAAAACAAACTTAAAAATAAATAATATAATATAATAAAAGAGAATGATTTTTGTAGACGAACTCAATATTTCAACACGCCCCTTCAAAAATTAATCTCTTTTATAATTTTAATAGCAGTATTATGTATATATATATATATATATATCTAAAACAAAATATGATTTCTAAATACAATAGTTGAATAAAATACTTTTAATATTGATTGACACATTTTCCGTTAGCTCTTTGTCTGGGACGGTTATACTAACCGTTTACATAATGATCCGACATTTGTCTTCACGATAAGGGAAACCCAGAAAAACCTTACCAGATCATAAACTAAAACATAATTACTTATATAATATTACATCTAGATATTATTTATTATTAATAATCAATCTTCCAATCCCATTTTTGTTCTTAACTCCAGGAACTTGACCCTTGGTAGTGGCTTGGTCAGCATGTCTGCAATTTGCTCGCCTGTTGAAATATGTTTAAGAATTATTGTCTTTTTCTCACATTGTTCCCGAGAGAAATGATATTTGATGTCAATATGTTTGGATCTTTTGTGGCTTGATGGATTATTAGCTATGCTAATACATCCATTGTTATCTTCATATATTAAGATAGGTTCTTTAGTTTCCAGGTTTATACCTGCTGCTAAAGTTTTTAACCACATTGCCTCCTTGATAGCTTCATACAGCGCCATATATTCAGCCTCTGTAGATGAACCTGCCACAGATGCTTGTCTTTTTGTGTTCCAACATATTGTACATCTATCATACAACTTAAATAAATAACCCGTCGTACTTTTTCTCTTAGAATCTAAATCGGGATTTTCATTATCATTTCCTCCCCAATCAGAGTCAACATACCCTGTAAATATATTATTATATGTTCCCTGTACATATTTCAATTTTAAATTTATAGTACCTTGTAAATATCTAAGTACTCGTTTTAAACATTGCCAAAGTTCTTGGTTATTTTTATTCATATATCTGCTTAGTATACTTATAGTTAGAGTTAGATCGGGTCTTGTACATACCATTAAATACATTAGACATCCAATGAGACTTCGACACGGAGCATCGTATTTCTCATCGGATTCCAACGCTTTATAATCTAAATTAGTCACTAGCGGTGTACTTACAGGCTTACAATCTGCCATATTAAATTTATTTAATACTGCTTTAATATATGTGCTTTGATCTAGTGTTATGACATTATTTTGTCTAATAATTCTAATACCTGGAAAGAGTTTAACCTCTTTCAAATCAACCATTGAAAATTTAGTCATTAAATAATTTTTAAAGTTCTTCATTGTATTTTCATCAGCAGTACATATCACTAGATCATCCACATATAATACAATGTAAATATTTTTCGAGACATCTTCTCTATCTAGTATGTACATGCACCGATCTCCATAAGAATTTGTAAAACCTCTTTCTAAAAGAATCTTTTCAAATATTTCAAACCAACATCTGGCAGCTTGTTTTAAACCATATAATGCTTTGTTCAATTTACAAACTTGGTTGTCCTTACTTTTTACACCCTCAGGTACTCTCATATATATTTCCTCCTGTAACTCACCATTTAAAAACGCAGTTTTTACATCCATCTGGTGGACTAACAAGCTATGTTGATTTGAAAAAGCTATTAAAAATCTAAAGGTCGAAATTCTTGCGACCGGGGCAAAAGTTTCATTGTAATCTACAAGATATTTTTGGCTAAAACCTCTGGCAACTAAACGAGCTTTATATTTTGATGGATTTCCGAACTCGTCGTTCTTTATAGTAAATATCCATTTGCAATCTACAATATTTTTATTACTTGGTTTTGGTACTAAAGTCCAAGTTTTATTTGTTAATAAAGAATCTAACTCATCTTTTATTGCTTGCTGCCATTGTTTAGCATCATTCCTATTCTCAATTTCCTGATATGAATTAGGAATAGGACATACAATGGATTGTGCACATAACAGATAATCGTCAGGTATATCATCTTCATTATATGAAACTTGGCTACGATCTTTAAGTCTATTACTTCGCCTAAGTCCTACACTATCTTTATCTTGAGATGAGGAATTATCGATTTGTTTTTCAAATCTGTCAGTCTGTGTGTCATTAAGTTGAGGTACTGTGTTTTGTGTATTTTCAATACTACTATTACTATCTGTCTTATTATTATTGTCAAGTTTATTACCAAGGTCGTCTACTGAGTTTAACACATCGTTAGGGACTGCAGTTTTTCTACCTGAATCGACCTCACCTAGTAATTTTATTTTTGGTCTTGACTCAACAAAATTTGTCTCATCTACAATTACATCTCTTACTACCACATATTTGTCATTCTCCACTTCATATACTCTATACCCATTTGGTTCGTAACCTACCAGTATTCCCTTTGATGACTTTTCATCAAACTTATTTTTACTGGTTTTTATATGCGCATATACGGTTGAACCGAAAACCTTTAGGTATTTTAATTCTGGTTTCTTGTTATGCCACATTTCATATGGTGTTTTATTTGCATTCAATGATTTTGTTGGTGTCATATTAATTAGATATGTTGCAGTTAAAACTGCATCACCCCAAAATATCTTTTCTAATTTTGCACCAGATATCATTGTTCGCGCCTTCTCTGTGATGGTCCTGACCATCCTTTCAGATACACCATTTAACTGTGGAGTTCGTGGTACTGTAAGATGATAACTAATACCTTTTTGTATACAATAATCCTTCATCTCGTTAGATAAATACTCTCTACCATTATCTGAATATAAATTTACTATCTTTAAATTAAATCTAGATTCACTCTTTGCTACATAATCTTTAAACATTGTAAATACATCGGATTTATTTTTCATTAAATAAGTTACACAGTAATGAGTGAATTCATCAACAAACAATACGAAATAATTTTTATTATTTATCGCAGAAGGCGTAATAGGACCACAAACATCCGAATGTATATTAAATAATGGTCTTTCTATATAGTCTTTATTTTTAAATTTATTAAATGATAGTCGCGCTTGTTTACCATTAATACAAGCTTCACACAAATCATTATCAGGTATTATTTTACTTAATTTTTCTACGTCATTTACTAATTGCTTATTTCTTATTTCATTAAACTTATCTTTTCCTATATGGCCTAATCGTTGATGCCATAATTTGTAATCGGAATTAGATGCATTATTTGAATAATTGATAAAGCTTTTACTTACAGAAAATTCAAGAGTAAATAGATTGTTCCTCGGCTTACCAGTCATTACCGTCTTACCATTACGGCTTACTGTTACTCCAGATTCGTTGAAGTTTACCGAGTACCCAGCTTGCTGCATCTTGTACACTGATAACAAATTATACGGTACATCAGGACTGTACAGTACATTCTCGATTGTCCCTTGAACTCCTGTATTGCTCGTCAATACGATGGTTCCCATCTTAGTTGCAGTAATGAAGACTCCATTCTTTGCAATAGAAATTTTGATGGGTATCTTCAGGTCAGAAAAGGTGTCAGCTAGATCCTCGCGGTTTATAAGATGGTCTGAGGCACCTGAATCTAATAGAAAAGAAATTTTATTTTCTTTATTTTCTATCTGAAAGTTTCCAGCCATAAATGCAAAACCGTCTTCTTTCTGTGGGTCAGTTTGGATGGTCTGGATTGTCCTTGGTCTTTCTGCCTTTGGTTTGTGCTTTAAACTTTGCAAGTAGTAACGACATTCATTTTTATAATGCCCTCTCCTTCCGCAATGATGACACTTAACATTCTTCTTGTTAATTGCACCATGTTGCTTTGGCTTCATGATTCCACGATGATTTTTCCATGGTTTTCTAAAATCTTTATTATTCCGTTTGATGTCATTAGGTTTCTGCTCCACATGAAGAACCTTTTTACTTGTATCAAGATTTTCATTTACAAGCTTAACTTCATGATCTAATAATCTTGATTTTACTAAACTCAACGTGATGTTATCTTCCGATACAGTTTCGATAGCCGTTATCACGCCATTGTAAGAAGTTGGTAAGGTCATTAATAGTTGAGTCACCTTATCAACTTCTGAGATGGTTGCTCCAGCTGATACTAACTCTGATATTAACGAATCAAATTGCATAAAATGTTTACATAAATCTGTTTCACTTTCTAATTTTAAATTAAATAATTTCTTTCGAGCTCCTAGTTGTTTTGCTACACTTTTACGCTCAAAGATATTGTCTAGAACAGCAAAAATTTGTTTTGTCGACGATTCCGGTTTCACATAACTTAAATACGAATCGGACAAATATTCAATCAACACATTTTTCGCGGTTGATTCCGATTTCTTCCATTTGTTGTCAGGTTCCGCCGGTTCCGGTTTATCGATCACATCAATCACTTCGAGTTCACTTAAAAGACTACGGATTCTAAACTTCCATATATTATAATTTTCACCGTTAAAAGGTTGAATGTTTCTTTTCGATTTTAAATTTTCCATATTGTTTATTGAATAATAATTTATTTTAATAATTGAAAATAGTTGATTATTTTCACTGAGAAACACTTAACCACTTACTTTTAGTTTGCACTCACTAGTTTTTAATTGCACTATGAAATTTAATTTTCTTTTAAGAAAATTTGTATTTTAATATTTTTAATTAATCAAGAACGTAACCTGGGCCCATAACCTGTTGGGATTATGGATATGTGACGGTGTATTATTTATAATGATTTTCAGATTTTATTTATAGGAAGATTATCTTTATTGAAATAGAGTTTTCGGAAGTGTGTCTTAACATCACCAATGATCAGAGAGAACTAACTGCTTACAACTATATTACTAGAGTTGTCCTTTTTACATCGTGTAACATTTAGTGTTTATGAAGTCTATACAATACTCGAATTGTACCTAGTTTTTATGACTCGTGGTTCGAGTACTTTAAACAACCTTTCTCCGAAATAATAAAATAAAACATTTTTCAAGGGTAAAAATGTGTTCACCAAATGTTACTCAAAAAGGAAAACTTTTCTTTTTCAGAATAAAAACAAACTTAAAAATAAATAATATAATATAATAAAAGAGAATGATTTTTGTAGACGAACTCAATATTTCAACAAACCCCTCCAGTATCACCTCACTCGGTAGGTCTAGACGTAGAAGTGCGTCGTAAAGGATGATCCAGAGTTCCGGTCCTAAGACAGAACCCTGAGCCGCTTCTCCACTCAGCTTCTTCATCATCTCGCCAAAAGTAGTCTCATAGATCAAAAAACGATCACGTAAGTAATCGTCAATGATCCGAATGAGATACTCGGACAGACCTAATTTCCGAAGCGCTTCCATTATATCCGGCCATCGTGCCGAATTAAATGCATTTTTGACATCGAATGTCATCATTATGCATACTGGACGGGATCGATGATTTCCCGTCCAAGCTCTTCTGGCAAATGAAAGCGCTTCCGAAATAGCACCGATTGTGCTGCGACCCAACCGAAAACCATGTTGGTTTTCCGCTAGACCACCGGCATCTGCAACTTCAATTCTCAGTCGATTACGAATTAACGATTCGAGGATTTTTACAGCTACGTCCAGCATGCAAAGTGGCCTGTAGGACGAAGGAGTATAGGGCGGACCCTTTCCTTTGTCCAACAGGACTAACCTTTGCAGCTTCCATCGTGCAGGAAAAACTCCAACCGAAATGCAGGAGTTGTAAGCACTCAAAAGCAGTTGTTCGTGCTGAGGGAGGAGGGCCTTATAAACCTCAACGGGGATACCGTCGGGGCCCGGGGCCTTTCCTCCTTTGAGATTCTTTACAACCACCCGCAGTTCAGCTGCTGAGAAAGGTGGACAGTCGTCATCGGATATAGTCCAAACTGGACTGTCTCGATCTTCACGTTCTGGAAACAGGATATTGATTATTTCCTGCATCGCATCAGGTTCCATAGGTGATACTGGACTGCGACCCAGGAATTTTCGAGTAACAATCTGGTAGCCAAGGCCCCATAGATCATTATCTACTTCTTCGCAGACCGCCTTCCAGCATCTCCCTTTGCTTTCCTTAATCGCCACAACCAGTCGCTTCTTCGCCGCTTTGTACTCTTCGTTCTTCTGCTGCCCAGTATCACGCTTTCGCGTCCTGAGTGCTTACCTCCGAAGACGCAAACACTCAGCCCTGAGCAGCGCGATCTCATCAGTCCACCAGTAAGCTGGCTTCCTGCGTGAGCTCGCGGAACGTCGAGGCATCGCAGCGTCGCAGCCTAAGACGATAGCCTTCATCGTACGGTCAACAATCATCTCAACATCTTCGCATGTCTCAGCAGACATAGGAGAGAAGGCCTCAGCGCTGTCTGAGACTGCCTTTTGTAAAGCACCCTCATCCAGCTTCGAAACCCTCCAACCTACCCGCTTCATTGATCGCTGGGACACAATCGCAGGGTTTCCCCGTAGATCCTGTACCGTATACGAGATGTATTGATGATCGCTAGCCGTAAACTCCTCCAAAACAGCCCAGTCCGAGATCACCGCAGCTATCCGTTGAGTAGCAAATGTGAGGTCAATTATTGACCCACGTGTGCCCACCCTGCGGAAAGTTGCAGTGTTTCCCTTATTCACAATGACAAGATCGAGACCTGCCATCATGTCCAAGAGCTCAGTACCGCGCGTGTCGGTCCATTCCATCCCCCAATCGATGGATTTCGCATTGAAATCATTACCTATCACGATTTCTCCCTCAAGATTGTGAACGACTCTTTCGAGTTCATTCACCCTCTTTCGGAAGTCAGCGATAGGCTCGTTGGGTGTAAAATAGCACGACACGAAGGTGATCGCAGGCGTAACTACCCATACAATACCATCCCTGGATCCACTGTCCTTCACGGAAACAGACCCTAGAGCCGGAATCCAAACTGCCGCTGTCCCCGAAGGGTCACAGAACCAGTT
This sequence comes from Microplitis mediator, assembly GCF_029852145.1. Taxonomy (NCBI): domain Eukaryota; kingdom Metazoa; phylum Arthropoda; class Insecta; order Hymenoptera; family Braconidae; genus Microplitis; species Microplitis mediator. Next base: position 11,684,468 of record NC_079974.1, read on the forward strand.
TGGTCCGGACGCTGAATGGTATTGCTCTGAAACCAGAACAATATTCATTCTGCAGTCTTGTCTCCGCGCCAGAAGTAGATCCAGCGATGTCCTGCACCGTTGTAGATTCGCCTGCAGCACCTTAGCCATTTTTATGAGAAGTGCAACGCCTCGAACCGATTGTGTGATCCACAGATCGCCCGTCTCCTACTGCCGCACAGAGGTGGCAGCGTGGTGGATTAGGACAGGCCTTGGCCTGGTGGTCCGCCTGGCCGCAACGCCAGCAAAGACTCGACCGATCAACTTCCACCTTACATGATCCGGCCGAATGACCAAGACCATGGCAGCGAAAGCATCGATCGAGCCGTTCCCAGCGGCGGATACGGCAGACCAACCAGCCCACTTTGACCTTTCCCAAGGCCTCTAAGGCAGTGGCGACCGCGCATCTTGCCTCAATGAAGGCACGGACAGCTCCCCATTTATTGGGTTTAGTTATATTAACTTTGAGCTCGTCCGCACCTTCACCGATGCTCCGACGCAAGGTTGCCCTTACCTCATCAACTGTTGTCGCAGCGTCCAGCGCGTCAATAACCACCGTAGTGGTAGGGACGAGATGGCGCACCGCGACAACTCCACCAGCCGCCTCGGTAATCTTCCTATCGAGAGCGGAGCGATCTTTGACAGATCCCTCGAACTCAATAAGAAGACCGCCTTTCCTGGCTGTCCTTATTGATCTTACACTAGTAGTAAGATCCTCCGGAGAGAGTTTCGATCGCAATGCTTTCAAAACTTCCCCAGACGATCTCGACTCACCTGATGTGATCAAAACGGCCTCCGCCCGTTGTCGCCTCTTCCGCTGCTTGGCCTCCTTGGATGCTGTGGTCCGTTCCGTCGTTGGTCCATTTGCTGTCCCATCCTGTCCCGGTCTCTCCGCTCCACTCGTCCCTGCAGCTGCCGCCATCTCCTTCTTTTTTCGTTTCTTCCTTTTCCTTTTTCTCTCCACAACGATGAATTGCTCGTCACTTGGTTTCTTATCCGCAGTCTCCTTGTCCTTCTTCTTTTTCTGCTCCCTTTCACCCTCCTCGGGTGATGACAAGGGGCGCTTCCCTTTCGGGGCCTCATTGTTACAGGGAGTGTTGTCTCCGGTTGTAACCTCAGCGTAAGAAAGAACGACGGACTCTTGAGGCCCTTTTGGCGGGCTGGAGTGTTCTGTTTCCTTCCGCTTAGGTGCTTTCTCCGTTTTCCTTTTTGGCGTCTTCATTTGCCGTGATTCTTTTAGGAGTTGTTCCCGTCGCTGCAGCTCTTGGAGAAGGTGCTCTCGTTCCTTCAATTCTGTGGACGCCAGTTTTCTCTGGGCGTCCTTCCAGGTTTTGCGGTGTGTCAAAAGCTGCGTCAGAATTAGCGATGCCTCTTTAACACCAGCAGTCACCTCGTTCGCGACCGTCCTCTTTTTTACAATGGTCCGAAGGGTCTCCTTCAGGACCTCTTGCAATTCCTGGAGGCCAGAGTCCTCCCTTGAAATTGCCATATCTCTTGATGTGAGACTCTCCGTCACTAGGTTTCTAAAAGTTGTAACCTGTCCTTCACTTGACGGGTCGACGTTTGCTGCTCCCTCGGCCAAGTGGTCAACCGAGGGCGTCGAGCAGTAGATGAATGTCGACCCCGCAGGTGCTGCTAACCCACCTGACATTGCCGTGGCTGGGGTATCCCTCCCCTGCTCCGTAAACGAATTCTTATTACTCTGTTGCTTCATCATAATAAAATATTCAACACCTCCACATCACACTCGTCTCTGTTTTTAAGGAGTATAGCTTCTCCTGAGTGGTCCGCGGTGAGTCTTTTTCAGGTCGCACACCTGTGGTTAAACCGGTAACAACCCTCTATAGAACTCACTAACCCAAACTTTCCTCCACGCGAAAAATCATCAGAGATGATATCGACAGGAGTAGTCGTCTGGGCCATTCCCCTATCCGCCACCCGAGGACGCGCTCGGTTGAACTCAAACCCTGATAATGACATGAGATGGTAGACTTCTTCATCTTCCCGGACAATGATGTCGCCATCACTATCCTGAAAAAATGAAGAGAGTCACCCTCATCATCACCATCATCTTCCGAGCTTGTTGTGGTTGTTGAACTTGTAACGGTTGTGGATGTTGTTGCTGTTGCTGTTGTTGTTGTGGTGGTGGTCCCTATCCAAAACATCCCATAGAATCCATTAGAATGGGTCAAAAGCCGCTTAAAAACCAATACAAGTCTATAGGATTCTATGCGGCTTTTGACCCATTCTAATGGATTCTATGGGATGTTTTGGATAGGGGTGGTTGTACTCGTGGTGGTGGTGATTGTCCTCGTGGTGGTGGTGATTGTGCTTGTGGTGGTGGTGTTAGTTGTTTTTGTTGTTGTTGTCGTTGCTGCTCCTGATTGATAGCATTTGCTAGCCTTGCTTCTTGAAGTTGAAATTTTAATCTTTTTAGCTCAGACTTTTGCTATTTCTTTTTTTCTAATAATTTGTTTATAAACCCGTTCTTAATGTTAATATCAAAGTTCTGAAAAAAGGAATAAAAATTTGTTTTTTTAGTTAAATAACTAAATTCTATTTTTCGCTGTATTAAAAAGAGGTTCTGAGATTTGTATATCATTTATTCTAGACATTGAATAATGAAATCCATGAAACTCAAATGAGAAAAAACAAAGTAAATTTACCACATTATCTAGAACGCGTGGTTGATGAAGACTCGATGACGTAGACGGTTGAACCTATGTAAACACGATTATTTCAATTATAGTATTGATATTTCTATACTTTAACACTCAATGAAGTTATGTTAATTTTTATGTTTTTTTTTGTTTTTTTTTTTTCTTTAGTATCACACAATTGCTCTAAATAAAGTCAAATCAATAATAATTGTTACAATACAAAATAAAACAAAAACATTTTGTAAATGATTCATTTTATAAAAAATTAAAATTACCTTTACTCTTTAAGAATTAAAAAAAAATTAATAATTTTTATTTTAATATAAGTACTATAATTCATCATTGATGAAAAGCAAGAAAAAATTTTTTACTTGTACATGTAATTTAAACAAAATAAAAAATAAAACAAGTGATGATAATTTTTTTCCTATTTTTATAACCGATCGAAAGAAAATTTAATCGCCACTGTAAAGTAATTTTTTTGTTTTGATTTCAAATATTTACAGAAAATACCAGTTTTTACTGATTTCTTTCTTAAATTGTAGCTATAGAAACTGATTTGGTATATTTAAATTATAATATTCTTTAATAAATTGAAGATTAAAATTACGATAATTGTATCTTATTTCCTTTACTTAATCTAACTATAATTAAACAAAAAAATCGATTTTTTTTTTTCAAGGACCCACATTCAAAATTTTCAGTAGGATAACAGAAAACGCCTGTTAAAATTTAATCCCTCAAAATGAATATTAAGTACTCCCTGATCGCGATTTTCTATTTCCCATTGAAATAACATAGGAAAAAAAAACTTTTTTTAATTTAGAATTTTATAGCTTGGTAATGGCATATTGCAAAAATGAGCTCAGTATACATTTTTGTTAGGAATTTAACGCTTTACGAAAAAGGTCTCTTCTAATTTTTTGATAAATCCTTCTGTTAAAAAATTTATTTGAGCTTCAAGTCAAATCTATGGGAAATTTCGAGATCTTTTTACTTTTTTAGCGAAACTATCAGACATATCACGAAATGTCATTGTATCTTTTTTGTAGACAATTTTATTCCCGACCAATTATTTCTGATAAAGATTTTTCATAATCTGCACAACTTTCTAGTTATTTCCATTTTAATCTCAAGCTCTTTAAAAAAAAAAAAAAAAGTGTTCCCATCGATTTTAAGAGGTTGACATTAGAATAGACATAACTAAAAAGTTGTGCCGAATGTGAAAAATCTTTATCAGAAATAATTCGTCGAGAGTAAAATTGACTACAAAAAATATCTTATGACATTTTGTAATAAGTCTAATAGTTTCACCGGAAAAATAAAAAAATCTCGAAATTTTCTATAAATTTGACTTCAAGCTCAAATAACTTTTTAACTGATGGATTCATCAAAAAAATATGAGATAACTTTTTTGTAAAGCGTTAAATTCTTTAGAAAAATGTGTCTTGGGCTTATTTGTGGAATACGCCATTAAAAAGCTATAAAATTTTAAATAAAAAATTTTTTTTTTTCACATGTTATTTTAATGGAAAATAATAAAAAATCGCGATCAGGGAGTGCTTAATATTAATTGTAAGGGCTAAAATTTTAACAGGCGTCTTTTTTTATGCTACTGAAGTTTCCAATTTTTTATTTAATTTAATTCAATGTTTTTTTTTTTTTTTTCAATTTAATGATGAAAATCGAGAATATCTTAATCAAAAACGCGTGAAAAATTGATCGAATATTTAAAAATTTTTTTATAAAAAAATTACATATTTATCTAAAAATTCCCGATCTGTAAATCAATTTTTCAAAAAAATTTTTACCTTGCTATTATTTTTAAGCCCCAAATGAGCTGATGTTTCAGGATCTTTCATTTTTTTATTTAGTGCATCCGAACTTTGCAACGATGCTTCTACCTTATCACCATCACCAATCAATTCTGAATCTTTTATGTCGTCTAACTCTATTTCGTATTCGTTGTTTATTTCTTCATTATCATTTTTCTTTTCCTGGTTATTTATTACAGTTGCTACTCCATCAAGTTGTAACTCTTCTTCTCTTTTTTCGTCTTCTTTGTTTTGAATTATATCATTTACCTGTTGTTTTTTGTCATTTACATTTTCATTTAAATCTTGGGTCACAGAGTTTGTGACTTCATTTTTATCTTTACCACACGAATCTGGTCCATTTAGAAGCTTCAACAAGTAAAGTTTTAAAATATCAGCAAAAATAATATATAAATATAAATAATAATAATAATAATAATCATTGTAATACTAATAATTATTATGATTAATATTATAATTAATATTATTATTATTATTATTATTATTATTTCTTTTTTAATTAATTGCGCAGGGGGTTATTCCCGGTAGTCCGACTCTACCGAGGGCCTCACCTGAGCACCAAATCGTTACTGCTGCGATGCTTCATCAACAAGATGATTAGCATGCGCAGCAGACCAAGTTTCGTTGCCTTAGGAGACGGAGGGACCCGAGTATAACAGCTTTTTGTATCCGCGATGCCAGAAACTCAACTTGCGCTCAACAAGTTGGTATTCTAGCCAGTGCAGATACAAACGACTGCTTCATCCCTCCTAGGACGCCAACAATGAGGACGACAAGTTTGACACGGTAACCGGGGTGAAGTTTGCCAATTTCGAACAGGAGATCTTGATATATCTTGTGTTTGTGCTCTTCTTTAACCGTGATGTTATACTCAGCAGGTGCTGAGAACTCGATGACACATATGTCTCGAGTGGTTTTATCGAAGAGCACAATATCAGGTTTGTTGTGATCTATTTTCCGAGTTGTTGCGAATAGCACGTTCCAGTATATACGGCAACGGTCATTCTCAACAACTTGCGGACTATCTCCTGGCAGATAAGGCAGCACTGGTGTTTTGTCGATACCGTGCGTATGTCTAAGGTGGTAGTAAAGTACTCGCAGAGCAGCATTATGACGCTGGATGTATGCACTTCTTGCCAGCACAGAACATGCTGACAAGAGATGCATAAGTGTCTCAGGATGTTGCTTACACACCCTACACAGTGTGTCGGGTAGCTGCATCTGGAGTACTTTCGCACGGTATTCGAGGGTATCGATTACACCATCTTGGCAGGCAAAAATATATCCTTCGGTCTCGGACATCAGGCCAGCTGACTTAAGGAAGGAAAACGTCAGGTGGGTGGACAAGCCATGGTCACGCACGTGTTTAAAGAACACGCTGTGCATGGACTTGTCCATGTGTGTACTGAGCAGTTTTTGCTGCTCAGCATTCCTGACGACACTCTTAAATTCCTCCTTGGGGAGTTAAATAAGAAGGTTTACTCTTCCGAGACCGAGGGTTTTTGCCGCGTACCTTGCTGCCTTATATAAGAACGCTCCCTTCTGCAGATTCTCATGACTATGAACAAACTGCATAAGGAAGTCGTTCTCATCTGCTGTGAAATTGACAACTTCGTATGTTAGACCCAAAACCAAACGATCATGTAGACACTCCAAGCTCTGTAGACCTCTCCCTCCGATGTGCCGGGAAAGGTATAATCTGGTGACTGATGACTTAGGGTGCATGCTCCGATTGATATTCATGACTTTGCGTGTCTTGATATCGAGATCTCTAAGCTCTTTTCGGGTCCATTTAAGGACACCGAAAGAGTAGAGTAGTACTGGGACAGCAAGCATGTTTGTTGCAGAGACTTTGTTTTTTCCCGGAAAGTTCTGATGACCAGATTTTCCGAAGTCTACGCCCATACTCGCTGCAGAGAGTCGTTTTGATTTTCGAGACGTCCTGCATAGGACTCCCGTCAATCCCTAGATATTTGTACGACTCTCCGGCGTCAAGATGGTCAATGACGCTCCCAGCTACTATCTTAATATCTTCGCGCAAATCAGTGCACTTACCCTTCACCAGATTAACGACCGCGCACTTGTCCAACCCAAAAGCCATGCCGACATCCCGTGTATACTCCCCTACGATATTCAAGGCTGTCTGAAGGTGTTCCTCATCAGGAGCATATACCTTCAGATCATCCATGTAGAGTAAGTGGGTGATCGAATATTTCCGATCAGTTGGTGGGCCCACTGAGTATCCACGGGTACGGCGTAGCGCAACAGATATCGGCAGCAGTGAGATGCAAAACAGCAGAGGGCTCAGGAAATCTCCCTGGAAGACACCTCGTTTGTACTGTACAACTTCAGTCACACGTTTGTCGTTGCCACATGATATGTGGAACCGTGTTCGCCAAAGTTGCATCGTACGCTGTATGCATCCCACTGCATAGCGATTGACCCCTAGGCATTTGAGCAAAAAGAGAATGAGCTCATGAGATGTTGAGTCAAATGCCTTACGGTAGTCAATCCAGGCCATTGACAGGTTGCGCTGATAGTAGACCGCGTCTTGAATGACACAACGATCTACTAACAGATTCTCTTTGCAACCTGACAGGCCTCTTTTACTGCCACGTTGTTCGTATATCTGCTGCCATACAGGATCTTTCTCCTGCAGAATGCGATTATTCAAGATTTTTGTGAAAATCTTATAAACCGCATTCAAACAGGTGATAGGCCTGTAGTTCTTTGGGTCGGACAAGTCACCTTTCTTAGGGATGAGCACGGTTCGCCCTTCTACAAACCAGTACGGAATAGGTTCGTTGCCTCGGATAAACGCTGTAAAAATCCGGGCCAGATGGCTATGGGTAGAAGTAAGTTTCTTCCACCAAAATAAGTTAATGCCATCCGGACCCGGAGCAGCCCAGTTCTTACCATTATTCAGAGCCAAACGAACCTCTTCCACGCTAACTTCAGGGCTCTCTTCATCAGCATTGTCGTTTCGATGGTGGCGACAAAATGCCTCGAAGTAGTTGAGAGCTGGAGTGTCACGATTCACGTTCGGTCGATCACCATACAACTCGGACCAGAAAGCTTTTACTCGCTCGATAGATGGGGGATCGCCAGAAACAGATGTCTTAGGTGCCAGAAAGCGTGAAGGACTTAACCGAAACAAAAAGTTATCGGTCAGCCGCTTCAGCTTTTTCTCTAGTGACTTTTTAGCAGTCACCAGAGCCCGCAACCTGTTAAGGGAACCTTCTTTGATGTTAAGAAGATTCTCCTTATTCAGTGTGTGATGTTGATATCGTAGTTCAGCCGCAATACGGCGGACTTTAGGCGTAAACGCTTTACGACCATTTACGTACTCAATCACACACTGAATGCGGGAAACATGTTTCCGGAGATCATCAATCTTCAGTGAAAGCTGCCCAATGCGACCTCTTATCTTAGCCTCAGGAGAAGAAGTATTATTTCTTGCCGGAGGTAAGAGTGAGGAAGCAGCATCATAGACAGCTTGATTGATAGTGAGTAGAGTAGAATCCTCCTGAATCCGAGTCGGTAGCTCGTGGTTTTCCGTGTCAAGTAGATGTTTTGGGTAGTGTATCTTCTTAGAGATACATACTTGCCGTGTGTCAAAATCATTGTCGGCGTCTTCGGAAGAACGGCGTCTCTCCTGATGTAGCTGTGCTGGAAAAGACAGACGGTGAGATAGCCGTCTGTTATTCAACAGTGATTTTCGTGTTCGCCGGAGATGAGAGGCATAATCACGCAGATGTTGTTGTGAAAAATGGCTATGGTCAGGGTGCATATCGCTCCAGAGAGCATGCATCCTAGCCATATAACCTCTCCACTCCGGTTCACTGTTATTATAGCACATCAGGAGATCGGCTCGTAATTCCCCCGTCCACCTAAATGCAGTCCGTTGTTCGCTAAGGTCGTCATCATTCGGAATCTCGGTGCTCCGCCCAGCTAGTGGGTAGCCCTCATCCGAGAAGGGCCGGTTGTGGGGAGCACTTCTGTGTTCAGGATTATCTTGAACTCAGTTTACTTCACATTGGGGAGTTAACCCAATGCAAAGGTTGTTGTGCGCTTCGTAGGCCAGCAGATGGAAGGCCGGCCTACTTTGCCCACGATGCGCCACGGGGTGAATAGAACCCCCGCTGGCCGCACTACATGCACCGTGGGTTTATTATTATTATTATTATTATTATTATTATTATTATTATTATCATAACAATAATACTATTAATAATAAACAACATGTCTGTCATACAAGATTTTGTTGGATGAATATTCACCATGTCCTTTGTTTCATTAGTCTGATTAAAAGCTTCAATGATTGCGTCAGTTCTCTGTTTTTTTACTTTCCCTTCGTTTTTTTTTGTATCTAGAATAAAAATTAAATATTTTATAAATTGATTTTTAAAAATAAATCATTAAAGCTTACTTTTCTATCGTCTTTAGCCTTGACAGTTACTGATTCTGTTTCACTGTCAGAAGATTCTAAAGATGAAGGATTCACGATTTTAGGACGGCGTACACGACTTATTGGATTCTTCAATTTTTCAGATGTTTCTGAAATTTATCTCATTAGTATATGAAAAATTTTTTAAGTGAGTATTAATTTTATTTAATAATAATATAATTCATTAATCCAACTCAAAGTACTTCAGTGAAATGCTACGTCAGATAAGTCATTTACAATTTATAATGAAAAGTTAAAAAAATATACATAAGAAATGAATTAAAATGAAAATATAAAAAATGTACATCTAATTTCATTACAACTGTTGAATAATACTTGAAACTACCCCCATACCTTCGTAAAAAAAATAGTTGGAAAAATTACATTTTTTTAGAATTACTATAACGCAAATTTTTTTTTTTTTTTTTTTCTTATTTTTGTTACTATTTTCTGAGAGTATATTGAAAATTTTTCTATTTTATTTAAAAGTTATAATTTTTTAATTAACATTTTTTTTTATTATGCTTGTACGAAGAAGATTTTACCAATTAGAGACAAAGAAAATCATAATCTTTATTATTTAATATAATTTTTGCTATATATATTTTTTTAAATTTATTACTTGATCAAGTTTTTATCTCAGACGTATAAAATAATAAGTCAACCTTACTAGATTTCTTTCAAAGATGATTTTTTTTTCATAAACAATTGATTTAAAAAAAAAAATTGATTACTTTCAACCTTTAATTTCAGAATTTCGAAGAAAAAAAAAAAAATTTTTAATTTGATTTTTTTATCTTCAACTATCAAATTTATGTCCGATATACAATATTAATTTCAGTTCATTATTAAAAAATATTCAACAACAAAAGTTATACATAGAAATAAAAAATATTACTTATTTTTAAATTATTTACCTGCTACTTTTAATATCAAACATCTGATTTCTTTACCACTCCTCTCATAACGATGAACTTTACCCTTTTTTGATTCACTATAATTTTTGAAATCTATAATACGATTATTTTTGATAATAACTCTTCTGTTAGATTCCAATGGTAGTTCTACCAATGCGTATTCCATATTAAAATTGTATTATTTATTTATTTGCCCGAAACGCTTGACACAACAGCTAACGCGGTACTAACAAACTCACGTGGTAAACCATGGGGCTTTAAAATACTGCTCTTTGTCTAGTTCGGCTACGTATGTGCGTGAACGTGTTTGTCTTAACTGATAGATAGAGAACGTAGCTCTCTCGCTTACCAAGGTTACTAGAATAGGTATTTTATTTTTTTCTTACAGCTCACGATGGTCTACGACATCCGTTCCTATTCTTATTCTTTAACCCGTCAGCACTCCCGTTATGAGCATTTTGCTCACAGGACACTATTCAACTTATAGGATATCGCTGTCGCGCAAGTGAGACACTAAAAATCACGGGAGTGCTGACGGGTTAATCACATTTTTCCATATTTAAAAATTATTATATATGGAGCATTCCACGCCAAATCGACCACTGTTGACCGCGACTCCTTTAGATTTGGCTGAAAATTTTTTTTCTTTTTCTACCCGACCAAAAACGTTTCTCATAATTTTTTTAAATTTTTTCACCCAACCAAAAAAAAGTTATAAATTTTTGAAAAAAATGGCTCTTTTTATTTTAAATTGCTATAACTTTTTCAAAATACAACCGATTGGGACGTTTTTTTTTTCCAAAATTTTTGTATTAAAATTTACTTTTTGAAAAAAAATAAACAAAAATTATTATAACATATCTTCATTGTTTTTTTGTAGATATTTTGAAAAATTCAAAAATTTTTCGATGTTTACTATTTTTGATTTTAGATTTTTTTTTTTTTTTATATAAAACTTTGACATTTTCTGCAAATCCTCAAATTTTTCCAGAGTGGTGTTTTTTCCAATAGAAAAAAAAAAAATTTTTATTACTAGCCTTATTCCTCATAACACCATGCTTAAAATTATTGAGAGTACTCAGAGAACTTTTAAATCTGGAAATAAAAAATAAAAACAATAAATTTAAATAGTAATCATCGAAATAATTCGAATTTTGTCCGAAAAATCCGGTTAAAAAATATACTCTCAGAAAATAGTAACAAAAATAAGAAAAAAAAAAAAAAAAAAATTTGCGTTATAGTAATTCTAAAAAAATGTAATTTTTCCAACTATTTTTTTTACGAAGGTATGGGGGTAGTTTCAAGTATTATTCAACAGTTGTAATGAAATTAGATGTACATTTTTTATATTTTCATTTTAATTCATTTCTTATGTATATTTTTTTAACTTTTCATTATAAATTGTAAATGACTTATCTGACGTAGCATTCCACTGAAGTACTTTGAGTTGGATTAATGAATTATATTATTATTAAATAAAATTAATACTCACTTAAAAAATTTTTCATATACTAATGAGATAAATTTCAGAAACATCTGAAAAATTGAAGAATCCAATAAGTCGTGTACGCCGTCCTAAAATCGTGAATCCTTCATCTTTAGAATCTTCTGACAGTGAAACAGAATCAGTAACTGTCAAGGCTAAAGACGATGAATAGTGTCCTGTGAGCAAAATGCTCATAACGGGAGTGCTGACGGGTTAAAGAATAAGAATAGGAACGGATGTCGTAGACCATCGTGAGCTGTAAGAAAAAAATAAAATACCTATTCTAGTAACCTTGGTAAGCGAGAGAGCTACGTTCTCTATCTATCAGTTAAGACAAACACGTTCACGCACATACGTAGCCGAACTAGACAAAGAGCAGTATTTTAAAGCCCCATGGTTTACCACGTGAGTTTGTTAGTACCGCGTTAGCTGTTGTGTCAAGCGTTTCGGGCAAATAAATAAATAATACAATTTTAATATGGAATACGCATTGGTAGAACTACCATTGGAATCTAACAGAAGAGTTATTATCAAAAATAATCGTATTATAGATTTCAAAAATTATAGTGAATCAAAAAAGGGTAAAGTTCATCGTTATGAGAGGAGTGGTAAAGAAATCAGATGTTTGATATTAAAAGTAGCAGGTAAATAATTTAAAAATAAGTAATATTTTTTATTTCTATGTATAACTTTTGTTGTTGAATATTTTTTAATAATGAACTGAAATTAATATTGTATATCGGACATAAATTTGATAGTTGAAGATAAAAAAATCAAATTAAAAATTTTTTTTTTTTTTCTTCGAAATTCTGAAATTAAAGGTTGAAAGTAATCAATTTTTTTTTTTAAATCAATTGTTTATGAAAAAAAAATCATCTTTGAAAGAAATCTAGTAAGGTTGACTTATTATTTTATACGTCTGAGATAAAAACTTGATCAAGTAATAAATTTAAAAAAATATATATAGCAAAAATTATATTAAATAATAAAGATTATGATTTTCTTTGTCTCTAATTGGTAAAATCTTCTTCGTACAAGCATAATAAAAAAAAATGTTAATTAAAAAATTATAACTTTTAAATAAAATAGAAAAATTTTCAATATACTCTCAGAAAATAGTAACAAAAATAAGAAAAAAAAAAAAAAAAAAATTTGCGTTATAGTAATTCTAAAAAAATGTAATTTTTCCAACTATTTTTTTTACGAAGGTATGGGGGTAGTTTCAAGTATTATTCAACAGTTGTAATGAAATTAGATGTACATTTTTTATATTTTCATTTTAATTCATTTCTTATGTATATTTTTTTAACTTTTCATTATAAATTGTAAATGACTTATCTGACGTAGCATTTCACTGAAGTACTTTGAGTTGGATTAATGAATTATATTATTATTAAATAAAATTAATACTCACTTAAAAAATTTTTCATATACTAATGAGATAAATTTCAGAAACATCTGAAAAATTGAAGAATCCAATAAGTCGTGTACGCCGTCCTAAAATCGTGAATCCTTCATCTTTAGAATCTTCTGACAGTGAAACAGAATCAGTAACTGTCAAGGCTAAAGACGATAGAAAAGTAAGCTTTAATGATTTATTTTTAAAAATCAATTTATAAAATATTTAATTTTTATTCTAGATACAAAAAAAAACGAAGGGAAAGTAAAAAAACAGAGAACTGACGCAATCATTGAAGCTTTTAATCAGACTAATGAAACAAAGGACATGGTGAATATTCATCCAACAAAATCTTGTATGACAGACATGTTGTTTATTATTAATAGTATTATTGTTATGATAATAATAATAATAATAATAATAATAATAATAATAATAATAATAAACCCACGGTGCATGTAGTGCGGCCAGCGGGGGTTCTATTCACCCCGTGGCGCATCGTGGGCAAAGTAGGCCGGCCTTCCATCTGCTGGCCTACGAAGCGCACAACAACCTTTGCATTGGGTTAACTCCCCAATGTGAAGTAAACTGAGTTCAAGATAATCCTGAACACAGAAGTGCTCCCCACAACCGGCCCTTCTCGGATGAGGGCTACCCACTAGCTGGGCGGAGCACCGAGATTCCGAATGATGACGACCTTAGCGAACAACGGACTGCATTTAGGTGGACGGGGGAATTACGAGCCGATCTCCTGATGTGCTATAATAACAGTGAACCGGAGAGGTTATATGGCTAGGATGCATGCTCTCTGGAGCGATATGCACCCTGACCATAGCCATTTTTCACAACAACATCTGCGTGATTATGCCTCTCATCTCCGGCGAACACGAAAATCACTGTTGAATAACAGACGGCTATCTCACCGTCTGTCTTTTCCAGCACAGCTACATCAGGAGAGACGCCGTTCTTCCGAAGACGCCGACAATGATTTTGACACACGGCAAGTATGTATCTCTAAGAAGATACACTACCCAAAACATCTACTTGACACGGAAAACCACGAGCTACCGACTCGGATTCAGGAGGATTCTACTCTACTCACTATCAATCAAGCTGTCTATGATGCTGCTTCCTCACTCTTACCTCCGGCAAGAAATAATACTTCTTCTCCTGAGGCTAAGATAAGAGGTCGCATTGGGCAGCTTTTACTGAAGATTGATGATCTCCGGAAACATGTTTCCCGCATTCAGTGTGTGATTGAGTACGTAAATGGTCGTAAAGCGTTTACGCCTAAAGTCCGCCGTATTGCGGCTGAACTACGATATCAACATCACACACTGAATAAGGAGAATCTTCTTAACATCAAAGAAGGTTCCCTTAACAGGTTGCGGGCTCTGGTGACTGCTAAAAAGTCACTAGAGAAAAAGCTGAAGCGGCTGACCGATAACTTTTTGTTTCGGTGAAGTCCTTCACGCTTTCTGGCACCTAAGACATCTGTTTCTGGCGATCCCCCATCTATCGAGCGAGTAAAAGCTTTCTGGTCCGAGTTGTATGGTGATCGACCGAACGTGAATCGTGACACTCCAGCTCTCAACTACTTCGAGGCATTTTGTCGCCACCATCGAAACGACAATGCTGATGAAGAGAGCCCTGAAGTTAGCGTGGAAGAGGTTCGTTTGGCTCTGAATAATGGTAAGAACTGGGCTGCTCCGGGTCCGGATGGCATTAACTTATTTTGGTGGAAGAAACTTACTTCTACCCATAGCCATCTGGCCCGGATTTTTACAGCGTTTATCCGAGGCAACGAACCTATTCCGTACTGGTTTGTAGAAGGGCGAACCGTGCTCATCCCTAAGAAAGGTGACTTGTCCGACCCAAAGAACTACAGGCCTATCACCTGTTTGAATGCGGTTTATAAGATTTTCACAAAAATCTTGAATAATCGCATTCTGCAGGAGAAAGATCCTGTATGGCAGCAGATATACGAACAACGTGGCAGTAAAAGAGGCCTGTCAGGTTGCAAAGAGAATCTGTTAGTAGATCGTTGTGTCATTCAAGACGCGGTCTACTATCAGCGCAACCTGTCAATGGCCTGGATTGACTACCGTAAGGCATTTGACTCAACATCTCATGAGCTCATTCTCTTTTTGCTCAAATGCCTAGGGGTCAATCGCTATGCAGTGGGATGCATACAGCGTACGATGCAACTTTGGCGAACACGGTTCCACATATCATGTGGCAACGACAAACGTGTGACTGAAGTTGTACAGTACAAACGAGGTGTCTTCCAGGGAGATTTCCTGAGCCCTCTGCTGTTTTGCATCTCACTGCTGCCGATATCTGTTGCGCTACGCCGTACCCGTGGATACTCAGTGGGCCCACCAACTGATCGGAAATATTCGATCACCCACTTACTCTACATGGATGATCTGAAGGTATATGCTCCTGATGAGGAACACCTTCAGACAGCCTTGAATATCGTAGGGGAGTATACACGGGATGTCGGCATGGCTTTTGGGTTGGACAAGTGCGCGGTCGTTAATCTGGTGAAGGGTAAGTGCACTGATTTGCGCGAAGATATTAAGATAGTAGCTGGGAGCGTCATTGACCATCTTGACGCCGGAGAGTCGTACAAATATCTAGGGATTGACGGGAGTCCTATGCAGGACGTCTCGAAAATCAAAACGACTCTCTGCAGCGAGTATGGGCGTAGACTTCGGAAAATCTGGTCATCAGAACTTTCCGGGAAAAAACAAAGTCTCTGCAACAAACATGCTTGCTGTCCCAGTACTACTCTACTCTTTCGGTGTCCTTAAATGGACCCGAAAAGAGCTTAGAGATCTCGATATCAAGACACGCAAAGTCATGAATATCAATCGGAGCATGCACCCTAAGTCATCAGTCACCAGATTATACCTTTCCCGGCACATCGGAGGGAGAGGTCTACAGAGCTTGGAGTGTCTACATGATCGTTTGGTTTTGGGTCTAACATACGAAGTTGTCAATTTCACAGCAGATGAGAACGACTTCCTTATGCAGTTTGTTCATAGTCATGAGAATCTGCAGAAGGGAGCGTTCTTATATAAGGCAGCAAGGTACGCGGCAAAAACCCTCGGTCTCGGAAGAGTAAACCTTCTTATTTAACTCCCCAAGGAGGAATTTAAGAGTGTCGTCAGGAATGCTGAGCAGCAAAAACTGCTCAGTACACACATGGACAAGTCCATGCACAGCGTGTTCTTTAAACACGTGCGTGACCATGGCTTGTCCACCCACCTGACGTTTTCCTTCCTTAAGTCAGCTGGCCTGATGTCCGAGACCGAAGGATATATTTTTGCCTGCCAAGATGGTGTAATCGATACCCTCGAATACCGTGCGAAAGTACTCCAGATGCAGCTACCCGACACACTGTGTAGGGTGTGTAAGCAACATCCTGAGACACTTATGCATCTCTTGTCAGCATGTTCTGTGCTGGCAAGAAGTGCATACATCCAGCGTCATAATGCTGCTCTGCGAGTACTTTACTACCACCTTAGACATACGCACGGTATCGACAAAACACCAGTGCTGCCTTATCTGCCAGGAGATAGTCCGCAAGTTGTTGAGAATGACCGTTGCCGTATATACTGGAACGTGCTATTCGCAACAACTCGGAAAATAGATCACAACAAACCTGATATTGTGCTCTTCGATAAAACCACTCGAGACATATGTGTCATCGAGTTCTCAGCACCTGCTGAGTATAACATCACGGTTAAAGAAGAGCACAAACACAAGATATATCAAGATCTCCTGTTCGAAATTGGCAAACTTCACCCCGGTTACCGTGTCAAACTTGTCGTCCTCATTGTTGGCGTCCTAGGAGGGATGAAGCAGTCGTTTGTATCTGCACTGGCTAGAATACCAACTTGTTGAGCGCAAGTTGAGTTTCTGGCATCGCGGATACAAAAAGCTGTTATACTCGGGTCCCTCCGTCTCCTAAGGCAACGAAACTTGGTCTGCTGCGCATGCTAATCATCTTGTTGATGAAGCATCGCAGCAGTAACGATTTGGTGCTCAGGTGAGGCCCTCGGTAGAGTCGGACTACCGGGAATAACCCCCTGCGCAATTAATTAAAAAAGAAATAATAATAATAATAATAATAATAATATTAATTATAATATTAATCATAATAATTATTAGTATTACAATGATTATTATTATTATTATTATTTATATTTATATATTATTTTTGCTGATATTTTAAAACTTTACTTGTTGAAGCTTCTAAATGGACCAGATTCGTGTGGTAAAGATAAAAATGAAGTCACAAACTCTGTGACCCAAGATTTAAATGAAAATGTAAATGACAAAAAACAACAGGTAAATGATATAATTCAAAACAAAGAAGACGAAAAAAGAGAAGAAGAGTTACAACTTGATGGAGTAGCAACTGTAATAAATAACCAGGAAAAGAAAAATGATAATGAAGAAATAAACAACGAATACGAAATAGAGTTAGACGACATAAAAGATTCAGAATTGATTGGTGATGGTGATAAGGTAGAAGCATCGTTGCAAAGTTCGGATGCACTAAATAAAAAAATGAAAGATCCTGAAACATCAGCTCATTTGGGGCTTAAAAATAATAGCAAGGTAAAAATTTTTTTGAAAAATTGATTTACAGATCGGGAATTTTTAGATAAATATGTAATTTTTTTATAAAAAAATTTTTAAATATTCGATCAATTTTTCACGCGTTTTTGATTAAGATATTCTCGATTTTCATCATTAAATTGAAAAAAAAAAAAAAAACATTGAATTAAATTAAATAAAAAATTGGAAACTTCAGTAGCATAAAAAAAGACGCCTGTTAAAATTTTAGCCCTTACAATTAATATTAAGCACTCCCTGATCGCGATTTTTTATTATTTTCCATTAAAATAACATGTGAAAAAAAAAAATTTTTTATTTAAAATTTTATAGCTTTTTAATGGCGTATTCCACAAATAAGCCCAAGACACATTTTTCTAAAGAATTTAACGCTTTACAAAAAAGTTATCTCATATTTTTTTGATGAATCCATCAGTTAAAAAGTTATTTGAGCTTGAAGTCAAATTTATAGAAAATTTCGAGATTTTTTTATTTTTCCGGTGAAACTATTAGACTTATTACAAAATGTCATAAGATATTTTTTGTAGTCAATTTTACTCTCGACGAATTATTTCTGATAAAGATTTTTCACATTCGGCACAACTTTTTAGTTATGTCTATTCTAATGTCAACCTCTTAAAATCGATGGGAACACTTTTTTTTTTTTTTTTAAAGAGCTTGAGATTAAAATGGAAATAACTAGAAAGTTGTGCAGATTATGAAAAATCTTTATCAGAAATAATTGGTCGGGAATAAAATTGTCTACAAAAAAGATACAATGACATTTCGTGATATGTCTGATAGTTTCGCTAAAAAAGTAAAAAGATCTCGAAATTTCCCATAGATTTGACTTGAAGCTCAAATAAATTTTTTAACAGAAGGATTTATCAAAAAATTAGAAGAGACCTTTTTCGTAAAGCGTTAAATTCCTAACAAAAATGTATACTGAGCTCATTTTTGCAATATGCCATTACCAAGCTATAAAATTCTAAATTAAAAAAAGTTTTTTTTTCCTATGTTATTTCAATGGGAAATAGAAAATCGCGATCAGGGAGTACTTAATATTCATTTTGAGGGATTAAATTTTAACAGGCGTTTTCTGTTATCCTACTGAAAATTTTGAATGTGGGTCCTTGAAAAAAAAAAATCGATTTTTTTGTTTAATTATAGTTAGATTAAGTAAAGGAAATAAGATACAATTATCGTAATTTTAATCTTCAATTTATTAAAGAATATTATAATTTAAATATACCAAATCAGTTTCTATAGCTACAATTTAAGAAAGAAATCAGTAAAAACTGGTATTTTCTGTAAATATTTGAAATCAAAACAAAAAAATTACTTTACAGTGGCGATTAAATTTTCTTTCGATCGGTTATAAAAATAGGAAAAAAATTATCATCACTTGTTTTATTTTTTATTTTGTTTAAATTACATGTACAAGTAAAAAATTTTTTCTTGCTTTTCATCAATGATGAATTATAGTACTTATATTAAAATAAAAATTATTAATTTTTTTTTAATTCTTAAAGAGTAAAGGTAATTTTAATTTTTTATAAAATGAATCATTTACAAAATGTTTTTGTTTTATTTTGTATTGTAACAATTATTATTGATTTGACTTTATTTAGAGCAATTGTGTGATACTAAAGAAAAAAAAAAAACAAAAAAAAACATAAAAATTAACATAACTTCATTGAGTGTTAAAGTATAGAAATATCAATACTATAATTGAAATAATCGTGTTTACATAGGTTCAACCGTCTACGTCATCGAGTCTTCATCAACCACGCGTTCTAGATAATGTGGTAAATTTACTTTGTTTTTTCTCATTTGAGTTTCATGGATTTCATTATTCAATGTCTAGAATAAATGATATACAAATCTCAGAACCTCTTTTTAATACAGCGAAAAATAGAATTTAGTTATTTAACTAAAAAAACAAATTTTTATTCCTTTTTTCAGAACTTTGATATTAACATTAAGAACGGGTTTATAAACAAATTATTAGAAAAAAAGAAATAGCAAAAGTCTGAGCTAAAAAGATTAAAATTTCAACTTCCAGAAGCAAGGCTAGCAAATGCTATCAATCAGGAGCAGCAACGACAACAACAACAAAAACAACTAACACCACCACCACAAGCACAATCACCACCACCACGAGGACAACCACCACCACCACGAGCACAATCACCACCACCACGAGGACAATTACCACCACCACGAGTACAATCACCACCACCACAACAACAACAGCAACAGCAACAACATCCACAACCGCTACAAGTTCAACAACCACAACAAGATCAACAATATCAACAACATAATCAGCATTTTGAAAACTTTTTACAAAATGATCAATATTTTATTGGTGATAATTTACAAATTCGAAGCGCTTGATATCGCGATGCTATAAATGCTGATTCACCATCAAAATTCATAACCATCATGTCGCATGCTGTATGGGGTTATGAAATATTAGCAACAATAGAAAAATTTTAACACCACGAAAAAGAGAATTATTATCGTATCATTATGAAAAGTTTTTAAAGAAACGAAGTTATAGTCGTGAAAAAATTTACAATGAATTAAAAAAAATAAATACTTACTTGGGTAGATCAATAACTGCTGCAAAAAAAAAATTGATAGAATAATAGTAGAATAAAGAAAAAAAAAGCAAATATCAAATACATTATCAGTTAAAAAAAAATCTCCTACAATAAGATGATTTAGTTTGCAGTTGAAACGGTGGGTTGCCGTTCAAAACTGTAGTTGATGGTGGAACAGCCTTTTCGTGGGTTACCCTAGTTAACTCAGACCCATGAAACTCTTATTTTATATTCTTTTTAGGAATATACCCGAACTGGCCTTACAAATCTAAACTAACACTAGTACTTAGCCTAGATCCGTGTTCGGTGAGTTGGTGATGTCCCTGATGACCTTGGACTGGCTGGATAACTGATGAAGATGTGATTATAACACCTTAACACTAAAGGTGGGCAGGATAGCAGGTGAATTCACTCAAACGCTGATATCAATTGTTAATTAAGATTTTATTAAGAGAAAATGCTTAATTAACGCCACTTCACACACACTTATCAGTAACTTTAATTAATAACCGAAATTAATAACGGGAAGCTTACGCAATTCAACTAAGTGTGAATTGGATCAACCTGAGATAAAGTTAAACTAAATGTTAACTTTATTACTGATTAACTAAATGTAATGCAGTACTACTGGATTGACTGATTAGAACACGTTAGACTATTACAAGGAGTCTAGGTGTCCAAACCTTTAAAGCTCTCATTTGATTGACCGCGCTCCCTTATATAGTCGTGCCGACGCACTGTCTCACGTGACATTACCTGAGGTCACCTGATGTCGGAGGCGCACGAGGCAACTTCGTAACATATATTTTACTCATAAATTTTGATGTGATTAATTATATTTCATTTCTAAATCCTATATGATATTTAATAATTCCATTTAAAATCTGTTGAATTTAGATAATAATTAGCAATGTATTAAGCATGCAATTTTATTTTAAAGTTTTTTCCCAGTTGATCATTATTACTTTATTATGTTGTTCTCTATTTTATAACAATAACTAAAATATTGAATTAATTTAACATTTAGTAGTTTTCTTAATTAAATAATTTATTATTTATTTTTTTTTTTATATTTCACATTGTTTTTGTAAAACTTAATAAGTTATCAGTGTAATAAAAGAAAAAAACATATTTATTCATTTATAACTTTTTGCACTCATTTTAATGCTACGATATATTTTTTATATATTGTAATATATAATTACCCTTATTAATTAAAATTATGAAATAAATTTTACTTACATTATAATAATTTTCTGTAATAATTGTTAAAAATATTATTATAAGTAAACTAAAACTTCATTTTATTTAAAACTGTGGTGGTCATAAGTTCCTTAAATTTTTGTAAATAATTCTAAAAGTTTTTAACATTTATAGCGTGAATTCTCTGTTAAAAATTTCACAAAGAATCTACATTTTTTTTCATTACTACTGCAACATTTGCCTTAAAGTATTGAAAATTAGAAGAAACTCTGAAAATTTTTTGTTTATTGTTATCTCAATTTTCGTCTTAAAGTTTTTAAAACTCGGACTAAATAAAAAAAAAATTTTTTTTTTGTGATCTCAATTAAAGCCTTAAAATTTTTAAAACTATGAATAACTCTGAAAAAGTTGTTTTTATTATTATTTCAATTTGTGACTTAAAGTTTTTTAAAACTCTGAATAAATCTGAAAAATAATTTTTAATGTAATCTCAATTTTTGTCCAGAAGTTTTTAAAACTCTGACTAACCCCGATTAAACAAAATGATTAAAAATGATTTAAAATGATTTGTTTTTTAATCATTTTAAATACTTTTTAATCCTTTAAATCATTTCTAATCCTGTCTCTTATGGACATTTAACGTGTGAAATCATTTTTAATCATTTTGTTTAATCAGGGAACTCTGACTAACTCTGAAAAATTTTTTCGATGCTATGCCACTTCTCTGCTACAAGTTTTAATTACTCTTTATTACTCTTCTAGAAGACTCTCAAATTTAACAGAATGTTCGACTTCCAATGACTAATACAGAATTATTTTGACTTTAAAATACGTATTCTGAATTTTTAAGAGTAAGACTTTTACAGGTTTATTTTTAGTTTTAAAAGAATTATTCTCAGTTCTAGAAGAGAAATATTTCCACTAGGGTATCAATCGCATATGGTATTAAACAAATATAAATAGTTGTAAATAATAATATTTTAAACGCCAAATAATAATTTAATACGCATTAATATTAACATCAATTGCAGACGATATTAAATAAATACAAGTAGTTGTAAATAATAATATTTTAAACGCGAAATAATAATTTAATTACAATTAATAAGTAAATAATACTTCTGAACAAGCGTACTGCTCGCATATACACAACAAATTTGACACATTAGATTATAAATGATTATTGTAATCCAGTTGAATATCCACCATATAGATAGTCAATAACAAGAAAAAAAATCGGTCCGTCAGTTGACCCTGTGGGCCAGCCCCAAAACTTCCCGCTGTTTTCGAGCTCAAGAACCTCGATAACATTATTGTGAATACATTTTCGAGCTCGAAAAGCATACGTTTGTATGCTGTTGTTTTCGAAAAAAAAACGTTTTTCACCATTTTTTCTCCAACGATATCTCTCAAACGAATAAACTGATTGAGACGGTTGAGGTGGCAATCGACGCGTTTTGTCAAGTTCTAGAGCTGATCGAATTTTGGATTCGATTTATTGAGTAGTTTTTGAGATATTTCAGAACAAAAAAATAAATTTTTTTTTTTTAATTCTTTCGACAACGGTTTTTTTTGAACGAATGAACCGATTTTGATGGTTTAGGTGGCATTTGACGCGACTTACAAAGCTTTAGAGCCCAGTACATTTTGGAATCAATCCATCGAGCACATTAAAAAATTAAAAAAAAACATTTCTGAACAAATTTTATTTTTGCAATATCTCTGAACGAGCCCTACCGATCAAGCTCAATACAGGTATTTACATACGTACGTACATACATTAGGGTGTCCCAAAATAAAAAAACATTTTTTTTTTTAACGTCTTATGGGCTCAAAAGTTACTTCATATTATAAAAAAAATCCTCACAAAATTTCAGCCAGATATCTTTAAAATTGAGCTATCACAAAGGGGGGTCCCCTTTTCCATTTAAAACACACGCGAAAATTTTTTATTTTAGTTTTTCGTTATAAAGACTATGAAAAAAATTTTTTTTTTAGTTTTGCTTAGTATGATTTTGTAGGAAATTAAATTCTCTACAAAAAAGTGCTGATGCATTATGTATGTCAAACGAACTAGGAAAAAGTTACGGGGCTTCGAAAATCAACAAAAATTTAGTTTAATCAATGTTCAATTTTTTTTTATTATTTTTCATTTTTATTGCACCAAAAAAATTTTTTGTTCAAATTTTAACGACCACGCTCTTGTAGGAAATTTAATTTCCTTCAAAAAGTATTCGATATCATATATACGTCAAATGAATGAGAAAAAAGTTACAGGGCTTTAAATGTCAACGAAAAATGAAGTTCACTTTCCGTTGACATTTTAGTTCAAAAAATTAATATGTTTTAAACTTCATTTTTCGTTGACATTTAATGCCCTGTAACTTTTTTCTCATTCATTTGACGTATATATGATATCAGATACTTTTTGAAGGAAATTAAATTTCCTACAAGAGCGTCGTCGTTAAAATTTGAAAAAATAATTTTTTTGATGCAATAAAAATGAAAAATGATAAAAAAAAATTGAACATGATTAAACTAAATTTTTGTTGATTTTCGAAGCCCCGTAACTTTTTCCTAGTTCGTTTGACATACATAATGCATCAGCACTTTTTTGTAGAGAATTTAATTTTCTACAAAATTTTATTAAACAAAACTGAAAAAAAAAATTTTTTCATAGTCTTTATAATGAAAAACTAAAATGAAAAACTTTCGCGTGTGTTTCAAACGGAAAAGGGGACCCCCCTTTGTGATAGCTCAATTTTAAAGATATCTGGCTGAAATTTTGTGAGATTTTTTTTATAATATGAAGTAACTTTTGAGCCCATAAGACGTTAAAAAAAAAAATATTTTTTCATTTTGGGACAACCTAACATACATACATTCATACACTCGGTCATCATCGTGAAATTAGTCAGAATAGCTTCCTAGGACCTCGAAACGTCGACATCTGATGAAAATTCAATTTTCGTAAATCGGATCGAAACCAATAATTTCCCGAATTTTTGAAAATTTACAATTTTCTTAGCGGGAAGTTGAAAATCTGTCTATCGGTTGACCTTGCGGGCCAGCCCTAAAATTTCCCGGTGTTTTCGAGCTCCTTGAGCTCGAAAACTTTGTCGTGAATACGTTTTCGAGCTCTCTTAGCTCGAAAATACTTTTGTATGCCGTTTTTTTCGAAAAAAATAGTTTTTTAACTTTTTTAACTTCCCGCTAAGAAAATTGAAAATTTTCAAAAATTCGGGAAGTTATTGGTTTCGGTCCGATTTACAAAAACCGAATTTCTATCAAATTTGGACGTTTTGAGGTTCTAGGAAGCTATCCTGACTAATTTCACGATGATGTCCGAGTGTATGTATGTGTGTACGTACGTACGTACGTTCGTACGTACGTACGTATGTATGTATGTAAATATTCATAACTCTTAAACGGATGAACCGATTTTGATCGTTGAGGTGTCATTCGACGCGGCTTGTTAATGTCTTGAGGCCGTAAAAATTTGAACTTAATCGGTAGGGTGCGTTCAGAGATATTTCAAAAATAAAATTTTTTCAAAAATGTTTTATTTGGATAACTTCCAATTTGCTCGATGGATTGATTTCAAAATCTAATCAGCTCTAAAACTCTATAAGCCGCGTCGAATGCCACCCCAACCATCAAAATCGGTTCATTCGTTCAAGAGAAACCGTTGACGAAAGAATTCAAAAAAAATTTTTTCCTTGGTTTTTTTGAAATTTCTCAAAAACGGCTGAATAAATCAATTTCAAAATTCGACCAGCTTTAGAACTTGATAAAACGCGTCGATTGCCACCTCAACCATCAAAATTGGTTAATTCGTTCGCGAGATATCGTGGAAGATAGAAATGCTAAAAAATGGTTTTTTACAAAACAATGGCATACAAAAGTATTTGCGAGCTCGAAGAGCTCGAAAATATATTCACAATAATGTTTTTGAGCTCAGCGAGCTCGAAAACAGCGGGAAGTTTTGGGGCTGGCCCGCAGGGTCAACTGACAGACCGATTTTTTTTCCAACGATATCTCTGAAACGAATAAACCGTTTGAGACGGTTAAGGTGGCAATCGACGCGTTTAATTAAGTTCCAAAGCTGATCGAATTTTGAATTCGATTTATTTAGTCGTTTTTGAGATATTTGAAAAAAAAAAAAAATTTTTTTTCTTTAATTTTTTCGACAACGGTTTCTCTTGAACGAATGAACCGATTTTGATGGTTGAAGTGGTATTCGACGCGGATTATAAAGCTCTAGAGCCCAGTCCATTTTGGAATCAATCCATCGAGCACATTAAAAGTTATCCAAAAAAACATTAAAAAAAAAAAGTTATTTTTGGAATATCTCTGAACCAGCCCTACCGATCAAGCTCAATTTCTCACAGCTTCAAGATATTGACAAGCCGCGTCGAATAATACCTTAAAGTTCAAAATCGGTTCATCTGTGTAAAAGATACAGGTATTTACATACATGCGTACACTCGGACATCGTGAAATTAGTCAGAATAGCTTCCTGGGACCTCAAAACGTCGACATCTGATGAAAATTCAATTTTCGTAAATCGAATCGAAACCAATAATTTCCCGAAATTTTGAAAATTTACAATTTTCTTAGCGGGAAGTTAAAAATCATTAATTTTCCATTTGTTGGATTACTGACTGCTGAGATCAACAAATACGCACTTAATTTATGTCCCTGGACATTATTGGTAACTATCGCGCTATCTCACTCACACTCGTGAGATGTACAAATGGCCACCAACGCGGGAACAAATTACACGCCAATGTATAAAGCACAAAGGTACTTATAGTCGTCATCGACGTACAGCATGCGTACAGGCTTCATCGGTTATACTGATTAATCAACCAATAATTATTGCAGACAAAGCAACTTCAATACCAAATGGCCAATAAATAATTTGTTATTAATTAAACCAATTCTAAATAGCGTCTCAAACAATTATTGTACAGCAACAGGCACACACCCTGCTCTTACAGTTGTTTATTCACGTCTGACCACGGCAGCACGTGATTTTCACGCCAGCACTCCGGCCGATGCCATCTTATTTTCTATCTCCCTTTAAACAATGGAGATATACCTGTCGCATGCTAACTTCGACCAGTACCACCAACAAAATGCATGACTTGACTCGTGTAATTCAGCCCAGTCCCGACATTAAATGGCGAATTGTCTCTTTCAGAATTAATTATTAATATGATTTAAAGATAAATCAAGCATTGATTTATCCACAAACTAGTAAATTTATCTATAATAAATAAATTTATTGATGCCAACTGTTGCGTTGACGCGCATGCGTCAGCCAACCGAAATAATCATAAGCATATAAATAAAATGCGTAGTTATCCATCCCAGCGTTACTGAAATCCAATCATATGCTGGAATAAATCAGTGAATTTTCCTGATTCCAACACAATTTATACCTAAGAAATCAATCGTATAGTATAGATACAGTAGTTGAAAGAAAATCGTACATGCAAACACAGTAATAATAACAATAACAATATAAGATGAGACGTGTGCTGCCATCTGTTGCCCACTGACCTAATGCGAAGCTGCCGCGATATTTAAATATCGTGACAAAGTATTTTTTCGGTGGTAATTTTTGTTGTACAAATTTAAGTATTTGATATCCCAAAATTTATTGAAATCCAACCGGACTGCATATAAAAAGATTAAAATTTGTATTTGACAGCCTCGAAGCATTGTTAACGAGTATGAATTAAAACTGGAACAATACTCGTCTGAAGCTTGATGTCTTACATAAGTAACCGAGCGCAAACAATATTTTTTGTAAATCTTATAATTTCGATTTATTAGTAGATTTCATAAAAATCTAACTATTGTATTTGTCCTCATGATGGAATTTTCGAAAAATTTTGCTACCCCTAAACTCAGCTCGGCGAGCTGAGTCAGGAAATACTTTCACTTCAAAAGTTTATATATGTATTTATATATATATATATATATATACATATATATATATATATACAATATAACGCGCCGTTCTCCAACGATAGCGTCCGCAATTCTACACCGATCTTAATGAAACTGAGTAAACTTATTCTATGGACGATTACCTTGGATGAGTTCGAAGATGAGCTGATTCGGCCAATAAGTTTAGAAGTTATGGTCAATTGAAATTTTGTAAAATTTTCAAAAAAAATTTGTTTGCCGCTTTAACTGGATGTAACTTCTAAACGGAAAGAGATAGCTTATTTTCGTTTGTTCTATGTAAAAGCTCGTTCGATTGCCTACAATTTTGACTATACAGCTCATTGATTGGACCATTTTTTATAATAGATAAATGGTTTTGAACATTTACAAAATATTATAAAAGCTAATTTTATGCAGGTTTTCACTTTGATTATAGCCACAATTTCGAACCGATCACCTTAAAACTTAGTATACGTATTTTGTGCGTGACTACCATGTTCGAGTTTGAAAATGAGCTCAATCGGTCGATTTGTTTAGAAGTTATAGCATTTCAAAATTTTCAAAATGTCAAAAATTCATATTTTTACTTATTCTTCCTTCAATATCTTTTGAATGTGATAACTTATCGACTTTATATTAAATTCATCTGAAAGCTCTTCAAATAAGCTTTAATTTTCATGCCTATACATATGCCTGGATTACTGAAATTACTTATTTTACCATTCATTTAATGAAATTTTTTAGTAGATTTCATAAAAATCTAACTATTGTATTTGTCCTCATGATGGAATTTTCGAAAAATTTTGCTACCCCTAAACTCAGCTCGGCGAGCTGAGTCAGGAAATACTTTCACTTCAAAAGTTTATATATGTATTTATATATATACATATATATATACATATATATATATATATATATATACAATATAACGCGCCGTTCTCCAACGATAGCGTCCGCAATTCTACACCGATCTTAATGAAACTGAGTAAACTTATTCTATGGACGATCACCTTGGATGAGTTCGAAGATGAGCTGATTCGGCCAATAAGTTTAGAAGTTATGGTCAATTGAAATTTTGTAAAATTTTCAAAAAAAATTTGTTTGCCGCTTTAACTGGATGTAACTTCTAAACGGAAAGAGATAGCTTATTTTCGTTTGTTCTATGTAAAAGCTCGTTCGATTGCCTACAATTTTGACTATACAGCTCATTGATTGGACCATTTTTTATAATAGATAAATGGTTTTGAACATTTACAAAATATTATAAAAGCTAATTTTATGCAGGTTTTCACTTTGATTATAGCCACAATTTCGAACCGATCACCTTAAAACTTAGTATACGTATTTTGTGCGTGACTACCATGTTCGAGTTTGAAAATGAGCTCAATCGGTCGATTTGTTTAGAAGTTATAGCATTTCAAAATTTTCAAAATGTCAAAAATTCATATTTTTACTTATTCTTCCTTCAATATCTTTTGAATGTGATAACTTATCGACTTTATATTAAATTCATCTGAAAGCTCTTCAAATAAGCTTTAATTTTCATGCCTATACATATGCCTGGATTACTGAAATTACTTATTTTACCATTCATTTAATGAAATTTTGCTATTGCATTAGTTCTCCTACTTCTTAGTAAATTCATGGAGCTACTTAAATTCATATTATCGCAGTGTGACACTTATAAAATCCAAACATCTCAATTCAATGGGTATATACAATTTTGTTTTACCGACAGTGTATAAATGATATGATATATCAATAACAAGATTAACATTAGTTATGATGATAATATTTTCCATATCTACTCGTCGTTTGATATTGTAATAGGCTTTTTATTTCAAATATTAGTACTAATTTCAAGCATGACACTGTGATATATCACAATCAAATTTTAATCTTAGAATATTTTATTAGTAGATTTTATTGAAAGCAAATTACCGCCTTTGTCCTTATGCTAGAATTTTCGAGCATTAAAACCATAATCTATCATAATTTTTCGAATAGGGTCCGGAATACCATTGGTCCGATAGTTTGAATATATGCATAGGTATCTTTAAATAACGTCAAATCAAAACATATAGTGCATTATCATCAAAAATTCTTCTGAAGCTCATTTAGTTAGCTTCAATTTTTGGCATTATACTTATAATTTTTTGATTTTTTTGTTTTATCATCTCGAGAATTTTCAAGAAAATGTCAAAAAAAATTTTATTTCATTATCAACTTTTATTTGAACAGTGAAAAAAATTAATTAATGAAAAATCTACTTCGATTTCGGCTGCCGAATGGCCTTTTTTTTTATTTTGTAACTTTTACTCAATCTGAATGGCGTATTTGATTCAAAACATTTAGTTACTGGAGTAATGGCATTTTATTTTATTTAATTATATTAACTCATTGTTTATGTGACGTAATTATCTTAGCATCGGAGCTTATTAATATACTTATCTACAGGATCAATGTAACGTTGGAAGAAACGCAGTTGATCGTGAATTGACACCATCCGTTGAACACTCATGCAGATCAGTTCTTAAACATACTCCAAGAACTTTACCATCTCCTGGATCGAAGACAAATTCATCATCTCTACAACACACACGCACATCAGTTTATGAAAGTACTCCAAAAACTCCGCCATTACCTGGTTCAAGGATAAGCTTATCATCTCTACAGCGTATTTGCGGATCAGTTCATGGAAATATTCGAAGAACTCCACTATCATCTGGATCAAGAATAAGCTTATCATCTCTACAACATAGTCGCAGATCAGTTCATGAAAGTCGACCACATGCTTCGAGATCGTGACAATCTGCACCACAAGGTTTCAATAATGCTCGAAGCTCGTCATCTGAATCTAGAGATTCTTCTAGTTCAATTTATTCTTCTCGATCCTCAAGTCCCAGTAGTCTAAGTGATTTCGATGACATAGTCAATACGTCGCAATTACAACAAGGTTTGAATTTATTCCGAAAAAAAAATAGTCTCGGACGTGAAAAAAGTTCTCCTCAAAAATAATCTTGGGCGACCATCAACTGCCAATAATGGGAAAGTACGTACGTACGTACGTTTCTTCATTAATAATATCAAGAACCTTTTCATTTTTATTGTTCTTAAAAAAATTTAATAAAATAACGAATTTATAATTTAATAAAAATTTCAAAATTTGAATAACCACGTATTTTATTTCTCTCCTATCAATTTCGTACTTTTATTAATAAATTGATTTTATTGGCTAATAAATCAAAATTTGACTTTGCTAAATTTAACAATTAAAAAAAAATTATAGTCCTTTTTAGGTATATAATGTTCACAAACATACTCAAAATAGAGGCATTATTTAGGTATAATTTGGGTAGTTTTTTGGTATATTAATGATGATAATTAATAATTGATAATATTAAATTGTAGGTATAAGGGAATAATAACTGTCATTAAAATTTTAAACTATTCAAATGGTTTAAAGTATTTCATTACTTTTATTAAAAATTGGTAATTTTATAATGAAAGTAATTAATTGAACTTAAACCTGTAATTTGATTATATTAATTTATTAAATATTATTTCTTAAATCAATGTATATGAATTTTTTAAATTCAATGACATTGATTTATTTAATTTATTTATATTAATCTATACTATACATTTATGTTAATTTAGTAAATTTATCGTATTAGTTTGATTTTATGATCATAATTATCATTTTAATATTCTAATGTATAACCTGAAACTTTGAAATTGTTGATGACATTGTGGCGTGGTGTGAATGATTTGGTGTTACTCTCTAAAAATGAATCAGTGAAATTCACTTCGGATTAGTGAATATTCACTGAGAACCAGCTATAAGTATACTACTGGTTGAATTAGTGGTATATTTTGTGACGTGACATTGCCGAAGAGAGAGAGTTGGAGTTGGAGTAAGTGTGAGTCTGTGTGTTAGAGAGAGATAGCGTGAGTATGTGTGTTGAGTTGAGTATAGTAGATGGTGAGTAGAGAGTATAAAGTATATGCGTGCGGTGAGTTAAGTGTGTTGAGAGTATGGGAATAAGAGTACGTGCACGGTACGTGGTCTTTTTTGGAGTGTCTGTGGTAGAGTGTGGATTCAACGCGGAAGGTCTAGCTGTGTCGTGGATAGTGGCCAAGATAATGTGCCTCCCGACCAGTGATGACGACTAGGCCCAGGCTTAGCCCTCGGGGTTGACGTGGTGATCACGGAGGTGTGACTGAGATGTCACCGCCTCTTCGTGTTGGTACCCGGAGTTAGCTGGGGTACGTTTACATTTATTGGGGGGATTGGCTAAGATGGTGACCCCGTTTCATGGACCATTTGTTGTTTCTCGTCGTTTCTCGAAAAGATCACTGTCCAGGATTTCAAACCGTATCACGCTCCCGAGTAATCAGTCCCGAGTTATCTAGTATCGTATTTTTTTATCACGTAAATCGTAGGGGGGCAATGGTCCAATTATTAATCCCGGTGATAGCTTGTGAAGATAAGAATGGATGGAGAAGCGAGAATGTGAGATTGAAAGAGAAGGAGTGGAGCGAGAGAGTTAGAGTGGGAGATTATCGTGTAACAGTTTGGTAACTACCGTTGAGTAAGGAAGTTGCGATTCGGCGTCACTCGTGTACGAGTCGACCCAGTAGTCGAGTTTGGAGTCTTGAAGTAAGCGGTGGTGAGTCAGAGTCGCCATGGTGGACCTCGACCGCAACCGTGGACTGTTGTCGTTTTGGAGCTCGTGGCTCTGTGTATTAGGTAGATTTTTTTAAAAATCTAACTATTGTATTTGTCCTCATGATCGATTTTTCAAGGGATTTCGTCGTAAACTATCATAATTAGTTGAGTAGAGTTCAAAAATACCATTCGTCAAAAAATTTATATATGTATGTATTGTAGTGATTGGTATCTTAAATTAATATCACTTATACACTACAATGATAACACACTTATATTAGAAATAATAACACCACAATTAACAGCAGTAAAAGAGAGCAAGAGCAATATATAGTTTATTGAGATACAATGTTTGCTGTTTAACTGACAATATAAGACTGACTGACTTTAATCGCGCATCTATAAAACATAAGAGAAGAAGGCATTTGTTTTCTAGCTATTCAAATATTTAAAAGATCAGTTTCACATTCGTTACAGTATATATATATATATATATATATATATATATATATATATATATATATATATGTAATATAACGGACTTTCGAGGACACGATTGCGTCTACAATTCTTATCTGATCTTAATGAAATTTTTCACACCTATTTCATGTGTAATTACCACGGTTAAGTTCGAAGATGGGCCGAATCGGTCGATTAGTTTAGAAGTTATGGCTGTTTGAAATTTTTACGATTTTTCGAAAAAATCAGTTTTTAATCACTTTTAAAGTCCATATAACTTTAAAACTAAAATTCATAGAGAATTTCTGTAAAAAGTATTTTAAAGCTTGACTAATAAGCTTTAATTTATGACCTTAAACGTTACATTTTGACCATCTCTTCCAATAATTTGATAGATTTAAAAATTTTAATGGAATCAAAAAATGTCGAAAATATGGTTTTCATTCCACATAACTTATGCTTGTCCCATTATAATCCAGTTTCGTCAGCTGTATTTTATTTTGCACATAATATCCTGTAAATTTCACTGCTATTTTGTATTTTAAAAGTAGTTCTTTTATTATTTATGATGTATCAAATGTACCCTAATCTCTATGATTATCACTGGTCTTGTCATTACGATAGCACCCACAGTTCTTATCGGATCTTAATGAAATGTTTTACACTTATTCTATAGCAGATTATCTTGATCAAATTCGAAGATGAGCTAAATCATTCAATTAGTTTTGAAGTAATAGTTGTTTGAAATTTTCACGATTTTTCGAAAAAATCAGTTTTTATTCACTGTTGAAGTTCATATAACATTAAAACTAAAACTGATAGACAATTTCAGTAAAAAGTATCATAAAGCTTGTTTAGTAAGCTTTAATATTTGACCTTAAACTTTATGTTTTGACCATTTCTTCCAATAATTTGATGGCCTTGAAAATTCTAATGGAATCAACAAATGTTGCAAATATGGTGTTCATTCTACATAACTTATGCATTTCCCATTATATTACAATTTGGTCAGTTGAATTTTATTGTGAACAAAATAACCTATAAATTTCCGACTATTTTATATTTTAAAAGTATTTCTTTAATTATTTATGATGTATCAAATGTACCTCTTATCCCTATGATTATCACTGGTCTTGCCATCGTAATAGCAATTACAATTATGATCTCATATTAATTAAATTTTCTATACTTTGTTTACGTGAAGGTTACTTTAATACATTACCTATATAATGTTTTGTCAAATCAACTATCTGAAGTTCTCTATCGAAAATAGTCGTTGTCTTTTTTTACCCTCACTCTAAGAAAACGAGCCTAATATCATATCATGTCTATACACTAACACGTATCACAAAATATGTATGTATGTAACTTTTTATATAGATTAATTGGAAAATCTACCTTCCATTTCGGCTGCCGAATGGCCTTTTTTGTGCTCTTGGAGCCGTTTGTCGTGTTAATTGTTGTCGCGAATTACCGCATTACTTATTTTATTTTATAATTATCTAGAAGTGCATTAAGTTTTGCGATTCGTCGTCGTTGAGAGGTTCGCGATGTTGTATTCAGGTATTTATTTGTTTGATGGACCGAGAGTATTAGACCGCGGGTCTTTTGGGCCCTCTGCGTCACTCTCGCATCATCTTTCCGGTATTTTATTTGGTTTTGTTTTGTTATTTTATTTTAATATTAATTTAATTAATCGACTTCTTCCGCATCGTAAGAACCGCGACCCTCTCTCTACAACCTAGCATACTGAGCGCACTAGGACATGCTGCTACCACCGTTCATGTCTCTTATCTCCGAAGGATTTAGACATTAGGTTTTAATTTACGTGTACGTTTAGACCGGTTGCCGATACCGGGGAAACAAAAGTCGGCTGGTGCTCGTCAGGATCTGGAGGATATGAGAGGGGTAATCGGTGGTCGAAGTGTAACGTAGCCCGATTTTGTGTAATTTGAGTTTTGAATTATTGAGTAATTTTTATTAAGTAAGAATTTTTAAGTAATTATTGAGTTTAACTGAGTATAAGAGAATATGACGTTACAAATTGGATACTGATGGTATACTTATAGCTGTAGAAATGGATGGTATACTTATAGCTGTAGAAATAGTGACTGTCCACTGATTCGTAGTGAATTTCACTAATTCATTCTTAGAGTGTTTTAAAATTTTCAGCACTGCCGGTGTAAATGTCGCACGACGCAGTGTTACCGTTTAGACTGTGTGAATTAGAACGTTTTCTCCACCGATGGTGTAAATGTTCAAGTTTACCACTACTAAAACGACGAAAAAACCCTCAATATACTCCGCAAAAACCATGAAAAAACACCATAGAAATTCCGATCAAGCCCACCCGCATGGAAATAATTTATAGCCCTGATTAAAATTATTGATTGAAAACAATTGAATCTGACATGATTTCAATTGCTTCCAACAAGTTCTATCTTACGATTGATCCAATTCAGCCAAGAATGAATTGTTCTGAGTAGATAAATAATGTGAAAATTTCAAACCTCTTTAAGTATAGAAAAAAATTAAGAAAAATTCAAATATTTAATTGCGTTCAATAAATTTGAATAGATAAATAGTTCATGAATTTCGATCTGATGCGGAATTTAAAAATAATTGAATGAAATTGATGATTTTAAATTTTTCCCGATTATTCTTTATGAATGAATAAAACTTAATTTCTGGTTACTTTATTAATAAAAAATGATTGAAATTCATTCGCAATTTTGAATAATATTCAATTGTTCTCTATGAATAAATAAAACTTAATTTCTAGTTACTTCTTAAACGAAAAATGATTGAAATTCATTCGCAATTTTGAATTTCTTTGAATTATTTTCAATAAATTGTTACGTCCAGCTAAATGCTGAACGTTATATTTTATTGATATATTTTTTTTATAATTAAATTTATGCGGCGACCAGATTTTATTTTTTTCTTTGTTTTAAAAAACTTAAAGCGATAAGACATAATGTAATTTTAAAAGAATGCTTTTAAAAGATTTAGGCTTGTTCGTTTTGACGTTCGTGAAACGCTAGAACAAACACCTAAATGTAATTTTAATGACCCCGCGAGTAATTGTAAAGGCCCAAAGGCCATCTGGAAACAATTTCCGTAGAAAAACCGAAAATATTTATCAACAAAAGTGTACGTGGAATAAGTAAGCAGTAAATAAATTTTAGTTATAAAAAAAAATACAATCTTCATTCCGTACTTTCCCTTTAAGTTTACTTTTGTCGAGACATCTCGGTATCACAAAACAAATAGACAAATTAGATTTTAATGACGAAATAGTCATTAAGGAAATAAAAATTCAATAAATAATTTCTACTTTTTTAAAAAAAATAAAAGAATATTCAAAAAAACAATTTCTCATCGTCAATTCAAAGAATAATTAATAATCTCTAAACGTAATACTTTTAAAAACAAATAAAGAAATATTTCAATGAACAATTTATCAACTTCAATTAAAAGAATAATTAAAAATTTAATAAATAATTCCTAAACGTTTTAAATAATTCCTACAAAAAAATTATGAGTAATTTAAAATTTAAAATAGTAAATATAATTTTTGAATATTGTAAATTAGAGTCGGCTGACTAGCCACCTAATAATATTGTTAATAATTTTGATTTTTTGAATATTATAAATAGAGTCGGCTGATAGCCACATATTTTTAGATTCAAATTAGGATTTAATTCCAACATCATTAAAATTGACTAGCAAAAAAATTAGTAATTTCTAAGTAAATGAAACTTATAACAATAAATAAATAAGATAGGCTCAACGCCAATCGATAAAATATAATGTTAACTAAAATTAATATTTTAAAGTTGACAAATCATAATATTACAAGTATAATAAATAAATTTAAACGATTATTATAAATAAATTTAAACAATAATTATAAATAAATTTAAACATTTGAATTTAAAATATTGTTATAAGTAAAATATTGTACATGTGGGTGTATGTGTGGGTGCGCACGCACATAGGTCCACATAGGGGCATGCCCTTACTGCTCTCCTAAGGTGAAAATCATAGAGAAAGGGAAAAGGCTCATAGGAACTGTGCTCCGATTGGACACAGTTTTCCCCCAAAACAATAGATTGAATAGACCAGATAAGAGATTATGAAAAGTGTCGTTGGACTAAAAATCGACAGTTAGAGTTTAGTCGGAGTTAGTAGGAGCTAAGAGAGTTAACTGTTCGACACAGTTCAGCTCAGTCCAGTTTAGTTCCGGGTCAGTAAGGATAGGAAAACTCAAGTGTTCTCACACTTAATTTCCATACAAGTGTTTAATTATTATACAATGGTTTCCACATTTAAGTTCATCAACATTTCACGAGTATCTTTTTTTTGTAATAACAATTCATTTAATAATTATTCAAGAAAATAATTCCAACGACAAAATAAATTTATAGATCGCGAATAACACGTTAAATTGACTACCTAGCGTTGGCTGATAGCCACCTAATATGTAGATAAACCCAAATTCATAATATCTACTGCCGGCAAGTAGCCACCGAGTACTTTTATAGAATAATTTTAAGTTTTCGTATTCATAGCATTAGAATTTTTATTTGTAAGCTCTTGTAATTGTAAAACTATTTTTTTTTGGTCTCAATATATAGATAATTAATTGTAATTTAAGTTTTATCAATCATCAACCCAGACAAACATCCTCGCAGATTCCCAGTCTATAAGCCATTGGCTTGGACTAAAATAAATATTAAATTAAGTCCAACAATCTGGACGTAACAAAATAATTAATATTTTATATCCGGTCACACCGTGGATAAAAAATTATTAAAATTTATTAAAAATTTTGAATAATTTTCAATTGTTCTCTATGAATAAATAAAACTTAATTTCTGGTTACTTCTTAAATAAAAAATGATTGAAATTCACTCGCAATTTCAAATTACTTTGAAATATTTTCAATGAATAATTGATATTTTATATCTGGTCACATCGTGGATAATAAATTCATTAAAAATTTTTAATAATTTTCAATTCTTCTCTATGAATAAATAAAACTCGATATCTGGTTGTACAGTGAAGAAAAAATTATTAAAAGGCCATAGAAGTATAAGTATGGTGAATCGGCCCCGGAAAGATATTTGAATGATACTTAGAGGATATGTAGGTACTCATAAAATACTAAGATCCTGAAAGTTTCAGATGTCTAACTAAATCCGTTTCCAAGAAAACAAATACACTTACCCAAAAAATTAAAGGAACAAGAAAGTTTTATAAATTTTTTAGTGATTTTTGGAAGGCTGTATTTTCGTGAAAAATGATCGTATCAAAAAAATTAAAAAAGCAAATTGAAGTTTGAAATCCCTAGTTTAAAGATCTTCCAGCAAAATATTTTTTTGAGCCACGGTTTTTGCGGAATCATAAGAAAAAGGTCGAGACAAAATTTTTCTAAATGTTTTGGTTTTGTTTTTTAGGTCTACGGGGCCGGGAAAAATTTTTTCAAAAAAACGAATTCATGGCTTGTTTAGGAAATTTATTCAGCTACAATTTGCTTTTTTTTCGGTTCTCTATACGACAATTTGCTGCTGAGATATCAGCCTTCAAATGAAAAAGGATCCTTTTGACTTTGATTATTGATATCTCAGCAAGTAATGGTCGCACAGTAATTTAAAGGGCAGTTTAATAAACTTGAATAAAATCCCTACAAGCTTCATTTTCGATTTTGTTAAAAAAAAATTTTTTTTCATTCTTGATTTCCATTTGAAAAACCCACAAAAATAGCCATTATCTAATTTTTTAGTCAACTCATCGCTACTCTGCAAATATTGATAAAAAAAATAATGTCACCAGGTAATTTTACAGCTTAATGTACCCCCAAAAACCCTGGAAATTTTCAGATTGATCCATTGAACCGTTTGTCCGGACCGATTGCTCAAAGTTTTACAAAACAATTAAAGGAACAAGTTTTGTTCCTTAATTTGTGTAATCATTACCAAAATGGAAAAATTAAATTTTTTTGGATTTTCTCAAATTTTTGAGTTGGTGACTCAGCAAATGCAAAGAAATGACAAAAAAAATAAAAAATTTCCAAAAAATGGCAAAAAAATAATTTAGAACACAAAAAAAAAGTTTCAATTTTTTTTTTCTTCGATTTTTTTTGTATATGTATATATACCATGTATACGATGTATATATACCATATATGTGCATATATAAATTTTTTAACGAATGGTATTTTTGAACTCTACTCAACTGATTATGACAATTTATGACAAAATTCCTCGAAAAATCGACCATGAGGACAAATGCAATAGTTAGATTTTTTAAAAAATCTATGTAAAAAGGAAAAAAAACATTACAATAGTTAATAGTGTTATTGGTTGTAAGTGAGTAGTTTAGTGCTAACCCTTATTTTTTAGTGTATTTATATCCATCCATACATAAAATATTCAAAATCCAAATTTATATTATAAATATTATAAAAAACAGTGTACTATAAAAAGTAAATAAATAATTAAAAATAAAAATATATTCCTTTAAAGAGCATCATCTCTATTTTCTTTAAAGAAAAATAAAGGAATTTTATTTTTAATCGCTAATTAAGATTCAAATAAACTAAACAAAAAAAGTGCCAAAATTTGTGTGTATGATTAATTAAAAAATAAGTTAATATCGCCACCCAACCCTCGCTCGTAAGATCTCTCCTACGAAAGAATCAACAGCCGATCCAAGGGTCAACGGGGACAGGGAAGGAACATCTTCACGAGAAAGAAAAAGAAAAGAAATTAATAAAAAAATAATATCAGCGCAAAGGTAAGAGATTTATGATTGCTATCCTTTCTTTTTCAACTCTAACATTTTTTCAATCAGCTTCAAAAATTTAAGTTGGAGGTAAGGATGCGATAAGCCCGAAAATCATATATATTGATAAGTATATTCGATACCAATTGACTTATAAAAATAACTCTGTTTATAGTAGAATTAGATTTAAAAGAAAACTTACATCGAAACGTATCCCTAAATGAAATAAAATAAGGCTTGAATTAATATTTAAGCTGGAAAATAGCATTGGTTAGTCCGAAAGCCAAAACCCACGCAACCAAACTTTAATTAAATAATAGTCGCCCTGGCGGATTCGTGATCACTGTAAAATCATCGTAAAACGACGGTCGGATGACCGTAAATTTACGGTACCGACAAATGACCGTATATCGACTGTTAAAGAAGCGTTATTTGATGGTGAAAGACAAGTGCCGTTGTGAAAATTCTCGACAGTAACTTTATAGTTGATGTTTTGTATGTGCATATATTTCAGCTGACTAGTGACCGTAAATTAACAGGTAATGGACGGTCCTTCTATGGTCATTGATAAGTATAGGGATTGTCAAAAACCGAAATCTTGGCGGTTCATTTACAGTATTGAGTGAGTCAAACACTTGTCAATCGAGCGTATAGTGTCGGTAAGTGAGTAACTTTTTGTTAGTGAACTATCGATTAGTTGTCGGTCAGATTTTTCATTTTTTAAATGTCTCTGATAGCCAGTGAAAGACTCCAAGTATACTGAAATTATTCGCGTCGTGAAAAAATGTAAAAAACACTTAAATAATAAAATTTTTAATTATCTAAAGTTCATTTGTATTCAAATAAATATATACAATTAACTTCTCCTCTCAAGTGTGTGCTTCAGCACAGTGGTTAACACGTCAGACTTCAAATCAGAAGGTCTTGTGTTCGAGTCCACAACTCGGCGATTTTAATATTTTTTTTTTTTCACGGCAGTTATTGTATACATATAAATCACGTTATAAAATTATACTATATTTTTTTTCCGGGCAGTCCCATGAATTTGCAAATTTTACATCTAAATGCGTGCGATTGGAGAATAAATCTACCGTAAATTGAGCGTAAAATGTCGGTCAAAATGCAGTGCAATTATTCACATATGTTTGTACTTTCGGTATCCACAGTCGGTAAATCAACTATTATGACATTGGTGATCGAATACTATCGTTATTCAGCGATATATAATAAACGATTAGATGGTGTCATTGCCGTAAGTGCTGAAAAAATATTTGGTGAAGATTTTTCACAACCGCACTCGGAAACGATCGTCAAATCACTCCATGCAGTCAAATGTTCGACGGCAGAACTTACGACGATTTAACGTTAATAACCGGTAATTTTATCGTGCCGCTGAAACCGCTAGGGCGGACATAACAATTCCTAGCTTGTAAGCCTTTTCAGCAGTGTAAGCATTCGTCACATACGTATCGTACAATACACATAATTCTAGGTATTGTACGATTCAACATACGACCTTCACGATACGACAGCATTCTACGATAATTTAGTAAGTTTAACATAATTTCCCGATAATTCTATTTTTCAGTTGTTACCGCCAGAATTTTCATGTATATTATGCTGCCCTCTTATGTAAACAATAGACTTCAGCTTTTAGCTGCGTGTATACACGTGCGTTCTACTGGACGTTGACAACGATTACGCTCACGCATATTGTATATTTTTATATAGTGGAAACCTAAACATGCAAACATGCAAATAACCTTCTCAATAAGACAATTTATAGATAAATTGAGAAAAATATAGATAGCCCGAACTGGGAATCGAACCCAGACCAATTCGGTAACGCGCCGAGTGCTCTACCAGTTGAGCTATCCGGCCCTATACTATATTCCGTTCAATTTGATCTATAACTTATTGAGCCACACCGTCCTTCTTACGGTAATACACCATTTTTATATAGTGGAAACCTAAACATGCAAACATGCAAATAACCTTCTCAATTTAGATAGGATTTTGATCGTCGTGAACCTCAAGTGGAACTCACCTTAAAACAACATGAGTACTTATATATTACAGATATTAGCATTACTCAGGCTTCTCAGGCTTTACTGTAGTGTACAAATCAGCGTCTGAGCATGTACATGTTCATAATAAAATAGCACTACGCAGTATCAGTAACTTAACTCTTTATTATTTATCTTTCGAGTTAGTCATTACTTAGCATTACGTTTTCTATTGTAAAAATTAAGTACAACTAGTGACTTAATACATGTCAGTTCATCGATGAATATAATAAAAAAAATTGCAGAAAGAAATTTGAACAGTAAAAAAGAAAAAAAAAGAAGCCAGCGAAGGAAAAACTCTGACTGCTGTTCGAAATGAATCCGGAAAAATAAAAAAAACTACATTAGGAAAATATTTATTTTTTATTGACCCAGGTAATTGCTAACAAATTAATAGAAAAATTAGATTTCTTTGGATAGTTACATTTTTTATTAAATTTCTAATTACAATATATTTATTCATTTAGGTGGTATAATTGTTCCTTTATCACCAAACATAATAAAAACCGAAAATCAAAGTCCGAATACCAACATTAACTGATGTATATTATCAGAAGTATTGAGTGAAGAAGTACATTGGAATGATGAGCGTTTAACTGATTATGATATTCGGGAACCATAAAAGATTTTTTTCAAGTTATAAAGTCTTCGTACATAATGAGTGACATAAATTCTGATGAAAATACTCCACTAAAAAAATTGAAAAGCTAAAAATCCGAGGCTTAGTGCACGACGGAAACAAAAATTCTTAAAAGAGTGGTTGAAAGATTCTAACTTAAATACTTGGTTGATGCCGGATTCTTCAGATAAGTACAAAGACAAGTGTAGTGTATGTTAAACCTTATTTACTGCGAAATTGACAGTTATCAAAAATCATGCTAAGTGCAAAAGCCACACGTTAGCTATCAGCTCTATTTCTAACCAAAAATCAATTCAATCTTTTACTCTAAAAAATCTTGAATTATCATTGTGGCCAATATACTACACGCGCAGAAATAAAACTTTGCGGTTTTCTAACGGAACACAACATTTCCTTTCGATTAATGGACCATTTGACTCCACTATTAAAAGATTGTTTCCCAGATTCTAAAATTATTCAAGATATGCGTCCAAAATAGTCAAAATGTGCCGCTGTGGTGTTAAATGTGATTGGAGAGGCTGAAAACTAAGATTTGACTATAAAATTGAAAAATGTGCTATTTAGTGTAATAATAGACGAGTCTACAGATATAGTACGGACTCAAAATCTGCGTATTATCGTCATATTTTATGACTTCATCGAAGGTAACATTACCAGCCATTTTTGGAAGTTATATCAAATTTTTAATGACGAAGATAATTGTACAGAAGCTTCGGCAGAACATATATATATATATATATAAACTTTTGAACCAAATGTATTTCTTGACTCAGCTCGTCGAGCTGAGTTTAGAGGTACGAAATTTTTCGTTAATTCCATCATGAGGACAAATACAAAGTTAGATTTTTATGAAATCTACCCTAGCGGTTTTGACGACACCGTAGAAACGTGGTGAAAACACGGAGTTTCTACGGTGTTTACTCCTTTACAGTGTATCGACGGAGTAACGACGGTGTTTTGATGGTAGAAGGGCGGCGTTTCTTGTGCAGTTACGAGACAAGGTTTCTCTCGTGTTTTCTTTGAGTTTGGTCGGTGTTCACCCGGAGTTTTCACGGTTTTTTTTTTTTGGAGTTTCGTCGGTGTTTTGCCGGTGTATTCTTGGAGTTTTGTCGGTGGTTCACCGGAGTTTTGTTAGAGTTTTCGCGGAGTTTCGTCGGTGTATCTTCGGAGTTTTAACGGCTTTGACACGGGGATTTGTTGGAGTTTTTGCGGAGTTTTGAGGGTGTACTGTCGATATATTCTTGGAATTTTTTTGATAGATTCGCGGCTTTCCAACGGTATTAAGTATATATTGTATTGTATCCTAGAATTTGATTATAATAAACGTTGTTTCAAAGTAAATGATATTTTGTTTTTTATTTGAAAAACTTGTTTCAAATAGGAATAAAGTACTAATTATAAAATGCATATCTCTGAAAGTATCCCTGATTAAAAAAAGCGATTTAAAGCGATTCGAAATAAAAAATTTTAAATACTTTTTAATGCTTTTGAATACCTCGAATACTTTTGAATCCCTCTTCTTATGGGCATTTAACATTGCAAATCGTTTTAAATCGCTTTTTTTAATCAGGGATAAGTAAATCTATTTTTTAATTAAATTATTGATCATATTGGTTTATCTTAAATAATTCATTTGATTGAAGAATAATCGATGACTTAGAAGTGATACCCTGATTAAACATTACATCCACCTAT
Source organism: Microplitis mediator (assembly GCF_029852145.1). Lineage (NCBI taxonomy): Eukaryota > Metazoa > Arthropoda > Insecta > Hymenoptera > Braconidae > Microplitis > Microplitis mediator. The sequence continues at coordinate 11,727,953 of NC_079974.1, forward strand.
GTACTGTCTTCGTCAAGATATATTTACATTTACATAATATACTAAATAACCTCAAATTCATGATAAAAATTTGCTAAGTAAAGTGTTGTGTTATAAAACATAATAGCAACTATATAATACAAATAATTTTATATGAATTCGTTTATATATAATTTATTACTATGCTAAATTAGTGGTGTAATAAATAGTTTATTATCGTAATTAAAAAGTAGTAGGATAAATAAAAATTCTGTGAAAATTAATATTTAAAAATGTATAAAAGGCTCGATACTATTGTGGAAATTCGATTGTGGGCGATCAAAACAAATATTACATTTCTTATAAATTGTTTATTTTGTAATGTGAATTAATTAATGATGATGATTAATAAGTGATAATATTAAATTGTAACTATAAGTGAATAGTACCTGTCATTAAAATTTAAAACTATTCAAATGGTTTAAAGTATTTTGTTACGTCCAAAATCCGAAGCCTATAGACCGGGAACTCCAGAGGTTTTTGTCTTAATAATATTGCTGGTGAGGGTTGAATTAAATGATAAAATCTCGGTTTAAATTTAATACATATATTGTAAAACCGTACAAATACTATCGGTTGCTAAATAACTATTACAAAAATTTAGTTATTGAAAATTATTTAATTACAATTTCAAACGTAATATTAAGTGTAAACAGCACTTAATAAAATTAATTATTCAAATACAAATATTAAACCGAATAAAAATGATAAACGGCCCGTAGCAAAAATTAATTATTCAAATACAATTTAAAAACGAATAAAAACTAATTATTCCAATATAAATTCTAAACACAAAATAAAGTGTAAAAACAACACTTAAATAATATTAATTAATCAAAATATAAATTCAAATATAAAATTCGCGACCAGACTAATTCCTTAAAGTCTCTTACAAAATTTTATCTGTGGTATTTTATTAAATATTTATTAACATACCTGGGTTTTCACCTTGCAGTATTATCGTTGCGAAAAATATTTAATATAAAAAAATATACTAGGAAACACTTAGTAAAACGCTCGTTGACTCTATTTAAAAATATACTTTTACTGTTCTACGCGGAAAAACCGGCCGCTGAACTTAAGTTTAGTTACGATCCGCACACTTGGAGATCCAGGTCAAGAGAGAGAGTTCACACGACCAATTTTTCGGGTGTCGATTTTCGGGGCGTTCCAGTTGACCTCAATTGGGGGAAAAAGCGTGACCAATTAAGTGTCCGAATTCCTGGGCCCTTACCCTCACTCTTAGATTTTCCAGAGTGTCGTATGAACTCCCACTACAAGTGGATGCCCTCGTATGAGTATGTGTACATATGTGTGCGTATATGTGTCCACCCACACGCAAGCACATTTACACGTGAGCAAAACACACACACGCATACATACACATACTCATGTACATCATATATTCATGTACATCATCCTTACCATTATGAATGATTATTTATTATTTATTAAAATATTATTTATTATTAGTTATTATTTATCAGGCCTGGCGAGCTGCCTAGAACCTTTGATTACTAATTATTATTTATTATTTATCAAATATTATTATCTTAGTTACTTTACTATTATGAATTAGTATTTATTTATTAAATAATAATTTATTACTATTTATTATTTATCAGGCCTGGCGAGCTGCCTAGAACCTTTGATTACTAATTATTATTTATTATTTATCAAATATTATTATCTTAGTTATTCTACTATTATGAATTATTATTTATTTATAAAATAATAATTTATTACTATTTATTATTTATCAGGCCTGGCGAGCTGCCTAGAACCTTTGATTACTAATTATTATTTGTTATTTATCAAATATTATTATCTTAGTTACTTTACTATTATGAATTATTATTTATTTATTAAATAATAATTTATTACTATTTATTATTTATCAGGCCTGACGAGCTGCCTAGAACCTTTGATTATTAAATATTATTAATAACCTACTAAATTATTTACCAGGTCTAGTGTTCTCACTTAGAACCTTTTACTATTATTTATTAATTATAAAAATATGAAATGTTATTGTAGCGACAGCTACACAAGATCATGAGTCCCACTCGGGTGACTTCGGCGAGATTCACGTTTAGACGCCGGCGCGAGCCTTATATACATATATATACACACTCTCGAGCAACCGAACCGTGTCACGCACGTTTTCGCTCTGTACAATTTTCCTCATATTTTGTTATTAATAAATATCACGTTAATATTTAATTCTTTTGAGTTTGTTATTTTAAGTAGTGATTTTCCCCAACCATAAATCCTACATATTATTTACTAGGTCTGGTATTTTCACCTAGAACCTTTAAACATTATTTATTAATTATTATTTATAGAATATTATATTATTTACTAGGTCTGGTATTTTTCACCTAGAACCTTAAAACATTATTTATTATTTATAAAAATAATAAAATGTTATCATTTATCGGACTATGAAATAATTTTTTTGTGAATTATCTTTATGAAATATTTTTAGCTAAAACATTAAAAATGAGTCATTTGTTTTGTTAAAACATTTTTTTTAATGAGTTTAAAATGTGTTCAGCTCTTATCTAGTATTCGAAAACTGATAAAAATTCCTATTTATTTGTTTGTTTTGGTTTAAGCCGTTAAAAGCTTTCGTGACGCACCAAAACGATTTCTAAAACTGACCATCGAGGCACTTAATGTATACTCTCATTATTCTTTTTTACTTATTTAAAAAATTATAAAATTAAAATAAAATCGTCTAAATTTTGCCAGACGTAACAATTTCATTACTTTTATTAAAAATTGTTGATTTAGTAATCAATTGAATTTAAACTTATAATTTGATTATATTAATTTATTAAATATTATTTCTTAAATAAATTTATATGAATTTTTTTAATTAAATGACATTGATTTATTTAATTTATTTATATTAATCTCTTTTATATATTTATATTATTTAGTCAATTTATCAACGTATTAGATCGATTTTATAATCATAATTATCATTTTAATATTCTAACGTATAACCTAAAACTTTGAAATTGTTAATGACATTTAAACAATGTAAAAAATTTGAAGTCCACGGTATGGTCTGACTGATTTGGTGTTAAAATTTTCAACACTGCCGGTGTGAAAGTCACATGACGCACAGTGTTAATTTTTAGACTGTGTGAATTAGAACATTCATCGGATCTAACGACGAAAAGCAACACATGGAACCCCTAAAAATATGATTTAAACTTCTCCGTGAATACGGACTGGTAATTAATGTACCGAAATGCCAGTTTAGTCTACCGGAAGTAAAATTTCTCGGCCATCTCATCACTAAAGATAGGGTCAAGCCGTTACCGGAAAAAGTCAATTTGAAGCCTCCTACCGTCGTAAAAGCTCTTCGTCGATTTTTTGGCACAGTGAATTTCTACAGAAAGTTCAATAAGAACGCTGCAGAAATTCTAAAACCGTTAAACAAAATGTTGGAAGGACCCAAAGTCAAGGGTCTCATCCAGTCAACTGGACAACAGAACTTCAAGAGTCTTTCAAGTCAGCTAAACGAGCTCTCGCGGATGCTACGTTGTTGGTACACCTTAAAATCGACAGTGACTGGGCAATATTCACCGACGCATCCGAAATCGGTATTGAAGCCGTAGTACAACAGAAAGTGGATAACAACTGGCAACCACTGGCATTTTTCAGTCGAAAAGTATCCCCGTCGATTCAAAAATTGTCGACGTTCGACCGTGAGTTGAACGCCATCTATGAGGCTGTAAAACACTTTCGGCATATCTTCGAAGGCCGGCATGTTACGATCTACACTGATCACAAACCGCTTCAGCACGCTTACAAACAGCGCACCGAAAGAGCATCGCCTCGGCGATTTCGTCTACTCGATTTTATCGGTCAATCTACTACCAATATTCGACATGTGTCGGGTACCGACAATATTGTCGCTGACACATTGTCGCGTGTCGAAGCAGTATCTACTGCTATAACGTCGCAAGAACTTGCCAACGCTCAACAAACTGACGATGAACTTCAGCAGTTGTTACGTCAAACAACTGCTTTAAATTTAAAGACGATGCAATTCGATAATGGACCTGCACTGTATTGTGACACTGTCTCAGGTACAGTGCGTCCATATGCTCCAGAGCCGCTGAGAAAGAAGATGTTTAATTCACTGGACTCGCTAGCTCATCCCGGAATTAAAGGTTCGCTTAAACTCATCTCCAAACGTTAGCTCTGGCTGTCAATTAATAAAGATTGCCGTGAATGAGTGAAATCTTGCATCAATTCCCAGAAAAATTAAATCCAGAGACACGTGTCGTTAGCGATTGCCAGTTCTAAACCTCCAACTGAACGATTCGAGCACATTCATATCGACCTAGTGTCTTTCAAATCCTCAAGAAGCTTTAACCAGTGTTTAACGATCATCGACCGATTCACGAGGTTTTCTGAGGCTGTACCTAAACGCATTACCTCGGACCAAGGTCTACAATTCGAATCGTTATTGAAAATGTATGGAATGAAACACCTACACACGACGCCGTATCATCCGCAAGCCAACGGTCTCGTCGAACGTTTACATCATCAGCTAAAATCAGCACTTTTGTGTCATCGAAGGTCATGGTATGACGCATTGCCAGCCGTTTTGCTGGGCTTGCGCGCTGCTTGGAAAGACGACATACAGACGACACTGGCTAAATTAGTATACGATGAGCCTATCCGATTACCCGATGAAAAAAGATTTTATACAATTGTATAAAATTATATACAAAAAATGGCCCGATCCAATTGTATACAACTGTATAAAAATTGTATACAATTCTATACAAAATGTATACAAGTTTATATAATTATATACAATTTTATACAAATTGTATACAATTCTATATAATTATATACAATTATATACAATTCTATATAATTGCAATATAACGAACTGTATATAATTATATAGAATTGTATACAATTTGTATAGAAATACAATTTCTATACAAATGGTATACAATGGGATCGGGCCATTTTTTCCATCCAATTTATATATAGTCTATATATAGTTGTATAAAATCTTTTTTCATCGGGTATTCGGTGAGTTACTTCCTCCCACTAAGAAAACTACGCCTCATGACATCGTCAATACTCTAAAACGTCATTTTAACTTATTGGCACCTGCCGGAATGTCGCGCCGCGGCAAGCATTCTGATTTTTGTTTCAGGAACCTCAGTACTTGCAGTCATGTACGGGTTTGGAATGACCAGGTTAAACCATATTTCTCGCCGTCGTACGAAGGTCCATATCGTGTAATAACTCGACACGATAAATATTTTATTGTGGATTTTCGAGGACAAAAAATCACCATTTCAGTGGACAGATTGAAGCCGGTTTACGAGGCGAATCCAATCGACACGACGATGATGATAACGAACTTCCAGCCCAATAATAACACAGCAATCGAGACTTAAAAACGTTGAGTCCCGCTTAATATTTAAAATTTACGCGATTTAATTTTTTTTTATATAAAAAGTTTTATTTACAAAGTAACAATTCACCTTTTTTATTATATTCATTCATTTACTTATTCATTTATTCATATCATTTGTAAATATTCCATTACTTTAATTATCGTGTATTAAATTTAAAAAAAAACGAAGGGAGTTCTGTAGCGTTGCTACAATGCGAAGCGATTGATTAATTTTGGCAATCTACGTCAAACATCGATTTTTCTGTTTTTTGTCTTTACCTCATTCGCAACGACACAATAAGTTGTACTGCTGAACTACATACACGCATTTAAGCATTTTCTATTGTATTCTAAATTTTACTGTGTTACATCCGTTCGTTAAATAGAAATATTCATCTAACATAATTAGCTGGTTTGAATAATTTATTTATTATCTTAACCATTTAATATTGTAACGAGGTTTATAAATCCTCCTTATCGTACTATGATAATAGGCAGTTACCAAGGGTATTTACCTCGTGTTACCTGGTTTACCCGCTTTGGGTATGCGCATCGCGTCGACGCGTCAGCATCGACGTGAATCTATAAGAAGGCCTGCGCGCCTCTAATTATTCAGATATATACTAGTTTTCTCACCTTTCATTATGACTTTATAATAAATACAGTTTATTCTTTTTAACTCTTTTTTTAACTTTTAACCACCTGTTTACGCCTGAGTATCCAGTAGTATTTAAGTATACTTTTTAAATAATAGAATAATCATTAACTGCAATGATTATTCTTGTGTAAACCTACCTACACTTCCTAGCCTATAGTACCTGCCTATAGACGACGGCAACCCCGTAGAGGTGCATACCTGCTGTATCCCCATCCTAGCCTATAGTACCTGCCTATAGAAGATGGTAACCCTGTAGGATGTATACCTGCTACATCCTTTTCCTACGATACCTGCTTGTAGAAGCGTGTACCTGCCACGATATTTCCCCACAATACCTGCTTGTGGAAGCGCGTACCTGCCGCGATATTCTCCTACAATACCTGCTTGTAGAGGTGCATACCTGCTGCACTCCTTTCCTACAATACCTGCTTGTAGAAGCGTGTACCTGCCACGATATCACCCCACAATACCTGCTTGTAGCTATACCAGACAATTGTGATACAGAGCTCACAATTGTCTTAATTATTTATTGCTCTCATTCATCGATACCAGTGAACCAACACCTCACAGGTAAGTATAATAACACTATTATTATACCTTTGTAATTTCTTGTGCTTCTCACTAGTTTAGCTTATTTTGCAAACACCTGTAGTCTACTCTCTTTCTTTCTCATATATTACTTATATATAACAAGCCCCACGACTCCCGATCCTTACGAACCGGGTAACACCAGGATCAGTTACCAAATAATTAGCTTACTAGCTAAAAGGGACACGGGCCCATTTAATTTAAATGGGTAACGGACGGTTGATTCATCCCTATTAGAGGGGTGGACCTCAACTTCGTTTCAATATAGATAAACATACATACATAAATCTTTTTATGAATGGTATTTTTGAACCCTACTCAACCAATTAAGATAGGATATGACCAAATTCCTTGAAAAATCGACCATAAAGACAAATACAATTGCTAGATTAAAAAAAATCTACCGAACAAGAGGGAAGAAAAACTACGCCACTAAATAGTGTGTTTTCTCGCAAGAGCTCATACTAGCCCTAGTTTGAATATATCAAACATCAAATCATCCATTTACGTGTACGTATTGCATCAATCAGAGTAGGCTTCGCTAGTGTCAGCTCTGAGGTTAAACACAAACACGATGCCAAAACCTGTAACCCTATAGATAAACTGATCATCTACTCTAGTCATTAATGAAATCATAAATATTATTTTTTTCTTGATTTTTCTCCTCAAAATATACATGAAGTGCCAACTGTCATAACATGAACTTGAAATGGTGGATATGAGCTCAAAATAGATGGCAGTTAACAAAAAGTGGAAGTTGATTAGCACAAAATGGCGAACACAGACTTCAAAGGGCCCTAGATAAGCTTGAAAATGAGTTCGGAAGGAAAACGGATCATCCTAACTGTCGAGAAGCACATAAATGGGGTGCCATCTATCATTGCACTTGATAACACAAAGTGTGTGCCAATTAACGTTAAATAGATGCCAATTAGTACCAAATGGCCTACAATTAACTCACTATAGATGTCAAAATGGTCTTAGATAAGGTCAAAAGTGTACTCGGCCGGTAAGACAGAATATGCCAATTGCAAATAGCCATCATCGTCAGGCCATAACTTACCATCCATCGATAAAACAGTGTATCACGAACACTGAGTCACAATCTGTTTTATTATGCGGGTGGTCCATCCTTCCGTAACTACCCTGATAGCCCTCATAACCGCGAGTTAACTTCAAGCTACTGCCATATTCTAAAGCGAACATAACGGAAAATGTTGAAGAGCAAACAGTTACGATTTACTTGACAGTAAATTGTCTGTAAATTGAATTCAATTTGACTACAAGTGTTACTTTCAGAAAATGACGTTAAGTTGATTAGAAGTCTTACTTCAAATTGACGGCAACTTATTCTGTCAAATTTCATTCACATGTCGGCAGTTGATTTGAATCAACTTGCACGCAAGTATTATTCAACCAAGGCTTGCCAGGAACATGTCGTTAAGTTAGCCAAAAATGTTGCACTGCCCAGAAGTCGCTAAGCAAAGTGTGGCTATCAGGATACTGACGTCACAGACATAGGAAGACAAATGTATTGATTATAGTGATAATGTGTTACATTACGTTATGAAGCGACTTCATGAACGTTGGGAAAAGATTTAAAAATTGAAGACCGAAAAACTAAACTCATAGTGACTTTTTATACACTCCTTTCTGATTAAGTTGAACTGTGATTTGAGTTCGTACGTCCATTTTGGGTGCCAATATATTTTAGGCAATCGTGAAATGTTGAACTTTCCTGCCTAAATTTTCTGTTTCTGACCAATAATCGCAAATATTTGACCATTTGTCTACTGTCTCGGAACCTCAAAAATAACAATAAAACGATAACTCCCGATGAGCTTGTGGTGCTATGTATTTTTAACTTCCCGCTAAGAAAATCGATGATTTCCAAAAATTCGGGAAGTTATTGTTTTCACCCCGATTTGCAAAAATAGAAATTCCATCAGAAGTCGACGTTTTGAGGTCCTAGGAAGCTATTCTGACAATTTTCAGAATGATGTCCGAGTGTGTGTGTGTGTGTGTGTGTGTGTGTGTGTGTGTATGTATGTATGTATGTATGTCAACTCTTTATAACTTTTGAACTAATGAACTAATTTGGATGGTTAACGTAACAATCAAAAGATCTTGTTGGCCATCAACTTTTCTGAACATTTTAGATCATTTGATCATGCAAACTTCAAAATATTGGCGAATTACGAAAAAAAAAATCTGGGCGTCGGTTGGCCCTGTGGGCCAGCCCCAAAACTTCCCGCTGTTTTCGAGCTCTTCGCTCGAAAACATTGGTGTGAATACATTTTCGAGCTCCTCGAGCTCGAAAATGCTTTTACATGCCATTATTTTTTTATGAGTCTTTTAAGCTCTAACAAGTTATGTTTTATGTTAAAGTTTGAAAATTTAAGAATCGAAAATCATGAATGAACATGCAGTTTTGAATTTTTAGTTCTGATTATCTTCAATAAAATAAATCAAATGAGGTAGAAATCAATGTCAGTAATAAAAATAAAGATTTAAATGAGATTTGACTCAGATCAGAGCAGTAATATATGAAATATCCGCAAAAAATATTAAAAACTGTGTTTTTTCAATTTATTGCTGATTATATGATTCAAACTAAAGAACAAGTTGGATAAAATTATATGGGGATCGAAAAAGACCATAAAGACGATGAGTTCGTATGATTTTGGACGTATTCTAGTACATTATATTATGACATCCGTAGAAAATAACATAAAATGTTATTTTTTAACATTTCGACGCCGATGTCTTTTGAACTAATCAACCGATTCAATCGTTTAATGTCGCAATCAACGCGTTTTGTTGAATTTTAGAGCTGATTGAAATTTGAAATCGATTGTTTCAGTCGTTTCAAAGATATTTGGAAAAAACCGTTTTTTATCGTTTCTTTCTCCTGTGATATCTCTTAGACAAATGATTCGATTTTGATAGTTGAGGTGGCAATCAACACGTTTCATTAAATTGTAAAGCTGATCAGATTTTGGAATTGTTTAGTTCAGTTGTTTCGAAGATATTTGCAAAAAAACAGTTTTTTACCATTTCTTACTCCCGCAATAACTCTCGAACGAATTATCCGATTGAGATGTCTAAGGCGGCAATCAACGCGTTTTATTAAGTTCTAGAGATGATTATATTTCAAAGTTGATCGTTAAAGTCGTTTCTGAGAAATCAATAAAATACTAAAATAAAAAATTATTTTTTTCCGTAATTCACCAATATTTTCGAGTCTACTTGATGAAATGATCTGAAATTTTCAGAAAAGTTGATGGTCAACAAGCTCTTTTGGTTGCCACCTTAACCATCCAAATCGGTTCGTTAGTTAAAAAATTTTAGACCGGTCACACACATACATACACACAAACAAACAAACACACACACACACACACACACACACGCACACACACATACAGACACTCGGAAATCATTCTGAAAATAGTCAGAATAGCTTCCTAGGATCTCAAAACGTCGACATCTGATAAAATTTCGATTTTCGCAAATCGGGGTGAAAACAATAACTTCCCGAATTTTTCGAAAATCGTCGATTTTCTTAGCGGGAAGTTAAAATTTTTTTTTTAAGTTTTTTATTGATTTCTCAGAAACGACTTATACGATCGACTTCAAAATCTAGTCAGCTGTAGAACTTAATAAAATGCGTCGATTGCCGTCTCAGCCACCCCAATCGGATAATTCGTTAGAGAGTTATAACAGGAGAAAGAAATGGTAAAAAACGGTTTTTTGCGAATATCTTCGAAACAGCTGAACTAAACAATTCCAAAGTCTGATCAGCTCCAGAATTTATTAAAACGCGTCGATTGTCACCTCAATCATCAAAATTGGGTCATTTGTCTAAGAAGTATCGTGGAAAAAAGGATGGTGATAAACGGTTTTTTGCAAATATCTTTGAAATAACTGAAACAAATGATTTCAAAATCCGATCAGCTTTAGACTTTATCGAAACGGGTCGATTGCCACTTCGAACATAAAAATCGAATCATTTGTAAAAAAAAATCGTGAAAGAAAAAAATGCTAAACAACGGTTTTTTCCAAATATTTTTGAAATGACTAAGCCAATCGATTTAAAATTTCAATCAACTCTAGAATTCAACTAAACGCGTCGATTGCAACATTAAACGCTAGAATCGGTTGATTAGTTCAAAAAATATCGGCGTCAAAATGTTAAAAAAATAACATTTTATGTTATTTTTTCCGGATAAGTCATAATAATAAGTTATCGCGGGAGAAAGAAATGTTGAAAAACGGTACTTTGCGAATGTCTTTGAAAACACTAAACTAAACAATTGTAACGGGGTGGAATGCTTCCACATTACATTTAAATTCAATTTCGACTCACGCCAAAAGATCCGCCCTCCTCCTTCAACAACTGTCAATCAATGAAGAAAATGCAGTCACTGAAGCGCCGGGGTCGCTACGGTCGAGTCCCGACATTTGGTTTTAGGGGTTGGCCAACCTGAGTGGAGAGGTACGAGGGCCAGAGACGACGAGCTATCGGTCTCTTGGCTCGCAGCAACCGCCATGGACGGACGTGCCTTACTATGACTACCACTAACATCTTGGTTTTCACTACAATTTCTATCTACCTACTACTACTTCTACACGTGCTGTTAGTCATCACTAAAATGGGCCGAGAGCATATAAGCCCACGACTCGTGGAAGCTTATTCTTTTATTAAGTTAATTAAGTTATTTAAACTGGTATTTATATAATAGGGTCATTCCATGTCAAATCGACCAATAGTTGGAATCGACCCTATTCGATTTGGACGAATTATGGTCAGAAGTTTTCTCTCATCATATAACGAAGTTCTGCCGAGGGAAAAAAAATAAAAAAATTTTTTTCGAAAGTTATGCAATTTTGAAAATTTCACTAATTTTCCTGTTTCTTAAACTTATTGTTCAAAGATCTCGAAAACTATTACAATTACTCTAATGATCTGAGCTAGGTTTTAAAGAGGATACTTAAAGGTCCCAAAAAAAAATTTTTTTGAAAAAATTTTTCAAAAATTCGCTTTTTGGGAAAATTTCCAAAATTGCAAAAGTCGATGACCGCCATCAAATTTTTCGCTCAAATATTTTTCTAGAGTACCTCTAATTGATTTCAAAAGATCCTGAAATTTTTGAGTAGGGGTTTTTTTTTGTTCAAAAGATATAAATTTTTGAATTTTGAGAAAAAAAAATTTTTCTTTCTTTGGCATTGACTGAATAAAACAATGATAAATTCACTTGTAATTTTTGATTTTAAGGCTCAAAAATTTATTTTAATGCAATAGAGTCAATAAAAAACTTATTAATGTGATATTTTTGTTTTTCAGCTACATTTTGATTTTAAATTGGATATAATTGTGTTAGAATGATCGTTTTTTCTTAGCCCCTTGCTGTGGTGTTGATTTCGCACTTCTCTTTCTCAATCTGAAAGTAAATAGTATTATTAGAAACCTATTTTTCAATGGAAATTTTGTATGAATCGAATATACATGTATACTAATAATACTATTTACTTTCAGATTGAGAAAAAGAAGTGCGAAATCAACACCACAGCAAGGGGCTAAGAAAAAACGATCATTCTAACACAATTATATCCAATTTAAAATCAAAATGTAGCTGAAAAACAAAAATATCACATTAATAAGTTTTTTATTGACTCTATTGCATTAAAATAAATTTTTGAGCCTTAAAATTAAAAATTACAAGTTAATTTATCATTGTTTTATTCAGTCAATGCCAAAGAAAGAAAAATTTTTTTTTCTCAAAATTCAAAAATTTATATCTTTTGAACAAAAAAAAACCCCTACTCAAAAATTTCAGGATCTTTTGAAATTAATTAGAGGTACTCTAGAAAAATATTTGAGCGAAAAATTTGATGGCGGTCATCGACTTTTGCAATTTTGGAAATTTTCCCAAAAAGCGAATTTTTGAAAAATTTTTTCACAAAAATTTTTTTTTGGGACCTTTAAGTATCCTCTTTAAAACCTAGCTCAGATCATTAGAGTAATTGTAATAGTTTTCGAGATCTTTGAACAATAAGTTTAAGAAACAGGAAAATTAGTGAAATTTTCAAAATTGCATAACTTTCGAAAAAAATTTTTTTATTTTTTTTCCCTCGGCAGAACTTCGTTATATGATGAGAGAAAACTTCTGACCATAATTCGTCCAAATCGAAAGGGGTCGATTCCAACTATTGGTCGATTCGACATGGAATGGCCCAATATTTATTGTGGATTGGACCTGGTTGATTTGGAAAGGATTGGAATGGTTTGGTGGACTTGGAAGGAAGGACTGGTTATGGTTTTGGTCTTGAAGGATAAGGATCGGTGTAATGAAGGACTAGTTAAGGTTGGAGATTGTTGGAGTAATTGAACTCGTTTTGTCTATTGTTGGGTTAACTATTTTATTTGTAAAATAATATTTTATGATTGGAGTCGTTTACTTAATTAGAGTCAGTAGAGTCACATTGTCGTTAATTAAATTAGTCGAGTCAGTTATCTTTATCTAAGTCAATCATCGAGTCAGTATCATCATCCATTTTGGTTATTGTTCATACCTCATTAATAATTATCTGTAAAGCGGCTTCGTTAAATAAATGCCATTGTTTTTATATTAAAATTTAATGTATTAAACTAATTTATCACAACCTTCCTGATAAGTTAGGTATAAGACTTTTCTCCTAATTTTAATACTGTGTGGTCCAGTATGAGGTTTATCCTCGTCCTGAGGTACTGAGTTCAGCTAGACAGGTTTGCAAAACACCTTAAGTTTTGCACATGTGTGAGACACTTATTATATTGAGACCACAATTCAATTAATGTAATAAGTGCACTCATTACACAATTCCAAAATCTGATCAGCTCTAGAACTCAATAAAACACGTCGATTGCTGCCTCAACTATCAAAATCAGTCAATTCAATCGTGAGATATCGTGGGAGAAAGAAATGCGAAAAAACGGTTTTCTCGAAAACAATGGCATTCAAAAGTATTTTCGAGCTTGAAGAGCTCGAAAATGAACCCACGACAATGTTTTCTAGCTCGAGGAGCTTTTTTTTTTGAGTCTAACTACTACAAATTAATTTTTCTAGCTCACCGACTGCTGGTCAAACTATAAATCGCACTGACCATTTATTTTCACCTAATTTTCATTCCAACAGTATGTTTTCGGAGGTTGGATGTTTAATTTGACATGCTAAAATTTTTTGTATAGCCTGGAACTTTTAAACTTGAAATTCCCAGAATCAAAAACGTTACCAAATTACGAAAGTTACTGACTAAATGTGACCATTAAGTGACCAATTATTCTATCCATTCGTGTGTCTAATATTCGTAATTTCACGTGCTAACGTCGTGGAGCCACACATATTTTAATCAATTTGTACATACCAGAATAATTTTTTCTAGATATAATTTTTTATTGACTACTTTCAAAACATGACTATATTGTTGATAATTATAAATAGAGCGATTATAAAGCACACTAGCGCTTTCGCGCTTGAAGTGTGCAATATTGTTGATATACCCAAGTGGCCAAATGTTAACATTTATATTGAGATGTAAAAAGGCAAATTTTTATCAAAAAATATCACTACCAATGTCCAGCAAAATGTTAACTTTTTTCTGTCTCAAAAAGATAACTTTTTGGTAACAAATTGTTAACTATTTATTGACATTTTCATAACTTAATGTTGACATTTTTCAACTTTTTGTTAACAAATCACAATGTGTTTTTTGTTACCAAAAACATAACAAATTGTTAACTTTTTATTGGCAACAAGTTGATGGAAAAAAGTTGACTTTAATTTAACAAATTAGTCTTATTTTAGTTGATTTAATGTTTACAATTTTAAGGTTCATTAGGGGTTAGGGGTAGTATAAACCGCGGGAAATTTGAAAATTTACAAATAAACAAACATAAATTCTAAAAATATTCTATCATGAAATGAAATATTTATTTTTTCTTGTTTCATATATGTATATAAACAATAACAAACAAATATTTATTTCATGATCGAATATTTTTAAAATTGTGTTTGTATTTATTTGTAAATTATAATCACTCGCAGTTTATTGTGACAAATATACAATTTTTTATAATTGGAATGCTTAAATTTATTAACAATTTCTTTACAACATTCATAGGTTTTATATTAATAACAATAATAGTAACAATAATTGTGAGCTTAATATCAAGACTAGTCGTTGTGACTAGCACTGGTGACACTAACTTATAGTTTTATTTTTATCTGATAAGCTTACTTTTATGTTTTGAGATCATTAATTTAGACTTCGAAAACAGAAAACTCTTTATACTATTAAAAAAAAGTTTTTAGAAAACAACTTGTAAATATAAAGATCGTAACTAAAAATTATTTGGCAACTTTTTGCTTTTTGGCAGAACCATTTGTAGGATCGGTATTTTTATTGGCTCGGTCACTACCGCGTTGAAACCAGGCTTTTATTTGATGTTCAACATTAGGCTTTGTAACGTTCAAGGTGCATAATAAAATTTCTAAAAAAGAAAAAAAACGAAGAAAAATTAATGAACATAATAATTTAAATACAGCATTTATTTATAGCTAGTTTAGTTGTAAATATTATATTTTATCTATAAGTACCAAAATTATTTTACTTTGACAGTAGAAAGATCAATCAAAGGCTTCAAAAAGTAAGTTATTGCTAGAACTTGAAGAGTACCCTCGCGGTTTTGCGAATGCCGTAAAAATGCCATAAATTTTCGGCATTTATACACATGCCGTAAATTTACCGTAATAATTTGGTAATAATATGGTTATATTGGCCAGTTTTTTTCCTGTACTTATACTGTAGAGTTACCAGATTACTACAGTAAAATTACTATAAAAATGCCGTACTTTTACCAAAAAAATGCTGTAAAAAAACTATAAAAATTCAGAACTTTTACCGAAAAAATGCTATATAAATACCGCAATAATGCGATAATTTTATAATAATAAAATCGTATTTTTTTGGTAATTATACCGTAGATATCCTGCGATTTTGCCAGATTTATCCTGATATAATGAAAAATTGTAAAAAATTTGGTTTTATTTTATATTTGCTTCTGCGGTTAAAATCATCGAAAATGTGCAAAGTGTAAAATTTTATAATTTATTCTATTAGTTCACACATTTCTTATTGAAACAAAAGAATGTAAGTGAAAATAAGAATCCGGGAAAATTGAGGTTTTCAATTTTCTTAAGTTTGTTTGTATAGATATAAATACAATTAGCATCAACTTTCGAATAAGCGATTTGGCATAATGGTTAACAGATCAGACTTTAAATCATTAGGACTCGGGATCGAGCCCACGAGTTGGCGGGTTTTTTTTTTTTTTTTTTTTTCATGACAGTTATTGTACCTATAACTTTATAATGTTATATATAATTATATATAATTAAATAAAATTTTATATAATTATATATAATTTTTGTTCCGGGTAGAACGGTTTGATGCTGCAAAAATGCCGAAAATATACGATAAATATGCTGTATAATTACGGTTTTAATGCTGTTAAAAGACCGTATTTTTTCTGTGTTATTACCGTAAATATTCTGAATTTTTTTCGTGAATTTTTGGTAGTATTGCGGCAAAAAAACTGGCCAAAATAACTTGAATAATACCATATTTATGCAGTATTTATACCGTATAATTCCGGTATTATTTCAGTATTTCCAAAACCGCGAGGGTAGATACCCTGCTTAAAAAATCTCGTAGAATCCAATAGATTCTCATGAATTCCTATAGAGATTTTATAAGAATAAATGAGTTCTATGAGAAGTGCTATAGTTAAGTATAGGGCCTTATACATACAGCTATGAGAATCTATCGGATTTTTTAAGCAGGATAGTTAATCTTACAATATTATTTATCGCTCTCTTACCACTAATAATTTCTACGAAAAAACATGCTGAGATTTTAATCTCACTGTGTAATCCGGACCATGCCACTTGTTTTGCCAACTCATCAGAAATGAATAATTCCAATGCAAAACGAGTGGCTTTTTGTACATTGCGACCACCAGCTTTCCTTATCATGTCTTTCTGTAATATTTTTATGATAGTTATTCAAAAATCATAAAATATCAACAGCTAATTAGTACTTACAAATTCATTTTGCATAGAAACATTGTTCTTGAGACTATGATTGAAGTTTGCGTAAAAGTTCGTCAGTCGCTTCACGTGTGATTTTATGTTTAACATGCCACTCTTTGATGAACTCAGTAAGAATTGCATCATTATCACCACTAGCAACTTGATTGTTTACATGGAGATTAAGTAATTGATACTCTGATCGGGTTACTGGTTGATCAAAAAAGTTAAGCCCATCAATCAATGGCAAAGGCTCATCATTAGCTTGATCGACAGCTCCTGAAAAACGGCTAGGATCATCTGAAACGTCTGAATCGCGGCTACTGTTATCGTCGTCATGGTCGTTGTCGTTATTGTCATTGTTGTAAATATTAATGTTAGTGTTATTATTATTATTATTTAAGTTAGATAACAAATATTCCGGTGCAAGTATTTGTTGCGTACGTCGTTTTCGTTGTGGTGGTCCAAGCAAATCAAGCGGTTTTCGTATCCGCTGTCGAAAATTTTCATACTTTATAAATAAAATTTTACCTTTTATGAACCGTTGAGTATTGTTAATCAATAGCTATAAATTATATTATAAATTGCGAGCCCAAAAACTCAGCCCTTAAGACTCTACGGTGATTGAACTTCACTTCGATCCTAGATCAATTAGCGATAAGACGTATAATTTAGTTTTACTGTCATATACTAGCAATTTATTTGCGAGTTTGTTAATACGGATAACTACTTTGTAAATCGGGAAATTAACTTGCGTTATCGTTGTATTACTGGCAATTCTCTTGTGATATACTTTACTGTCCAAGTTTACTGATTATTATAAACAAAGTTAGTTCAATTAGATATTATTGTACGTTACCGGCGATATAATCACAATATAAAATTATACTGTGCCACGCATCTGTCTACATTACATCCAGCGCTTGCACTTTCTTGTAAGTAATTTTTATTATTATAATTGGCAATAAACAATCATTGTACTTGTTAATCATTCACTGTATCTTTTATCTGTTCATCCTACTTATTTCCTATTTTACTGGTAAGCTTATCGAATAGTCTGATAAAATAAATATTAATTAAGTTACAAATAGTAATTTGACCATCAATAAGAATATTCTATAATTTTATAAGCCGTGAGGTAAGTTGATGTTTTCTCATACGTTGCCGAGTTTGAATAAGTGCGGGTCTTTGCTTTGCGCGAACCCCAGCCCACTGCTCTGTCCAAGTAAAATAAAATTTGTTAGAGGCCAGCCTAAGCCAGGGTTCAACCCGCGAATTCTGGTGGCTGCTGGTAAAAATCGCGAAGACGAAAAGCGATTTGTCTCAACTGGCGCTCGAACAGGGACTTTGCAGTAGTTCAAACGGGCAACGAAAAGTCTTTATTAATTTTTCTCACGGCTTTACAGTAAAAATTTTATAAAAATTCCCAGTAATAATTTAAAAAAATTTTCTTACCAGTATCAGAAAAAATATACTTTTCTACACTCATAATTGTATTTCATTATATCATTCATCACCAGCATCTAATTTCACAACATAATTAATTTCCAAAACTCTTTTATTTATTATTAATTGTATCAGATAATATTTGTCATTGTAATTTTGTGTGCCGGTTCGTTCTTATAGGAATTTCGTTGTTCTGTGACCTTGAGCGTATACTAGCTACACGCGTCATAATATGAGACGTTAGTGTTTATTTACCTTACAGTTTACTTGATAATAACAACGCAAAATAAACACTTAAAATTTTAAAATAAAATTTTGTTCGTATATTTTCTAAGTCCAGTAAGTAACTTAATTTGTAACACAAAAGATTATTACACTCGTTTCCGATTTAAAATAAAATATCTTTTGCTCGACGAAATAAATTAAGTACTTAAGCAAACTACAAATAAAATCTTTGCAGTAATAAATAAAAGTTTATTAGTCATCAGGAATTTATCAATTAAAATAAAATAATTTATTAACTTGAAGATTTATTAATAGTAATCGGATAACTTTTAATAAATTATTTTCTGCCAAAATTTAGTCGAAGATTAAAATTGTAATTAGAATAAAATTTCTGTAATTATCAGTAATCTTAATAGCTTAATTAGTCATCACATCATGTTGCCGAGGACACCGATTCCAAAACCACTTCCAGCAGTTACTAGTAATAATTATAATAATATTGGTCACAATTTACTTCAATTTCCGCCTAATCCAGCATCAAGCTCAATAATTCCTACGACTAGTGCCATTGATGATTTGCTAGACCTCACGGGAGGTATACATAACAGCACAGTGAATAATAATAACGACGTTTCTGTAAATAATATGATTGGCCATCCAACTGCACAGATAAATAATGCGAGCTTAATAGCAGTCTTGTCAAATGCTATAGCTCAGCTACAAACTGAATCTGCAGCCTTGCAAGCCGCACGCCAAGAGTCGTCACTGACGGGTACAATCTCACGACCTTCCAATACGTTACCGATATCATCGAATTCGGGAACGGCAATACAAGCTAGAAATAATCTAACTTTTCCAAATAGCTGTATTTCTAGCACATTAATGCCCAGAGAATTGTTTTCAACGGCTACTGTCTCACAGGCAGCAAATCCCCTCACGGCTGGCCATCTTGCTCCGCAATCGTATGTGCAATCGTCTCAAGCAAGCAGCGTGTCATCAGCTGTACATCAATCACCTGCGCAGGAACCGTACGCGCATCAAACGGTCCCACTACCAATTCATACGTTACCGTCGTATGTACACACGCAGCCACTATCATCTAATATGATACCAGCAAATATGCAGCCTGTAACGTTCCATCACCCACACAACGTGACAACTGGGTATACGAGCGCAATGGGCTTTAATTTTACTTATCTGTACGAAATCAGTCGATTTGTAAAATCGTGGAATATTTCTTTTCCTTCTCGGAATCGTACGTCGTCATTTGATGCACGAAAATACATCAAAACTATAGAACAACGTATGCGCAGCTATGACATTCCTTTCGAGAATTTCCCTACGGTTGTAACCAATACACTCAACGGTAACGTCCTTGAGTGGTATTATCAAAATGAAGAATTATTTATTAATTGGGCAACTTTTATATACTATTTTAAAATCTGGCAAACGCAACAGACCGATGAGGATTTATTGCAAGAGATCTACGCAGCTAAGCAGGGTAATGACGAAACTGGAGTATCTTTCGTGAACCGGATGCAAGGAGCTTTTATGCAATTGGAGGAGCCGTTACCGCAAGCGAAGCAAATTCGCATAATAATCGCGCGGTTCAATCCGTGTTTTTTGCAAAAATTTGCAGGGGAAAATATCTCGAATTATGCGGAATTATTTACGCGTGTTAGTGCTTGGCAGGCGACGGCTAACGCACTCAATTCCAACTACAATGTCTCAAATAAACAAAGAGCACGTAGTCCCATCGATCACTGTATCCAAGACTCTCCAGATTTTGATTCAATCAACATTATAACTACCGCACATCCACATGCATCACAGAATAAAAAACTCAGTTCTAATAAAAATAATAATTGTAATTGTCATCGAAATTCAAGGCAGTCTGACAATAGAGCGAATGATTCAAATTTAGAGCTTCCAGCTTTACTAAATAATTTTATATCATTCATGAAATCATTCCTGGAAAGATTAGAACGAATAACCCTGGTTAAAAAAAAAATTAAAGAGGATTAAAAATGAATTGAATCCTTTTTAATTCTCTTTAGAGAATTGAATAGAATTAAGGAGAATTCATATTTAGAAATTTTTAATACTATTTAATTCTCTTCAGAGAATTAAATAGAATTAAGGAGAATTCATATTTAGAAATTTTTAATACTATTTAATTCTCTTCAGAGAATTAAATAGAATTAAGGAGAATTCATATTTCCAAATTATTAATACTTTTAAATTCTCTTCAGAGAATTAAATAGAATTAAGGAGGATTCATATTTTGAAATTTGTAATATTTTTAAATTCTCTTCAGAGAAATCGAATAGAAAAAAAAACTATTCCCAAGAAAAATATAGAGAGCCCGAACTGGGATGGATATCCCGAATTGTCCATGGGGAAGACCACTGGTTATACCAAAAATAATATATTATCTATACCAGATATATATATATAGGACGTGGTGCAGGGTATACTGCGCCACTACCAGTAGGTACTTCCCACTCTGCTACGCAAAGTTCACTTGGAAGCAGTAGAGTGAAGACTGACGATTAACATCCGCTGCATTTGCTTTTAACACTTCTACTATAAGTGTCCATATCCAAGAAGCCCGCACGCTCTAGCGGTGAGCGCAGAACTAACTTTCGCTCACTTACTCTCTCCCGCCAGATTGTCGGTCGGCGAGCGTCTCACGATCACTCTTACATTTTTTTTCCCGTTGCCTTCTTCTCTTATGATTACTTTTTTTTCCAAAAATTTCTCCATAAAAAAAAAATAAAATTTCACGTATAAAATAATTATTTCTTTTCATTCCCAGAATAAAATTTTAATATATAAATAATTACAAATCATTATTATTTTGTTTTTTCAGTTTAAAAAAAAAATTAATTTTTTTTGTTATGGTTACGATTCTCTCGAATTCTCAGCGAGAACAGGAATTGCAACATATGACTTTGAAATTAAAAAAAACAAGATGGAATTGAACTTTTTCGAATCCTGTTTTATTCTCTCGGATTCTCGAAAGGAACAGTAATTGCAACATTATTTTAGAATGGAAAAGAATTAGTTAGAATTAAACTTTTTCCAATCCTCTTTTATTCTCTTAAATCCTCCACGGGAACAGAAATTAAATATTATGTTAGAATTAAAAAGAATTAGTTAGGATTAAACTTTTTTGAATCCTTTTTCATTCTCTTGAATCCTCCGCGAGCACAGAATTTCAAAGTTATTTTAGAATTAAAAAGAATTAGTTAGAATTCAACTTTTTCCAATCCTCTTTTATTCTCTTAAATCCTCCACGGGAACAGAAATTGAATATTTTTTAAGAATTAAAAAGTATTAGTTAGAATGAAACTTTTTCCAATCCTCTTTTATTCTCTTGAATCCTCCGCGAGAACAAAAATTCAAAGTTAATTTAGAATTAAAAAGGATTAGTTAGAATTAAACTTTTTCCAATCCTCTTTTATTCTCTTGAATCCTCCGCGAGAACAGAAATGAAATATTGATTTAGAATTAAAAAGAATTGGTTAGAATTCAACTTTTTCCAATCCTCTTTTATTCTCTTGAATCCTCCACGGAAACAGAAATTAAATATTATTTTAGAATTAAAAAGAATTCGTTAGAATTAAACTTTTTGAATCCTCTTTTATACTATCGAATCCTCCGCGCGATCAGAAATTGCAATATTATTTAAGAATTAAAAAGAATTAGTAAGAATTAAACTTTTTCCAATCCTCTTTTATTTTCTTGAATCCTCCACGGGAACAGAAATTAAATATTATGTTAGAATTAAAAAGAATTAGTTAGGATTAAACTTTTTTGAATCCTTTTTCATTCTCTTGAATCCTCCGCGAGCACAGAATTTCAAAGTTATTTTAGAATTAAAAAGAATTAGTTAGAATTTCACTTTTTCCAATCCTCTTTTATTCGCTTGAATCCTCCACGGGAACAGAAATTGAATATTTTTTTAGAATTAAAAAGAATTAGTTAGAATTCAACTTTTTCCAATCCTCTTTTATTCTCTTGAATCCTCCACGGGAACAGAAATTGAATATTTTTTTAGAATTAAAAAGAATTAGTTAGAATTAAACTTTTTCCAATCCTCTTTTATTCTCTTGAATCCTCCACGGGAACAGAAATTAAATATAATTTTAGAATTAAAAAGAATTCGTTAGAATTAAACTTTTTGAATCCTTTTTCATTCTCTTGAATCCACCACGAGCACAGAAATTCAAAGTTATTTTAGAATTGAAAAGAATTAGTAAGAATTGAACTTTTTCCAATCCTCTTTTATTCTCTTGAATCCTCCACGGGAACAGAAATTAAATATTATGTTAGAATTTAAAAGAATTAGTTAGGATTAAACTTTTTTGAATCCTTTTTCATTCTCTTGAATCCTCCGCGAGCACAGAATTTCAAAGTTATTTTAGAATTAAAAAGAATTAGTTAGAATTCAACTTTTTCCAATCCTCTTTTATTCTTTCGAATCTCCCACGGGAACAGAAATTAAATATTAATTTAGAATTAAAAAGAATTAGTTAGGATTAAACTTTTTTGAATCCTTTTTCATTCTCGTGAATCCTCCGCGAGCACAGAATTTCAAAGTTATTTTAGAATTGAAAAGAATTAGTTAGAATTCAACTTTTTCCAATCCTCTTTTATTCTCTTGAATCCTCCACGGGAACAGAAATTGAATATTTTTTTAGAATTAAAAAGAATTAGTTAGAATTAAACTTTTTCCAATCCTCTTTCATTTTCTTGAATCCTCCGCGAGAACAAAAATTCAAAGTTAATTTAGAATTAAAAAGGATTAGTTAGAATTAAACTTTTTCCAATTCTCTTTTATTCTCTTGAATCCTCCACGAGAACAGAAATTGAATTTTTTTGTAGAATTAAAAAGAATTCGTTAGAATTAAACTTTTTCTAATCCTCTTTTATTCTTCTTAATCCTCTACGGGAACAGAAATTAAATATTATTTTAGAATTAAAAAGGATTAGTTAGAATTAAACTTTTTCCAATCCTCTTTTATTCTCTTGAATCCTCCACGGGAACAGAAATTGAATATTTTTTTAGAATTAAAAAGAATTAGTTAGAATTAAACTTTTTCCAATCCTCTTTTATTCTTTCGAATCTCCCACGGGAACAGAAATTAAATATTAATTTAGAATTAAAAAGAATTAGTTAGGATTAAACTTTTTTGAATCCTTTTTCATTCTCGTGAATCCTCCGCGAGCACAGAATTTCAAAGTTATTTTAGAATTGAAAAGAATTAGTAAGAATTCAACTTTTTCCAATCCTCTTTTATTCTCTTGAATCCTCCACGGGAACAGAAATTGAATATTTTTTTAGAATTAAAAAGAATTAGTTAGAATTAAACTTTTTCCAATCCTCTTTCATTCTCTTGAATCCTCCGCGAGAACAAAAATTCAAAGTTAATTTAGAATTAAAAAGGATTAGTTAGAATTAAACTTTTTCCAATTCTCTTTTATTCTCTTGAATCCTCCACGAGAACAGAAATTGAATTTTTTTGTAGAATTAAAAAGAATTCGTTAGAATTAAACTTTTTCTAATCCTCTTTTATTCTTCTTAATCCTCTACGGGAACAGAAATTAAATATTATTTTAGAATTAAAAAGGATTAGTTAGAATTGAACTTTTTCTAATCCTCTTTTATTCTCTTGAATCCTCCGCGAGCACAGAATTTCAAAGTTATTTTAGAATTAAAAAGAATTAGTTAGAATTCAACTTTTTCCAATCCTCTTTTATTCTCTTGAATCCTCCACGGGAACAGAAATTGAATATTTTTTTAGAATTTAAAAGAATTAGTTAGAATTAAACTTTCTCCAATCCTCTTTTATTCTCTTGAATCCTCCGCGAGAACAAAAATTCAAAGTTAATTTAGAATTAAAAAGGATTAGTTAGAATTAAACTTTTTCCAATTCTCTTTTATTCTCTTGAATCCTCCGCGAGAACAAAAATTCAAAGTTAATTTAGAATTAAAAAGGATTAGTTAGAATTAAACTTTTTCCAATTCTCTTTTATTTTCTTGAATCCTCCACGAGAACAGAAATTGAATATTTTTTCAGAATTAAAAAGGATTAGTTAGAATTAAACTTTTTCCAATTCTCTTTTATTCTCTTGAATCCTCCACGAGAACAGAAATTGAATATTTTTTCAGAATTAAAAAGAATTCGTTAGAATTAAACTTTTTCCAATCCTCTTTTATTCTTCTGAATCCTCCACGGGAACAGAAATTAAATATTATTTTAGAATTAAAAAGGATTAGTTACGATTAAACTTTTTTGAATCCTTTTTCATTCTCTTGAATCCTCCGCGAGCACAGAATTCCAAAGTTATTTTAGAATTAAAAAGAATTAGTAAGAATTAAACTTTTTCTAATCCTCTTTTATTCTCTTGAATTCTCCGCGAGAACAGAAATTTAAAGTCATTTTAGAATTCAAAAGAATTCGTTAGAATTAAACTTTTTCCAATCCTCTTTTATTCTCTTGAATCCTCCGCGAGAACAGAAATGAAACATTGATTTAGAATTAAAAAGAATTGGTTAGAATTCAACTTTTTCCAATCCTCTGTTATTCTTTTGAATCCTCCACGGGAACAGAAATTAAATATCATTTTAGAATTAAAAAGGATTAGTTAGAATTAAACTTTTTCTAATTCTCTTTTATTTTCTTGAATTCTCCGCGAGAACAGAAATTCAAAGTTATCTTAGAATTAAAAAGAATTAGTTAGAATTAAACTTTTTTTAATCCTCTTTTATTCTTTTGAATCCTCCACGGGAACAGAAATTAAATATTATTTTAGAATTAAAAAGGATTAGTTAGAATTAAACTTTTTCTAATTCTCTTTTATTCTCTTGAATTCTCCGCGAGAACAGAAATTCAAAGTTATTTTAGAATTAAAAATAATTAGTTACAATTAAACTTTTTCCAATCCTCTTCTATTCTTTTGAATCCTCCACGGGAACAGAAATTAAATATTATTTTAGAATTAAAAAGGATTAGTTAGAATTAAACTTTTTCCAATCCTCTTTTATTCTCTTGAATCCTCCGCGAGAACAGAAATGAAATATTGATTTAGAATTAAAAAGAATTGGTTAGAATTCAACTTTTTCCAATGCTCTTTTATTCTTTTGAATCCTTTACGGGAACAGAAATTAAATATTATTTTAGAATTAAAAAGGATTAGTTAGAATTAAACTTTTTCTAATTCTCTTTTATTTTCTTGAATTCTCCGCGAGAACAGAAATTCAAAGTTATCTTAGAATTAAAAAGAATTAGTTAGAATTAAACTTTTTTTAATCCTCTTTTATTCTTTTGAATCCTCCACGGGAACAGAAATTAAATATTATTTTAGAATTAAAAAGGATTAGTTAGAATTAAACTTTTTCTAATTCTCTTTTATTCTCTTGAATTCTCCGCGAGAACAGAAATTCAAAGTTATTTTAGAATTAAAAATAATTAGTTACAATTAAACTTTTTCCAATCCTCTTCTATTCTTTTGAATCCTCCACGGGAACAGAAATTAAATATTATTTTAGAATTAAAAAGGATTAGTTAGAATTAAACTTTTTCTAATTCTCTTTTATTCTCTTGAATTCTCCGCGAGAACAGAAATTCAAAGTTATTTTAGAATTAAAAAGAATTCGTCAGAATTAAACTTTTTGAATCCTCTTTTATACTTCCGAATTCTCCGCGCGATCAGAAATTGCAATATTATTTTAGAATTAAAAAGGATAAGTTAGGATTAAAAATATTTAATCCTTTTTTATTCTTTTTAATCCTAAAACGATAATAATTTCGTCGCTAGATGAAGGAGAATTAGAAAGGATTCATTTTATGGTCGATCTGAATTCTCCGGAGAATTAAGAGTATTAAAGAGTATTAAGGAGTATTAAGTATGTGTGCTTTTTTAATCCTTTTTAATTCACTTTTTTAACCAGGGAACGTCAAGCAGTTCTTCGGCAAATACCACTCCGGCGCAACAAACTTCTGTAAAGAATACACCTGTCTGCGGTCGTTGTGGCCGAATTGGCCACGTTTCTGACCTTTGCTGTGCGCCTACAACTGATAAACTACGAATTAAAGCAGGATTAAAAGTGCGACAAAAATCTATGAAGAATTCTGACAATCAACCCAAAATAAAATACACTGACAAGACCGACGGCGACGTTCAAGATACTCGAGTTGACGATTTAATTGAGCTTGCGTCTCCGATAAATAAAATTCAAAGTAATTCGGAAATACTGGATCCTCGTCAAGTTACAAAAATAAACGAATCAAATAATAGTAAAACACCTAAAGTAAAAACGAAACATCAAAAAGCACATACCGCTGAAGATAAAATTAAAACTAGTCAAAGCGTAGCTCCAAAACTTTACAGTCAGTCACCAACTCATCCAGCAAGTTTTAAAGCTCCGCCAAGAGTCAGTCAGATGGTCACCAACATATTTAATTTAATTATTTAATTATTAATTGTAAATATTACGAAATTATTTTTTACAGTATCTTGTAATATTAGTTCGTAAGCGGTAAATATACACTTCTAGGCTGATCCAGATCGAAATCCAAGGATAGAAGTGAACCTGAAAAGGGTGACTAAACTCTAATATTTTTAGTATCCCTCACGACTTGCAATACCTTTAAATATTTTCATAAAATTAATTTTTATATAACGGCAATACTTGCAACAATAACGGCAATTTACTTGCCAAGCATTTACGGTGATCTACTTGCTATTATTATGGCGATTTACGCGCATTGTAAATATTGTAAATAAACTTAATCATTCTTTTCAGTCGGACAACCTAGACGAGAGGTCAAAAGGGTAACCTTAGCTTGGTGGGGGGGATTGAGACAATGTGAATTGTCTTCTTCTCCCTCAGCCTTGCGGTTCCCATTTTTCCCCGTCTCGTTGCCGTCTGAAACCACCTAAAGCTAGAGTCATAGTGCCATGGTCACATGACTAATTATCACCTCAACGCATGACCGTGAGGGAAAGTGGGGAGCGAGCCCAAAAACTCAGCCCTAAGACTCTACGGTGATTGAACTTCACTTCGATCCTGGATCAATTAGCGATAAGACGTATAATTTAGTTTTACTGTCATATACTAGCAATTTATTTGCGAGTTTGTTAATACGGATAACTACTTTGTAAATCGGGAAATTAACTTGCGTTATCGTTGTATTACTGGCAATTCTCTTGTGATATACTTTACTGTCCAAGTTTACTGATTATTATAAACAAAGTTAGTTCAATTAGATATTATTGTACGTTACCGGCGATATAATCACAATATAATATTATACTGTGCCACGCATCTGTCTACATTACATCCAGCGCTTGCACTTTCTTGTAAGTAATTTTTATTATTATAATTGGCAATAAACAATCATTGTACTTGTTAATCATTCACTGTATCTTTTATCTGTTCATCTTATTTATTTCCTATTTTACCGGTAAGCTTATCGAATAGTCTGATAAAATAAATATTAATTAAGTTACAAATAGTAATTTGACCATTAATAAGAATATTCTATAATTTTATAAGCCGTGAGGTAAGTTGATGTTTTCTCATACGTTGCCGAGTTTGAATAAGTGCGGGTCTTTGCTTTGCGCGAACTCCAGCCCACTGCTCTGTCCAAGAAAATAAAATTTGTTAGAGGCCAGCCTAAGCCAGGGTTCAACCCGCGAATTCTGGTGGCTGCTGGTAAAAATCGCGAAGACGAGAAGCGATTTGTCTCAATATATATCCACAATGGCGGCTTGTACAGCGTTTACCGCCTTTTTTGTGGTTGAAAACATCTAAATGTCCACAAATTGATAACAAAATGAAATACTATAATATTAGCAAAATGTTAACCCAAAATTGTTAGAAAAATGTTAACAATAAAATGCTATCTTTTGAATAATACTGAAAAGTCAACATATATGTAACGTTTTAGGGATGATAAATTATCAACATTAAATTGGTAACTTTTATTTATCTCTAAAAAGTCACCATTTATAACTACATTTTATGGTAACATTTCGCTAACTTTTCCATATTATATTTTGTTAACATTTTTATGTTAACTTTAAGACAACTTTTAAAAGTTATCTTTTTCAAAAGTACTTTTTGTTACCATTTTGATAACATTTAGAAATAGCAAAAAGTTGACGTCGAATAGATAACTAAAAGTCAACAAAAAGCTGAGTTGGCCACTTGGGTATAATTATAAGAGCATAGAAATATATTCGAAAGGAAAATCTGTAAACAAAGTTTATTCCATAAAGATGTACGTTGATCTAATTGTCATCATGGATGATACAAATAAATAAAATTGGCTGTCCAATCTTAACCCGAATGATTTAACACTTGACTAATGATGTTCGAGTTATTTTACGTTTACACTTAAGTTTATTTGTTTATCAGATAATCGCAAAACTACTTACTTACTTACTTATTTACTGGCATATATACTTCCTTAGCAATCAGAGCAAAAAGTTAAAAATCTACAATCTTATTGACGAATTGAAAATTAAATAAAATAAGTTTTCTGCATATATTAATAATTGAAGGCTGAACTAAATGAATTTTCTTGATAACCGGTGTCGACTGTTTGAAACAATCTTTTTCTTTGTTTTTTAAGCGAAAAATGCAACTAACAGATTGCCCTATGACTATTAAATACTTCGGTCGAAAAGCAAAATATTTTCATTTTTTTCCACTTACATTGGATAAATCATCAGACTTAATCAGCACGTTACAAATCGTGCAACGACCGTGCAAATCAGCAAGACACATCTCACAAAAGATTCCGTCACAATTAGAAGTAGTACATCGAATGTGAGATAGATTACATTGATTTACTGAAACTCCACACAAAAGACATATTTCTTGATTATTTCTTAAATTATTATTTGAAATAGAATTTGTACGAAATGAAAACTCTTTTGATGAATTATATTCCCAATAATTTCCGTCTATGAATCTTTTTTTTTGACGCAATTTACGTCTTATATAATTTAAATAGTTTCCTCGGGATCTGAAAACAATAGATTAATAAAAGAATTGAAGGAGCGAAATTCCAATTACTTGAGTATAATACCGAAGAATATGGTTATATAACCAAACTGCTCGATGTTTTGCTCTTCTGGGATAGTAGCGACTCATGATTAATTGACTGAGTCTTAATCCAAATGGTTCGAAAAGAGCCACCATCCAACTGAAGATAACAATTATAATGATTTCATTATATTTCCTATAGTTTGGTGATAGAGGGTCCGGAAGGCAGAGGAAAGTTGAGTTTTTGTCATTTCTTTCGAATTGCAGAAAGATTTTGGAAATATCTCGATAGATTTCGGACATATATCCATTACCAGCAATTTGAAAACCAATAATGTGCCTTTGTTGAACTTCATTCGAAAATCGACCATAGTAATTAATTGTACTCAAGATCCAGTAAAGACTATGATCAACAAACATATTGATGCAGAATTTAAAAGAAGCGATTCCCAAAAATATCGTTGATTTAGCCAGCCGAGTTTTTTCTTTACTACTTAATGTTGTTGATGTAAATGTTATGTATTTTTTCCGTTCTCTCTCATCAAGTGGCAAGACTACATCTTTGCTTTTTTGTGTTCTTATTAAATCAATATTGTAAAAATCTTCAGTAAGGTACTTGTTGTTGAAGCAGTCTTTCGTTAACCACTTATGTCTGTAATTAACAACTCTGAAATTTATAATAGGTAAGCAGCTTCAATGGTAAGTTAATCAATTTCGTTGAGATGCACGATATTTACCTGAGTAGAACACAAAGAAAAAAAAAACTTGTTACGAAACGCATTGAGTTAAACACAATTAAAAAATTATGAGTTTGAGATTCAACATCTTTTAAAATATGAGAAATTATATTCTCATAAAAGTTTGTTTTATTGACTTCAAAGTGTGAAAAGTGTGAAAATTCAATTTTAACATAAAACATAATTTTTATTTGATAAAGAAAATTTTTAATATCTATAAATATAGATCGGATAAAACAACAATCGATTATAAGAAAAAAATTTTATACTTTTTTGTAGTGTATCCAAAATAATGTTTTGAAGCAGAGAAGTCAAAATACACACGAATTCAAGCGGTTTCATTGAAAAACATAAACTTTGAACAGTATTTGCTATTTCGCAAAAACTGTTAAATAAGGGTCCAAGTTTTGCTTGACAATCAGCTATAGCAATTTCAAAACCATTTCGACATCTGTCATATGGAGTTCCAAATTTTTTATTACAAAGGTTTACAATGCTTTCAAGCCAATTGTATGCTGACTTTATTACTGAATCTGAAAAAAAAAAATCGGTCTATCGGTTAACCCTGCGGACCAGCCCCAAAACTTCCCGCTGTTTTTGAGCTCGTTGAGCTCGAAAACATTCTTGTGAACACATTTTCGAGCTCTTCGAGCTCAAAAATACTTTTGTATGCCATTGTTTTCTAAAAAAACATTTTTTAGCATTTCTATCTCCCACGATATCTCGCAAACGAATTGACCGATTTTGATGGTTGAGGCGGCAATCGACGCGTTTTATTAAGTTCTGGAGCTGATTAGATTTTAAAATCGAATTATTCAATTTTTCTGTAGATATCTGGAAAAAAACGTTTTTCACTATTTTTTAGATCAACGATATCTCCTAAACGAATTGATCGATTAAGACGGTTGAGGTGGCAATCGACGTGTTTTATTGAGGTCTAGAGCTGATAAAATTTTGGGAATGATTGGTTTTGTCGATTCGACGATATTTTCAAAAAACCGTTTCCTACTGTTTCTTTCGTCGACGATATCTTTTGAACGGATTATCTTATTGAGACGTTCTTGGTGGCAATCGAAAGCTTTTATCGAGTTCTAGAGCTGATTAGATTTTGGAATTGATCGATCCAACAGTTTTCACAATATCCAAATAAAACGAAAAAAAAAAATTTTTTTTTTTTGTATTTCTTAAATATCTCAGAGTTTATTTGACTAAATGGCCTAAAATTTTTTTGAAAATCTAAGTTCAGAAAATATCTTTCGAATGCCGCAAGAACCATTCAAATCGGTTGATTCATCAAAAAGATATGAGAGGCTTACATCCACACACACACACGCACACACACACACACACACACACACACACACACACACACACACATACATACATACATACAGACATCGCTCTGAAAATGTCAGAAGAGCATCCTAGCACCTTCAAATGTCGACACATGATAAAAACCCGGTTTTTGAAAATCGAGGTGAAACCAATAACTTCCCGAATTTTTGGAAAATCGTCGATTTTCTCAGCGGGAAGTTAAAAATTAATTAAAAATAAAAAAAAATTTAATTTCAAGCATTACTCACAAAGACTGAGAAAAAATTTTCTTATCGTGGTTAAAAGATTTTCAATATTTTCCTTTACATTTTCCAAAATCTTGATCATCTTTGTTAAAGCATGCCGAAATGCAACGAAAGGCTGATTAGCAAAATTAGTTAGGATTTTAATAACTTGTTTTAATTCTTCCTGTGAAATAAAAAGAGTTATTGAAGTTTTTGAGAAACGAAAATGTTTTACTTTTCTTATTTTACTCAATACCTGTCCACAAGAGAGAGACTCTGATAACACTTGAACGTTATGGAGTGTATTATTAGTCGGACCAGTCAACATAATAATGAAAGCATAAGCTATCAAAGCTTGACGTCCTCGCTTGGAAAATACTTGTAGAAAAAGTAGAAACATAATACACCTTAGGAACAACGCAAAAATTTGAGATTCAGTCTTAGAATCTTTGAAAAATTATAAGCATTGATAATATTGCTTACCGAGTACACGAAGAAAAGGCAAAAGTGATAGTTAATACTATTCCTAGTAATGAGCAAAAAAGAGTTGCAGAAGATAAGGTGAACTTTATGTGTATAAGAAAAAACAAAAACAAGATGTAAGTTAGAAAAATACCACTCGAAAACCCGACAATGCTTTTAAAAATCTTGTTTTCAACAGTTTTATTTATAGAAATAGTCGCGATACAAAAAGTCTTTAAATTCGTCGTAACAAAAATACAATTTTGCAATGCTTTATTAATTCTTGCAAATAATCTGTAGCAAATAATAAACATCAAATTATCATCACAAATTTGAGTCCAATCAACATTAATTTAGATTATGTACGTACATATTACTTTGAATATAAATTTCTTTGAGAACGTTATGATTTGTATCCCAGACTTTTGAAATTGTTGTTGACTTGGATTTTTCTCGATTGTAGTTCTTCCTTGCTTGTTCGATTTTGAATGCTTTTAAAGTTGATTCAAAAAATACCATTTTGGATAGCACGTTTTGAATTGCTTTCAATTCATATAACAGTTTTCTCCAAGAGCTTATCCGCTATTATCAAGTAGTATAGTCTAATTAGAATAAAATTAGCTGCGTTTAGGTTGTCTAAGCTCTGAATAATGCTGAGCATACTTTTCTACATATCCTATACTTTTTCTCATAAATATACTCTGAAGTGAGCATAGCTGCTTGCCGAATTATAGGAGATCTGCTAAGAACAGTTAAACTTCAATCACGATCGTCGAGACTGTTCTGGACACTATCTTAAGTGGGCTAACATCCTTATTGCTGCTAGAGTTCCCAGTTTCGCTATTGCGACGTTATTTTGCAGAAAAAAGCCAAATGATATTTGCAGAAAAGATATATAAACCTACTTTGACAACCAAAATAATACTATGACGATTCTTTGTATAGATTATTCTTTGTTGTTTCTTTGTAGTAATGAATACAGAAACTTGTGATACAAACATTGCACAAGAAATTTTTGTCTTTACATATTCTTTGTATTTTAAAGATCATTCCTACAATCATGCTTTTGAAATTAGTGAGGTTAAAAACTCATGTTTTTATAACTCTTTTACTCACACTCTGTCATTCACAACACGCTTATCGTAGTTATATTTTAAATTTATTAAAGAATGCTTTAAGGCTGTGTGGTATTAACTAAATTATTCGATTTGACTGATTTATTAATCTATTTATTAATCGTTAGTACAGCAGTTTTTAAAGTTTCCAAAAAATGTGTTGATCATACTTTTTCAGAAGATTTTTATTATTCGAATGCCATAATAATGAAAGACGTAATTAGAAAAGTACAATTCGAAAATTCGGATAATACTGCCCCCCGGACTTGGTAAACTTGAATGAGAGTAGCCGGAATCGAAGTAGATTTCTCAAGAAAATAACTTTGGGCAAGTTTGTCAATCTAAGACTTCATTAATCTTGGATTAAATTATTATTTCTAGTATATCTATATTGTAAGGGTAGGACCTCCTTCTCCTGTGCCTGAAAATAAGGTCGATCCGCCTTGGCTAGTAGCTCAAGTATTCAAGCACTGAGTTCTGAAATACTTGAAAATACCAGGTACACAGTTTTGATTTAAGGTGTTCGCTGTAATAAATTTATTTTAGTGATTTAAGTGATATTTAAATAATTTAAACAAACGTAGGCAACTAAATATATAAACATATTAGAGTGATTCCAAAAAATCGAAGATTTTTTAACTTCCCACTAAGAAAATTGGAAATTTTCGAAAAAACAAGAAATTATTGGTTTCGGTCCTATTTTCGTAAACTTAATTTCTAACAGATTTCGACGTTTTGACGTTATAGGGACGTTACCCGTCAAGCGGAAAGATATCTTCAAGAGCTCTTAAAGACAACATTCTTCTGAACTAACATCGGGAAATTATGTCAAAAAGTTAGCATAATGTTATCATAAAGATCTCTTATGCACCATCTATTGATATCTGAAAGATCTCTTCAAAATGATTTCAATATGATAACTTCTCGATGTTATCTTTAAGTCCTCTTATTAGAGAGATCAAAATGATATCATTAATGTGATTGTTTCTGGAAGTTATTCACAATTTTATAAATTAATAGGCAAAAAATATTTTTGTTCGATTTATTTTTTAATTATGATAATGAAGATTTTTTCATAATAATAATAATTATTATAAAAGCCGTAGTAAATGAGATATTATAATATAATATAATAATATTAAGATATATAATAAAACATCTTAATAATGAGGTATTATTTTAAATAAAAGAGGAATATTTTTTTAATTATTGAACTATTTTTATGAAAAAAAGTCTTATTTTGGAGCATTCTGTTAAAGACGGTCACCAGCGTACTGAAACCAAGATTTGATCACTGCTTTGACACTAGCTTGGTCAATATAATTCCAACGCCGCAAAATAACTTCTAAAAAAAGAAAACATATCAAGGTCAATTTCAGACAATAGCCTCCACTTTTTAAAAATATTCAATGACCTCGAACTGTCATACCTGTGTTAGAATTTAATTAATTAATCAATTAATTAATAAATTAAAAAAAAAATAAAGTATTAATTGGATGAAGGACTCTGAAGAAGAAAGATTCAAAAATATTCAAGGTATTCAAAAGTATTGAAAAAATTTTTTTTTGAATCCCTTTAAATCGATTTTTTTAATCAGGGGACAACGCAGTTACAATTTCGCCGGGATACAGATTTAAAAAAAAAAAACTTATAGTTGTTATTAATTAGGAGTTTGACGGAATTTGTTAAATAAATTTCAATAAAATCTCCATGTCAATATTATAATTCAAATTTTCAAATTTTGCAGGCTAAAATTAATCCAGCACATTTCGCTGTCGACTCCAAATTGATGAAAACTGAGTAATTTTTTCAAAATCTATATTTCAGTGAAATCGCAACTCCGTTGTCCTTTTTAGATAGATTTCTTTAAGACACCATGTGTCTTATATTACCTAGTAGAGTCAAAAAATACCATTTACTCAAAAGTTTATACATGTGTGTAGTTATGAACAAATCAAATACGCAAAGTACTAAAAATATTTTAATTATAGTTAGATTAATAAAAGACATCACTTTATAAGAGTACAGAAGAGCACATGTTATGATGGAAAAACAAAAAATACCTATTTTTAATTCGATGTATTTCATGTCTTTGGTCATGATAGTGTTTTTGCACCGGTCCACGACATTCGATACGCTATAATAACCGAAATAGTTAAGCTTAAAGCTCTACGTGTGTGTTTATCATACGATTCATTCCCAACTTCTCTCACCATTCGTTTCTTCAAAAGAGGAAGAAAAGAAAAGAAAGAAATAGAAACAAAATATAAAGCCCGTCATGAAAAATATGAAAGTTTCCACAGATAAAAATTATTCTTAAGAATTTAAAATAATTTTTGTATTTTAAGTATTTCCTTTGTTATTTTAGTATTTTAATAAAAAAAACTTACGGATTGAGTGGCTGCTGTGAAATTTTTTATTTTACTTTCAGAAACAGTTCATTGTTTTTGAGATTGAATTACTAATTTTAACTCAATTTCATTTTCTTCTATTGACTTAGGCGCATCATCCTCATTTGTTAAATAAAGTAAATAGCCGAAACCATTTTTTTCAAGCTTGTTATTTCCCCCTCAAGTTTTTCTACAAGTATAAAAAAAATCGAGTACTTTTTTAGTGATCTATTAATTAAATTTATGTTCAGTAAGATTTTGAAATAATGCTTACTATAACAACATTGACTATGAGATTTATAAGTTTGAGAGCTCATTCCTGCGGCAAGATTATCAGGGTCTATAAATGATTGCTGATTACCAGAACTGTTTTCTCCTTCATCACTGCAAAATAGGGAATTATTTTGGATAATACGTTTACTTTTGGGTGGTAGGTTATTAGACAGAGTACGAACTTGACATATTTCATTGTTGAATTTTATTTACCGTGTACCATTTATTTTCTGGACGTCATTTAATTTATATGGTAATTTCACAGGTGTATTTATAAAGTATATATATGATATATAAGGAATCAGAGAAAAAAGTAAAAAAATCGGACTATCGGTTGACCCTGCGGGCCAGCCCCAAAACTTCTCGCTATTTTCGAGCTCCTTGAGCTCAAAGCGATTGTTTTGAATACATTTTCAAGCTCTTCAAGCTCGAAAATACTTTTGTATCCCGCTGTTTTCGAAAAAAACCGTTTTTCACCATTTATTCTCCAACGGTACCTCTCCAATGAAATGACCGATTGAGATGGTTGGGGCGGCAATCGACGCGTTTCATTGAATTCTAGAGCTGATTAGATTTTGGAATCGATCAATCGAGCCATTTCTGAAAAATTTAAAGAAAACTTTATTTTTTGTATCTCTGATATATCTTAGAGTCCATTTGATCGATCGATTGGAAATTTTCAGGAAAGTTGACGGCCAACAAACTCTTTCGATAGCCACCTCAACCATCTCAATAGGTCAATTCATTAAAAAGATATGAAGAGTTTACATCCATACACACACACACACACACACACACACACACACACACACACACACACACACACACACACACACACACACACACACACACACACACACACACACACTCGGACATCCTTCTGAAAATAGTCAGAAGAGCTTCCTAGGACCTCAAAACGTCGACATCTGATGAAAACTCGATTTTCGAAAATCAAGGTGAAACCAATAACTTCTCGAATTTTTGAAAATTAACAATTTTCTTAGCGGGAAGTTAACAATCATAGTATTCAAATTACAAGGTTTTATAATACTTCGTATTTGACATTTCAGCGTTCTTGGAAGATAAAATATCGTTTGCACGAGTTTGATTTATGGAAGTAGACGTGCTTGGAGGAAAATCTTCTAAATGTAACGACTCGTTTTTTGACGAGTTTCGATAATCCAAGTCTTTATTTAGATCATCGGAAATGACTTCGGATTTAGATTGTTTACTTCGTGGCTTTGTAGGATTCAGTACACTGAGAACTTTTTTACTGTGTTGACTTTTTGTGCAATTAAAGTTGAATCAAACAAGAAAATAATTATCAAAAGAAGAAATGAAAACAATCAATTTACCAGTTTCATCAATTACACTTGATGGACTGACAGATTGAGCATGATTTTCTTCACATGAGACTGAAACTAGCAGCCACGCGTGAGCAGCCAAACTCAAATCGTCAGGGAAGAAACTGAAATTTCAGGGCCTGGGCGAAAAAAAAAAATTATCGCGAGATGGCGTTGGTAGTTTCGATTATTAAGCATTAGAGTGACTGAGCGAAGACCATGAAAGCTAATATGAACTCTATGATTTGGGCAGTGAATCAGTGTATGAATACAAATGTAATGAAAATTTAAACATTTCGTTGATTTGTTCACTTAAACTAATGATTTTAATTGTTCGAGAAGTTAGCAGACAATTAAAAAATTTGGAATTTTTTTTGAACAATTAAATTTGAAAAAACAAAAAAAATAAAAACATGCACATGTAGAAAATTTGAAAGACTACAAGTACATTTTTTTAAAATATATTTTTTTTCATAATTTATTGATTTTTAAAAAATCAAAAAATTATTAGACGTCGGCTAATTCCAGTATCATATTAAAAAAAGATAGATTTGTGATACCAAAGAGAGGTTTTGTAGCAAATTTAATATTTTTTCGAGCATGCTACTGGTCAGCAGACAGAAAAAACTTAGAAAATTAAAATTTTTTTGTTAACTTGCTCAGGTATACGATTGTTTATAATTATTGTTTCGCGGATATCAAATACAGGATATCTTTAAAATATTCTGCAATGGTCCTGTAGCAAATTTTATAATTCACTGAGCATGCTACCGGTCGGCAGAAGGGAAAAACTTAAAAAATTTTAATTTTTTTGTTAACCTGTTCAGGTAAACGATTGTTTATAATTATTGTTCCACGGATATCAAATACAGAATATTTTTGTAATATCCTGCAATGGTCCTGTAGTGACTTTTATAATTTTCTGAGCATGCTACCGGTCAGCAGACAGAAAGAACTTAGAAAGTTTAAATTTATTTGATTACTTGCTCAGTTAAACTATTGTTTATAATTATTATTCCGCGTATATCAAATACAGGATATTTTTGTAACATCCTCGAATGGCCTTGTAGCGATTTTTATCATTTTTTGAGCATGCTACCGTTCAGCAGATAAGAAAAACTTAAAAACATTTCAATTTTTTTGTTAACCTGTTCGAGTAAACTATTGTTTATAATTATTGTTCTGAGGATATTAAATACAGTGTGCCTTTGTTTTCTTTTAAAAAGGTTCTGTAGTGAATCCCATAATTTTCCGAGCATACTACCGGTCACTGGAGAGGAAAAACGGAGGGATTTCGATTAACCAGGTCCCGATGACACAGATGTATTGATGATTCAGATCCCGATGATACAGATCCTCAATATCCAAATTCAGTTTGTACAGATATAGAAAACCTATCACCCAAATCCCGATGACACAGATAGTCAAATAACACAGATCCCAATGATACAGATATCATTTCTTGCTTACCGACAGTAGGTTGTGGAAAAAACAAAAGTGTTGCGAAGTTCCAGTAGATGGAGCAAAAAGAAAATAATTGTGGTTTCTTATGCCACTAAAATAATGAATCAAACGATGTATATATTAATTATAATTTATTAAGTAACTTCCCGAGTCGAAATATTCAACGTAAATTCAACGTTTTCAACGTAAATTCAACGTTTGCAACGTTTTCAACGTAAATTCAACGTTTTCAACGTTTTGAACTTAAATTGAACATTTTGAACAGTGACCAGCCTATGAGAAAGAAAAGAGATCGGGAAAAGAAAGCACCAAGCGTTATCGCAAGGTTTTCCAGACTAATTATCAAAAAGATAAGTAGTATCCTCAAGGTCTTTCTCCAAAACACAATCTATGATGCTGTCACTTAATCCAAGAACATTAAATTGAAGACTGACACTGCCATAAGATTGCCCGATCAAAAATGATTTTAAATTATTATAATTGAGTATAAATAATTATATACGAGATATCATATATAATTACATATAATTATACGTGATTACACATGGAATTATATATAATTATATATATGAACCTATATATAGGGCATTCCATGCCAAATCACCGAGGTTTTGACCCGACCCCCTTCGATTTCGCTGAAACTTTTTTATCATTTTTTATCCTACCAAAGACATTTTTCTGAATTTTTTCAGATTTTTTTACCCAACCCAGAAAAAATCATGAATTTTTGAAAAAAACCGCTCATTTTTTTTAAAATTGCTATAACTTTCTCAGAAATTAATCTTTCAGCACTTTTTTTTTCTGTAAATTTGTGTTTTTAAATGTAGTTTTGAGAAAAAAATACAAAAAATGTTTCGAAAGTCACGATATATAAAATATTTCAGTTTTTTCAATAAAACCGTTATTTTTTCGAAGTTCGACACCTTCGATTCTCAATTTTTTTGTTTTAAAAAAAAACTTCAACCAAGACAGTATTCAACCCCGCTATTCCCATTTTGTGCCGACTTTCCTTTATATTTTTTTTTTTCGATTGAAAATACAGAAATTTTTAAATTTGGCTTATTTTTTATGACTTTGCGCTAAAGTTTTTTTGGAATGTTTTTAAAAGATCAGAAGTTGAATAAAATTAGACAAAAACGACCACAAAGTGTAGTAGAAGCAAGGATTGATTTTTTCGGAAGAAAATTCCCAATTTTTAAATATAGTGAAACCTAAACTTACAATTAACCTTCGCAATAAGACAATTTATAGATAAACTTAGAAAAATATCAATAGCCTTATAGACAATTTTAGATCAAATTGAACGGAAGATAGCAGAGTACCGGATATCTCAACTGGTAGAGCACTCGGCGCGATACCGACATGGTCTAGATTCAATTCTCAGTTCGGGCTATCGATATTTTTCTAAGTTTATCTATAAATCGTCTTATTGCGAAGGTTAATTGTAGGTTTAGGTTTCACTATATTTAAAAATTGGGAATTTTCTTCCGAAGAAATCAATCCTTGCCCCTAATACACTTTACGGTCGTTTTTGTCTAATTTTATTCAACTTCTGATCTTTTAAAAACGTTCCAAAAGAACTTTAGCGCAAAGTCATAAAAAATAAGCCAAATTTAGAAATTTCTGTATTATCAATCGAAAAAAATAAATATAAAGGAAAGTCGGCACAAAATGGGAATAGCGGGGTTGAATACTGTCTTGGTTGAAGTTTTTTTTTAAAACGAAAAAATTGAGAATCGAAGGTGTCGAACTTCGAAAAAATAACGGTTTTATTGAAAAAACTGAAATATTTTATATATCGTGACTTTCGAAACATTTTTTGTATTTTTTTCTCAAAACTACATTTAAAAACACAAATTTACAGAAAAAAAAAGTGCTGAAAGATTAATTTCTGAGAAAGTTATAGCAATTTTAAAAAAAATGAGCGGTTTTTTTCAAAAATTCATGATTTTTTCTGGGTTGGGTAAAAAAATCTGAAAAAATTCAGAAAAATGTCTTTGGTAGGATAAAAAATGATAAAAAAGTTTCAGCGAAATCGAAGGGGGTCGGGTCAAAACCTCGGTGATTTGGCATGGAATGCCCCATATATAGGTTCATATATATAATTATATATAATCCCATGTGTAATCACGTATAATTATATGTAATTATATATGATATCTCGTATATAATCATTTATACTCAATTATAATAATTTAAAATCATTTTTGATCGGGCAATCTTACGGCAGTGTCAGTCTTCAATTTAATGTTCTTGGATTAAGTGACAGCATCATAGATTGTGTTTTGGAGAAAGACCTTGAGGATACTACTTATCTTTTTGATAATTAGTCTGGAAAACCTTGCGATAACGCTTGGTGCTTTCTTTTCCCGATCTCTTTTCTTTCTCATAGGCCGGTCACTGTCCAAAATGTTCAATTTAAGTTCAAAACGTTGAAAACGTTGAATTTACGTTGAAAACGTTGAATTTACGTTGAAAACGTTGAATTTACGTTGAATATTTCGACTCGGGTTAGCAATTAACAATACAGCAATTATTTATATGTAATATCACGTTTGTGTAGCGTCTAATTAACAAGTAAGTTATAGATATATGAGACCACAGCTGTGGCGGTTGGTAGAACTCTTAAATTCTAGTTTCAGTCTTTCCGTTGGCGGCGTGACGGTCTGTTTTTAAGTTGGCAGACTTTTACCTGGTAGGCGGTGCTTCGGTCGCCTTATTTGGCGCTCTTGGCTGCAGAGGCGTAGTTGTCGGCTCAGAGCCGCCACATAATAATGCCGATTTTTCAAATATTTCATTTTAAGTTAGTGTGCTAAGTAAATAATAACCTTATTTTAAGAAAGAATGTTAACTAATTATTATTGTGAATAAATAATTATAATTACTTATTATAGTTATATTTATTATAAGTAAGTAAATTGATTATTATCATAAATATATATGTAACAGATATATTATCATTATGAGAAAATGAACTTAATAAATTATTATCGAATAAATTTATAAAAATGTTGATGATTAAATTTTATTAAATAATTTAACACTATTATCAATATTTTAACTTTATCCAAAATTAATTTTATTTTTTAACAGAACACATAGTCAATCTGATATGGAAAAACGAACAAAAATGTATGTAATCAATAACGACATCATAACTGAGTTATTACTGAAATAATGCATGAAAAAAAATTATTTTAATTGGATTAATGAGGAAATTATCATCCATTAACAAAGAGGTACAATATAACTAACAATGTAATGTTATAGATCGAATTGAACGGAATATAGTATAGTGCCGGATAGCTCAACTGGTAGAGCACTCGGCGCGATACCGAATTCGTCTGGGTTCGATTCCCAGTTCGGGCTATCTATATTTTTCTCAATTTATCTATAAATTGTCTTATTGAGAAGGTTATTTGCATGTTTGCATGTTTAGGTTTCCACTATATAAAAAATGGTGTATTACCGTACGAAGGACGGTGTGGCTTAATAAGTTATAGATCAAATTGAACGGAATATAGTATAGTGCCGGATAGCTCAACTGGTAGAGCACTCGGCGCGATACCGAATTGGTCTGGGTTCGATTCCCAGTTCGGGCTATCTATATTTTTCTCAATTTATCTATAAATTGTCTTATTGAGAGGTTTGCATGTTTAGGTTTCCACTATATTTAAATGGTGTATTACCGTTTTTTAGTTATTTTCATTTTAACGTTAAATTCTCAAAATCGATTAGAAAACTATTATTTTTATGAGCTTGGCATTTAAATGAAAATAACTAGAAAACAATGCGGAATTTGAATAAACTTAATTAAAAATAATTTGTAGGGAAAAAAATTGTCTACAAAAAAGGTCCTATGACATTTTTTGATAAGTCTGATAGTTTTGCTGGAAAAGTAAAAAGATTTCGAAATTTTCTGTAGATTTGACTTCCAGCTCCAATAACTTTCGTGCAGACGAATTTATCAAAAAATGATAAGAGATTTTTTTTGTAGAGCGTTCAATTTTCCACAAAAATGTGTGATGGGCATTACAATGTAATTTACGGTTCATTAGTTTCAAAAATCAGAAGAAAAAAAATTTTTGTTTCCCGTGTTATTCTTATGGAA
This sequence comes from Microplitis mediator, assembly GCF_029852145.1. NCBI lineage: Eukaryota > Metazoa > Arthropoda > Insecta > Hymenoptera > Braconidae > Microplitis > Microplitis mediator. The sequence continues at coordinate 11,770,980 of NC_079974.1, forward strand.
AATCAAAAAGTGCAATGTGGACTACGTTAACATTAATATTAAGGGCTTATATTTTCAGAGGCCTATTTTGGCATCTAAACGAAACTTTTGAGCCTGGTTCCGAGAAAAAAAAAATTTTTTAGTTTTTTTTGAAACGCCCTAATATATGTATAAATTGCATTTTTTGGTTTTTATCATTTACAATTTTTTTTATTTTTTCTTTGAGTAGAAAGCCATGAGTTTATTTTATTTTGATTTATAAACTCTCTTGACTTAGTCCCAATATACTTCAAATCGGTAACATTTTCCATTTTTATTGTTGCTATTTTTTTTTTTCTTCAGTTATATTTGTTATAATAGGTTGTGTGGATATGTTTTTATTGTGGATATTTTTTGAAATGGAATTTTCTTTGTCTCTAGGAAGAATTTGTATTGGTACCAAGAATGGCTCACTGGAGTCCAATTTCTTCAAAATAACAAATTGTTGGTTTTTTTCACCCGTCAATTTTTTTATTGGTACTTTTAAATTGTTTTGATTTTCTACTATTAAAAATTTTCGTTTTTTTGGTATTGCTGTTCGTTCTGTTGCAACTGTTGTTGTTTTCATATCTGATTTTTTTGTAGCTGTTGTCGTCTTTGCTGTTACTGTTGTTGTTTTTTTAGTTGTTGTAATTGTTGTTGAGGGTGGTGGTTTATGGATTTCAAAGTCATTTGTCAAATTACAACAATTGCTCATAGCTGAAGATGTCACTGTTGATGGTAATAATCTTCGTCGAGCTGTAAGTCTGTTTGGTTTTTGCGTGTCTGTGGTAAATGTATATGAAGGAGATTGATAAATTGATGAAGAACAAATATCTCCATTCTGAGATATTTTTGTCATCTCTTCAATGTTATTAATATTAATTTTTTCATTTTTTTGATTAATACCTACATCCGTATTCAAAGCTTTCATGGTATTACCACTAGAGCAGATTTTACCAATTTTACTTACACTGGTCACAGAAATTAAGGGATAGAAAAAAAATCCGAAATTTTTAGGGGATTGTCAACATGCTGTAACTCGGTGAAAAATGGTCGTATAAAAAAAATAAAATAAAGCAAATTGTAGCCTCAAGTTTCTAGTTTTCAGATCTGGACCTCAAAATTTTTTATCATGTACGGTTCCGGAGTAATCATAAGAAAACCAACGAAAAAAAAATTTTCAAAATTTTTGCTGGTCTTTCAATACCTCTATGGGCGACAATAAATTTTTTTGAATAATTCGACTCTCTGACTTTTCTCGAAAATTTTATGCCCTTTAATTTGGTGGCCTCAAAAAGTCTCTACGACGATTTGGCGCCGAGTTATCATTGATCAAAGCAAAAAAGTCCATTTTGGCTTTGATAATCAATAACTCAGGATGTATTGGTCTTACAGAGAATGGAAGCAGGGTTTTGAAAACTGGAAAACATTCTCTATAAGGCAAAATTAGTGGCATTTGATAGAAAAATTTTTTTTAAAGCGATATTGTTTGGTAAAAAACAGGTCAAAATTCACAAATTTAAGGATATTCGGAAATCTTGCTATAACTTTGGATGTAACGGATGAACAAAGGATATCTTCAACTTTTTTTCAAACTCAAAGTGTCCTGAAAAAACCCTGAAAATTTCAAATCGCTGCGATTTTTCTTTCTTAGTGCCCCGAAGCTTTAAATTTATCGATTTTGTCAAAAATCACCATAATTGGTAGTTTCTCGGTTTTTGTTCATTTTTTCGATTTGAAAATTTTTTTTTTACCGATAATCTTCATTTCTTTGATCAAAAAGATCGATTATCGAAACAAATTGAAAAAAAAAAAATTTTGAAAAAAATTTATTTTTTTTCAAAATTTTTTTTTTCAAAAATTTTTTTTTTTCAAAATTTTTTTTTTGTTGTATCTGCAATGATTTATCATTATTAAAAAAAAATTCCTAAAATTTTTTTTACCGCTGTAACTGCATCTGCTTTAAACGTCAACTTAACAAACATACCCTTTGGGTAACTCTAATACCGGCGTCCAATAAAGATGGATCAGCAGTAATTTCATTATTATAATTAGTTAGTGTTGGATCATTCAGTACCAGGATTTTAACTGTCTCCAAGATTTCTTTGAAACTCTTGGGGAACGATTTCAAAAAGTCTTCAACAGATATTTTGGAATGAACTAATTGATCTTGCATATTTTTTATGTGATAAATTCTATCCAACGTACTTTTAGGAGTAGATCTTTTAGGTTTTTCATTATTCAGTACTCTTAAAGAATTAAGTTCTTCATTGGATAGAATTTTTTCTATTCCGTCTGAAAAAATGACGTATTAAATTTTAAAAAGGGTGAATAAAATTAATATAATAAAAAAAATCATTTGTAGGACAAAGAGCTAACATCATTCTAGCTAACGGAATTTTCAAGTTTAGATAAAGAATTCAGTTTAAATAAATAGTAACATACATATGACTTACTTGACATAGATATAAAAAGCTAACATTCCTATATGTATATGACAAATACACAGCCATATAGTTTTATAGTGTTATAAATAGACCATGTATGCTCCATATATGCCCGTACATACACCATATATGGCCATATAGGACTGATTTTTCACTAAATTGCGAATTGTAACATAATTTATTAATTCTTATATATATTTACAGGGTATATTTATTAATAAAATTTAATTGGATTAAGGACATAACCACCATTATCGACTTATTTCATTTATCGCGTCTATAATGAACCGGAAAGTCTTATGTATATATATATATTTTTTTTTCATTTGTATAAATGTTATAACAATGTTTATATGTATTTTAATATATACAAATTGAAAAAAAATATAATTCTTGTAAAATATTATACTTGTCATTTTTTTTTATTGATTGCATGAAATAATTAGTGGTCCGCTATTGGCAGGTGAACCGCTATTAGTCTTGTTACTTTTTTTTTTATCTGAAATCTTTTTTTAATATATAGTTTTGAAACTTTATGGGTAATTAATTTTGTTTTATTACCTAAGAGCGTCCAAAATTCCGGATGTTTTTCACCAATAATTTCATTGCTGTATCTATTAAAGTTTTCTGGGCCGTCATTGGTGTTTGTAGGTGCATTAAAAACACTTACATGATCTGGATAACATTGCCAAGTATTTTTTAGATAATCAAGAAATATAAGAATATTAATATCGATGTTTTTAATTTTTTCTATTTCAATTTTTAAAATTTTTTCGGCGTCATCAAAATTATCAGGAGGTAGGAGAGGAACATTGAGCACCAAACTTAAGAATGAATCAGGGGTTTTCAATTTCATCGCCTGCCATTTTTTTATTACAGCCTAAGATACCAAGCAATGTTTATAGAATGTGGTGATTTTTAACTTAAAAACTTTTGGAAATAATTATAAATTACCTGTACAAAATGAAAGTAGCATCCATGAATTTGGGCCCCGTGAAAATTATTTCTAAGTGCTTTGACCGTAGCTTTTTCAAAGTCACTCATGATGTGAATTTTTTTATTTTTTAAATCAGGAAACTCATTAGTAATCCATTTAAATATAGCATTATACATTGATGTGTCTCTATTCTCTGTTAATACCATCATGGCAGCAATATACTGAAAATTCAAAACAAAAAATAGTAATCGAAAATGTCAGATCTATTGACATTGTAACATTTTTTATCGTATCATTATTACCGTTCCTTTCAGTTTATAATGGATGGTGTATATTTGTTCCATTTTTGGTTTTACTGCAGTGCGCTAAAAACCAATAAAAATAAAAATTTACAATATGCAAGCCTCTTAAAGATTTTGAAAAACTAAAATAAATGCAATTGTTCACCGAAAACGTGCTATCCATGAATATTTCGCTGCACTCAGAAAAACCAACGAGTAAAATGTCAGTGGAAAATATAAGGCCGGTTTTATTGGAGCTAGATGTAACGTGGCCTTTTAAAAAAAGGTTACTTTTTAACAACTTCCCCATCTCATCAAGAGTGTCCGGTATCTTCGGCCGGCTTTTCATTCGAGTTCTTGATAAAATACTCCTCACTGAATGGAATGAGTGTTTTGAACTAACTTCGGGACAACTATAGATAAGAAAATAACTTAACTTAATGTAGAAATTTGAAGTACGAGAACAATTTTAAAAAAATAAAGAAATATCTATTGATGAAAATGCTTACACCAACGAAGTTGAATCAAAAATATCCTTCAGCCGCTCTGTTGTCGCCGTGGCCTTTTCCTTCATTGCTTCACACAAAGTTTTCCAGACGTTGCAGTCAACGTCTGGTAAATCGGTATGCTCTTTTTTCACTCTGAAATCGATGCCCTCATGCAAATCTCTAACGTCGCCAATGTTAGAAATGTCTTCGGTGAAATGCAGCGTAGCCTTGCATCCTGATTTTCTCGAAGAACATCCAGCGACTTTTTTACATTGCTTGTCCTCCAAATATATGTAACCATTATAAAAAAAAAGTGTAGAACCAGGTAGTTTACCGGGAATAATTTCCATGATTTTTTAATTATAGACAGAAGTTATTACATTATAACGGTGGGCCCTGGCTACTGCGTGTCCAGGTAGCCAAGAACCACAGTTAATTAGATTTCCCGATTTTACTGACTTTACTTAAATTTACTACTATTAATTAGACTTATTCTGTTCCAAAATTCTGGTTCCAAAAGACGGGAAAACTCTCAGGAAGCGGGTACTCGTCCTGACCGGACACGCGGCTGAAAATAAACTTAAAGCTAAAGGACTCTGGTGATAGTTAATAATTACTACTCGAATAAATTTAATTTATGAAATTTATTTAACCAAGATCCCTCATTATATACAGTTTTCCCCTTTTTCTTAAAACTAATTTAATTTTATATATATATATACAAGTAATTCAAAAGAATTCGCGGACTCGAAACGCGCGGGAATTAATTGGTAACGAGTGAGAATAATGGGCAAAGATTGGCGGGAAATTTCCGCGTTGAAGAGAGAGAGACATTATACAACGTTATAGATTAATTTTATATATATGTGAGCCAAAATCTGGACTTACTGCTGGAATTGGACGACGTTGCATCCTCGAAATCCCTGGGTGATCCACGGGTAGATGAAAGGTCCGGGTAAGCACCGCCGTTAGCCTCCTTAGGTGAATAATCCAAAACAGTACAAACACTTGGTTTGCTTAAACAGCCTCACCCACAAAAACTACAAACCACTGGAGAAATTTAATTTATAAAAAAGTAGAGAAAAGAAAGCGACTGGTCGATCAGCGCACTGGAGCACAAGTGTCGTCTTCAAATTAATCGTCTCGGGTCAGCACCTAGTGTTGACCCCCCCTTAATTATGCGCAGTGACCATTTCTCACATGTCTGCTGCGCTAAGACTAACGCCAAGACTCAGCCGAACTCGCTAACGAGAAAACCAAATGAGAGCGAGAGAGAGAGAACAAAGGAAGCGAGAGAGCCTCACTCTCACGTCTGAAAATCGCTGCTACACGGTTACAACATTCTAGATAACGATCAATTTGCAAAATTTAAAGACTGATATCATTTGTTTAAATTTTCTTTTACTATATGAACAAACGACTACTGAATAAATAAATGAATGTTTTGCACATACATAATTAATAAATTTGTTGTAATATATTATAATAAAAAAAAATCAACCGGAAAGAGTGCCTACTAGGACCACTTCGACGAATTTTTTATTTCTGTCATGAGAATATAATTTGGATTACTCGAAAAAATTTTTTTTTCTAACGATTTGAAAAAAAATTATGTACTAAATATTATAGAAAAATAATTATCCTCTGATAGAGTTCCCACAAGCTCCATTTCAAATGAATTTTTAGCTTCAATCATGACAAATATAATTTGAATTACTTGAATATTTATTATTATAATTATTTTTTTTTTTTTTGACGATCGAAAAAACTAAAATGCACAATATTGTAGAAAAATCAATTCCCTCTAAAAAGAATACCGATTTCCCGAAAAATTTTTAAATTCAGACATTTAAAAAATAATTTCAATTAGTTGAATATGTTTTTTTTTTGTGTAGCGATTAAAAAAAAAATACGTGCTGAATACTCTAGAAAAATAATTATCCACTGCTAAGAGTACCCACAAGCCCCACTTCAAACGAATTTTTTAATTTATGTTATGACTAAGGCCGGGAATTTGGTTTCGCTAAAAAAGAGAGATAGAAGATGGGCGGAGCCAAGTTTTCTGATTGGCTAAAACTTTTCCCTAGATTTGGTATTTCTTTGTCCTCTGAAAGTGTTTTTTTTTTTTTTTTGTAATGAATAAGAGCTATCACATTTATTATATTAATTTAGCTGTCAACGTTAGATATGTTAAATGGGTTATTCATCAAAACATGGCTAGTTTCACGATCATCAATATTGTATGTAAGTCGTATATACATGTAGAAGGAATGACTTAAAATCAGTTTTAGTAGGTTTTTTTTCCTTTATCAATACTGATTTTGAACGAATAATTAAACTGCCAGTAAATCTTTTATGGGAAATTATTTTTTGTTTAAGCAACTCTGAGGGCCAGTTTTTCAAACCGGGTTTATTTTTATCTGGGTTTAAATGATTATTGCTGGTCTATCTATATATTATTAATGTATATTTAATAATGAATATAATCAATACTAGCAATATTGAAAACCAGATGAAAACAAACCCAGTTTGAAAAACTGGCCCCAATTGACACTTAAATGATATATAAATAAATTTTTTTTTTTTTCAAGCACAATTTTCGTATATTATCTGTTTCCAGGAACTAGCATAATAGTAAAGTATTATGAATCTTTAAGACCCAAATTTTTGAGTTAAATATTTTTTTTCAAATGTTTATTTTCAATTCGGATTGATAATCTTGATAATTATAATTAAATTATACTTTTAGTACCAAGGTCCAATTTTTCAATCCAAGACTTTTTTCATTCGGGATGAAATTGTTATTGTTAGTGTATAATACTAGTTAGTTAGTGTATAATACTAATATACACGATATTTAGTGAATATGTATACCTCTATAGATACATTGTCGATAATTATTCAATCCCGAATTCGAGAAATTTCAGATTTCAAAATTGGCCTTGAGAGTTGGAATGGTTTTTGGTTGAACTATAATTTCTTATTCAACGTTTTACTTGACTTACGGTTTATTTAATTTCAGAAATGTATTATTTTCTACTATCTAGATGCAGAGAATTTTATTATTAAAATTATTCAAAAATTTTAGTTAACGGTCAAATATTTCCATATTCTAGAAAATTATCCCATCTGTTTAAGTAATTTTTAATAAAATTGAATTAATCCTAATAGCAGTTTGCTTTAGCAAAAGTTTACTTTCCAAAAGTTTCCTTGAATATTTCGTCAAATGTCTGTCAACTTCAGACTTTTCCGTTTTTGACGACAATTGCTATATAATTTTACGTAAATTTACTACCCGAGTTAGAATGCAAATTTACTTCAAAAGTTGACTAGAAAAAATTTGTCGTAAATTTTCAGGCAAATTGTTATGTCAATTTATTGTTAATTTGACTTGAAACATTGTAAAGTATTTTTTTACCGTCAAATTGTAGACGTTTTTATGTATGAATTTGCTTACTTTCTGAAATGGTAAGAATGAACATTACCAATTTTTTTTCCTAGTAAAAAATTACCTTTAAATTGAGCAAAAATTAACCGCAAATTTTTATTTTCAATTTTTGCTGTTAAATTATCAGCAACCCATACAAAGTTTGGAAATCGGCCCTAGATCAGGCCATTACTAGGCCAAGAATGTCGATTAACGGCTCAGCAATGGCAATTTTTATTGGCCGATAAACGGCTTATAGCCGGAATGATAACGTCGGCCCATTAATGGCGCTCGACTATCAGCCGATTAATGGCAGCCAGCAATCGGCCAAGCAAGCAAATAAATTTAATTTAAAAAAATTGTTATTATTATTCACCTCGTAAAATTCATAATCATTAACGTTTAAATTATCTAAGGGAGGTAAATGATGTGAAAAAAACTTGGTGGAAATTCTGCTGGACCCAGGCGCGAACTGTCGTCCTTCTGATTGCTGGGTCTGAATGATAACTACTGGACGAACCTACCAATGTTGAATTGATACTTTTATATGATCTACTTATTCATTCTGCCACAACCACTCGGTTTTATAAAATATATAGAGCAATTGAATTAATATTTTCAATCATTAAGAAAAAAAAATATTAATTTCGTACTATTTTGATTATAATTTCGTAATTTTTAAAGATAAAGCTTATTAAATTTAATTGATTATTTATCGAGAATCCAGTTGAATTATCTTACTCTACCACTATTATTAAAAATGACATTTACTTTAACAATTTACTATACTTATTTTTGAATTAAATTAATTTTTATAAGTAAAATGATAAAACTGCGAGTGTTGATTGCAAATGATAACGAACTAAAAAATATATTCATTGTTAGTTGTAAATAACTGTATTCGAAAAATTAAAATATTTATTAATTGAAACTTAGTTTAATTCAAAAATAAATAATTATTAATTAAAGAAAACTACAATAACAAGGTATTTGAATAATTAATAATTGATTGGTAGATTTTTTCATTTAACAAGAATCAATCATGGACCACTGATTCACCAACAGTAGCCCAAAGTTGCGAACCGATAATCGTCCAGTCATAAGTAGCCATTCATTGGCCAGCCATCGGCAGCGTCGTGTGTCTGGTGTTTCCTTGAAAGGGATTACGAGAAGTCATATTCTGATATGAAACCAGCAATGCCATTACATCTACATTCAAAAATTTTAATGAAAATTCATTTCGATTTGACTACGCTATCATGGTGAAAAATTAAATGGCTGGTGGTAATTAACCAGATTTGGGCCATTACGAATTGCCAATGCTTGGCCGAGCGATGGCAGCTACACATCGGCCAACCTACGGCATTTTCTCCATTAACGGCAACTTTGTATGGGAAATTCGGGCAGAAAATTTCAGGCAATTTCAATGTCAAATTACTGTCAATTTCAAGCTAAAGTAGCTATCAGGGTGGTTTTAAGTTTTTACCAACTGTCAAAGACCCTGTCAACTGTCAAAACAGGTTACATGAGATAAGTTGGTTACACGCGAGTTATCGTGTAAATAAATAATACATGGAATTGATAGAATACCAAATAAATAAAAGACGCTTGAAACAGTTTATTTGTTTTGTATTTCGTAAATAATTACATGAATTTTTTTTTTTTATTTTTTGATTCAGAGATTTTAAGGATAGTTGTGTGACGTTCTCGTCTGATTTCATCTATAAAAAAAAAGTTAAATTATTTATTTCAATAAAGTTTTACATCTGAATCATTTGGTATAAACGTTTCGTCGCTTACAGCGGGTAACGGATATCTCCCGAGATAAGAGATTGTGAACGCCGTCGTGGCTTGCAACTAGACATAACATCCGTCAAGGTATGAGTTCCGAGCCACGACGTTGTTCACACAATAACTCGAGATGCTGTGTCATCATATTTGTTTATTATATAAGCTGGTGCATAATGTAGGAGAGTTAGTCTTTCGACAAACTGCCCAGAGCACAGACCTACTTATTCTTTCAATAAAAATCCATTCTCTACCCCTTTGAGTTTTTACTCTTTCCTTAAAAAAAAGACCGAAAGCGCGAGAAAGCTGCTACGGTCACATCCTCCCTACTTCCAACCGAGAGCGCGTGAAAGCTGCTACGGTTCTCACTACCATCCTTAGCCGAAAGCGCGAGAAAGCAGCTACGGCCTTGAAATTACCATCCCTGTTCCATGCGCAAGAGGCGCGGTCGCAAGGCAGGTCGCCGTCTGCAATTCTGGCGATTGCAGGGTCAGCTTAATCCGGTGTCGGGGTCTCCGCCCCAAGTAAACGGTAAATCCGACGGTCCGCGTGTTGCGTCCGAGGAAGTGTTGCTCGGTACGCGTTTAGTGTTGGTCGTTCCGCGTGGTGCCGATCACATCGACGAGGCTGCCGCACCGATACTCGAGTCCAAGAGTATCCCAGCTCCAGGAAGTTCCGGAGAGGGTCCCTTGGATTTCACAGTAGAACCACCATCAGATTGTCCACCAGCCTTCTGGACAGGAATCACTGACGGCTGGGGACTAACTGAGATCAACCTGCCAGCGATAAACCAACCCCCGGGAGGAACCATTCCATTCCGTGACCCTAGGTACGGGTATTATTCCGAGGAGCACTTCCGGCGGACAGGAAGTGACGACTATCCACCGCTAGAGGCTAAGAAGCTAGAGAAAAAGGGAATAGTTTGGGGTGACCTATGGGGCCCTTAAAGGTACGTGCCTAAAGTAATACAGAGAAATTTAAAAGTAATTAAAAGGAGCTTAACAGTCGGCGCATCAGGGGTCCATCGACACCCTAACGTCGCCAGCCTGGTAAATCTTTAATAATAAACCCCGAGAAAATTTTGGGATGTAACAATTGAATGCAATATCCGACTCTGATTAAGGGCCAGTTTCTCAAACCGGATTTATTTTCAATCCGGGTTAAAATTATTATTGCTGGCATATCTATATATTATTAATTAATGTATACTAGCAACATTGACCCGGATAAAAATAAACCCGGTTTGAAAAACTGACCTTAAATTCCGAAAATAAAACCGATGAATCCTGATTAAAACCAATGAATTCCAGTTGCAAATCTTTCGGATTAAATCGGAACTCAGTGTCTTTAATCGGAATTTTTGATTAAAAATCTTTAATGTCATATGCCCAAGTTTATAAAATAAAAAACACAGAGTATGGAACTGAAGAGAAAAATCAAATTTTAAAGAAAAAAAAAAAGTATTTTTCTTTCGTTCGTAAATTTACAGATTAATATTTTTTTTACATTGTGTGATCGTAGCTCTTAGCTCTTATAAGAAATACAATTGTCTACAAAATCAGCTGTTAGGATTATTTTCATACAATCTTTAAAAAATGAATCATAGAACTCAAAATTTAAATAAAATAGAATCCTTGAAGACTTTTTTTTTATTTTTATTTTTGTTTGTAACATTAAATTATTATATAATCTGTCTTCTCATGACAATTTAATGCAGCAGGTCATAACTTTTAAATACTAATTTTTTTCTAGTTACTATATAAAAGAAACACAAAAAATCTGGAAACCGGTTGACCCTACGGGCCAGCCCCGAAACTTCCCGCTGTTTTCGAGTTCCTTCAGCTCGAAAACATTATTGCCAATATAGGTTTGAGCTCTCCGAGCTTGTTAAGGCTGGGCCGCACCTAACGAAATCTCGAATTTAAGAATTCTAATTACTTTCGGAATATTTATGGTACTCGGATGATGAAAATCTTCCGAGGAAGTTCGTCTTTTGCTTTTAGTCGGAAACTAAGAAAATTGATATTATGATAATTATTTAATTAATAATTAGAATTTTTAAATTCGAGATTTCGTTAGGTGCAGCCCAGCCTTAATACCTTCGGATACTTTTTTATTTAAGTAAGTGAATTGTTATTTTTAAAATTTTCCATTGCCGATATCATTCAAACTAATTTTTCAAGCCCAAAAGAGTTAAATTTTATGTTAAAATTTGGAATTTGTTGATTGAGTTATACTGGCACGAATTCCTTGTGTAAGGCTTTCACTAAGCTTGCAATTAAAATCTGGTTACAAATGTCTGCAGCAAGACACATACGTAGAAAAAGACACTAGCACCTGTCGATCTTGAGTGCAGACTTGTTTAAGAATTGAAAAAGATTGTTATACGGGTCATAGGGTATTTCGAATTTAGGCGATTTTTTTTTTCTGTCCGACATGAAAAACTAACAATTCATAGAACAAAAAAATATTACCGCTCGAAAAAAAATTATAAGTCAATGAAGAGCTTAGCGCATTGAAAAATTCGATTTCCCGTTTAAATAACATGAGAAACAAATATTTTTTAGTTTGGAATTTTTTACCTCGGCAATGGCTCATTGTACGAATAAGCCAAGCACACATTTTTGTAGGAAATTGAACGCTCTACAAAAAAGTCTTTTATCATTTTTTGATAAATCCATCTGTTCAAAAGTTATTGGAGCTCGAAGTCAAGTTAGAGTAAATTTCGAGATTTTTCTACTTTTTCTGTAAAACTATCGGACTTATAAAATGTCATGGAATTTTTTTTGTAGACAATTTTATTTCCTACAAATTATTTCTGATACATTTTTTTTAAATTCTGCATTGTTTTCTAGTTATTTCTATTTTAATGTCAAGTGTGGTCTCAAACATCAAAATCGGTTACTCAGCTTGAACGATTCAGTGATAATAAATAACCATTTACTTAGTTTTTTCTTGGATAAGGCATATTACAATTCCTTATAGGTTACGAAACCCATACCGGCCCTTCGGATTTAGTGTTTGATGATTGCTTCATAAATTATTGTAATGTCGATTGGTTTGGAAGTTATGAATGTTAGAAATTTTCACGATTTTTTGAAAAGATCAGTTTTTTTTTCAATGTTAAAGTTCATATAACTTTAAGACTAAAACTCATTGACGATTTCTGTAAAAGTAATCTTAAAGCTTGTTGAAGAAAGTTTAATTTTTGTCCTTAAACTTAAAGTTTTGATTGTTTCTTTCATTAATTTTATATCCTTTAAAATTTGAATGGAATCAAGAAAAGTAGAAAATTTTTTTTCATTCCTGATAACTTATGCGTTTCACATTATAATCCAATCCCATTAGTTTTATTCTATAGTAAACAAAATAATTTTCAAATTTCGCAACTATTTCATGTTATGAAATTATTCCTTTCATTATTTACAATATTTTAAGAGTACCTGCACTATATATATATATATATATATATATATATATATATATATATATATATATATATATATATATATATATATATATATTAGAGTGTCTCAAAAAAATCGACTTTTTTTTTTTTCTTGAAGAACATTGAAAAATCGACAGAGTATCTCTAGACAACGACCCTGTTAAAATATGAGACCTTAATATTAATATTTAAAGGTGGCGATTCACGATTTTCTATTTTCCATCTAAATAACATGGGAAAAAAAAAATTTTAATTTTGGAATTTTATACCTCGGCGATGACTTATTGAACAGATAAGTTCAGGATATATTTTTGTAGGGAATTGAACTCTCTACAAAAGAAGTCTCTTATCATTTTTTGATAAATCCATCTGTTCAAAAGTTATTGGAGCTCGAAGTCAAGTTAAAGTAAATTTCGAGATCTTTTTACATTTCCGGCGAAACTATCGGACTTATCATAAAATGTCTTGGGATCTTTTTTGTAGACAATTTTATTTCCTACAAATTATCATTGATAAATTTTTTTCAAATTCTGCATTTTTTTCTAGTTATTTCCATTTTAATGCCAAGCTTCTAAAAAAGTAGTGTTCTGATCGATTTTAAGAGCTTGGCATTAAAATGGAAACAACTAGAAAACAATGCAGAATTTGAAAAAAATTTATCAATGATAATTTGTAGGAAATAAAGTTGTCTACAAAAAAGATCTCATGACATTTTATGATAAGTCCGATAGTTTCGCCGGAAAAGTAAAAAGATCTCGAAATTTACTCTAACTTGACTTCGAGCTCCAATAACTTTTGAACAGATGGATTTATCAAAAAATGATAAGAGACTTTTTTTGTAGAGCCTTCAATTCCCTACAAAAATATATCCTGAACTTATCTGTTCAATAAGCCATCGCCGAGGTATAAAATTCCAAAATTAAAAATTTTTTTTTCCCATGTTATTTAAATGGAAAATATAAAATCATGAATCGCCACCTTTAAATATTAATATTAAGGTCTCATATTTTAACAGGGTCTTTGTCTAGAGATACTCTGTCGATTTTTCAATGTTCTTCAAGAAAAAAAAAAAAGTCGATTTTTTTGAGACACTCTAATATATATATATATATATATATATATATATATATATATATAAATATACACAAACTTTAAGCAGACTTCAAATGTAATACATATCAATAACTCGGTCTATACATATAACCACACTTACTCAGCACTAGCTTGTCAATCCGAGATTTTAGTATTACGTAATTAAATTCATATTGCTCGTACATGTACATATAAGTATACTAACAAATTGTTAGTAACAATATTTAACAGGTGGAGGCACCTGAGGCCACTGAGGACATAACACAGTTTGCTTGAGCAAAAGTTTACTGTACAAAAGTTTCGTTGAATTTTTCGTCAAATTTCCGTCGGACTTTTCCGTTTTTGACGACAATTTGTATGCAACTTGTTATTCAATTTGACGTAAATTTACTGCCTGAATTAGAATGCAAATTCACTTCAAAAGTTGACTAGAAAAAAGTTGTCGTCAATTTTCAGGCAAAATTTTATTTCAATTTATGGATAATTTTACTCAAATATCCTGATAGCCACCTTAACTGTGAGTTAACTTCAAGCTACAGCCGTATTCTGTAGCCAACTTAAAGAAAAGTATTGGAGAACAGTTACGGTTAGCAGTAACCCTAATAGCCACTTTGCATTGAAATTGACGGTAATTTAATGTTGAAATTACCTGAAATCTGCTGCCCGAATTAGCAGACAATTTCACAGCAAAAGTTGAAAACAAAAATTTGCGGTTGATTTTTCTTCAATTTAAAGGTAAACTCCCTGATAGCCAGAGTTTCTGATCAGAAAGTCGATGTACCTGAGTTGCGACCAACTTGACGACAAGTTGTCTACAACTTTTAGCTTGTGTAACTGTTAACTACAAGTTGGCTACAAGTTGCTCAGAAACTTGGCGACAATCTACTGCCGCAACCTGTCACCAAGTTTCTAAGCATCTTGTCGTCAAGTTGGTCGCAACTTATGGAAATGCCAACTTTTGCGGCCAACTTGGCGACAGGTTGCGGCAGTGGGTTGTCGACAAGTTGCGGCCAACTTGGCTATCAGGGCTTTGACGAAAAAAAAACAGTCGGTAATGTTCATTTTTACCATTTCAGAAGGTAAGCAAATTTATACATAAAATTGTCTACAATTTGAGCGAGAAAATATACTTAACAATTTTTCAAGTCAAATTAACAGTTAATTGACATAAAATTTGATGAAAATTGACGACAACTTTTTTCTAGTCAACTTTTGAACTGAATTTGCATTCTAAGTCGGGAAGTAAATTTACGTGAAATTGTAGAGGAAGTTGCATACAAATTGTCGTAAAAAACGAAAAAGTCCGGTTGACGGAGATTTGACGACAAATTCAAGGAAACTTTTGTAAGTAAACTTTTGCTAAAGCAAACTGTGATTTTAGGGTACTGCTGTATTCTGAAGTCAACTTAAATAAAAGGGAGAGCAAACAGTTACGGTTAAGTTGACAGTAAATTGTCTGTAAACTTGAATTCAATTTGAAAATAAGTGTTACTGTTAGACAATGACGTTAAGTTGATTGAAACTTTCACTTCAAATTGACGGCAAGTTCTTCTGTCAAATTACATTCAGATGACAGCAGTTGATTTGCACTAACTTACACGCAGGTATTATCCAGCCAAGGCTTGCCAGAAACTTGTCGTTTAGTTAACCGAAAATGTTTCACTGCAGAACTTACTGCGCAACCCTAATAGCACAGTTTGCTTAAAAAAAAGTTTACTTTACAAAATTTCCCTTGAATCTTTCATCAAATGTCCGTCAACTTCGGACTTTTCCATTTTTGACGACAATTGATATACAACTTGCTATACAATTCAGTTCAAAAGTTGCCATTTTCCCATTTTTTCACTATGAGGCCCCTCTTCTGGAGTCGCAAGTAAATTTACACTGCACCCTAAATTTTTGTTCGTTTGTGAGGATCATAATCTAGGTCTGAGCAAATTTTTAGCCAGATCTATTCATTAGAACAAAAGTTGTTAGCAATCAAGTTCGAATAAGATGCCATTTTACCCATTTTTCTACTATTAGGTCCCTCTACTGGAGTAGTGCGTCGTGCATATCATCGATAAATGAATAAATTTTTAGACAAGCCCCGTGGTTAAATAGAAATTTGTGTCGCAAACAAGTTGAAACTAAATAAAAAGTTGTGTCGAAAAAAAGCTCCGAAAGTAATGATATTCAATAGTGAGCTACGTTATACAAATGTCATGATCGCGTTACTAGTTGTGTCGCACAAGTGTCACGACCGGAAGGTACTACATGTCGCAAAAATGTATAAACTACATTTGCTTTTTTATTTTGATTATCGATAAAGTGCTGCATAGGTTTCGCACAAGTATCGTGCAGATGTCGCATGAGTGTCGCAGACATTTTATCACAAGTCGTGAGTAAAAAGTCGGGCGCTACGCACGTGATTGATGAATGTTTCAATTTCCGCCGTCGTTTTGTCGCCGATTTAAAGTGTGTGTCACAAACGTGAGGCAACTGGCTAGTAGGTTGTGTAAAATAGGAGTCCAACACGGGCCGAGAATCTATAGTAAATTGTTGTCGTAACTTAGTTATCGTAACAAAATGGCGGGCTGTATTTTACGAGCGTCGTGAACCAGATTAAAAAATTTCTTTCTAATCTCTAATTCCATATCTAATAATTGAAAAGTCAATCAAAAATTTTAATTAGCCATAGCTAAAGGGAATTAGAAAATTACATTGTGATTCTAAATTTTCTATTTTCGAATAAAAAAATTGAATAAAATATTTTTAATTCTGAACATCGGATTGGTGTAGGTTTAATTTTAAATTCTCTGCTTACGCTGAAAATTATTCAAAAAATTTAATGCTCAAATGTCTTAACGATGCATGATCTTAATTCAAATTCTATTATATCTGACGATCAATAATAAGTTTAAAAATATTCAAACTTGAAGACCAAGTAAAACAGTATTCTTTCCTGTTATAAGTGCTGTCAAATTTTTTGTCTTGATTACTTATTTGATTGCGTACCGAATCTGAATTAATAAGTAATTTTTTAATTTTTAATCCCACGTATCTGAATTAGAATTAATTTTTGAAATTTTAGACCCACGTGTCAATTTAAAAACTACTTTTTTAAATTTCAATTTCACTTCTCTTATTAAAAACTGGTTTTTCGATTCTTAATCCCACGTGTTTATATTTAAATTAATTTTTCAATTTTTCAATTCAAGTTGTTGAATTAAAAATTAACTTTGTGATTTTAATCGATATAATTTCAATTACGGATTGAAAATTCAATTTTTGATTGCAAATATTCTCATTAAAGAATTCGCAACCCTGTGTATAGCCTCCCTACGTTTAACGTAGTAGTAATGATCAGATGGTTCCACTTTTGACCACCAGATGGTGTAATTATCGAATGATATAATAATAATAGCAAACGGCAATAATAATAACAGTCATCCCATAGACTATACATTAGACAGTGTATAGCCACCATACATAAACTATACATAAAAAAGTTACGATTTTTTTCCTCGCGTTACGGACGTTTTTTGCCGGCTAGGGTATCCCTCCGCAACACGCCATAAGGAACTTCGTTCCAAAAAAACCACTGCAAAAAAAAAAAATTTCCAAATTTTTGCTCGTCTTAAAAAGGCCTATGAGCTTCAATAAATTGTTTTTAATAATCTATCCTTGAACCTCGTTTGGTTAATTTAATTTGCTGCCCTTAAAAAGTCCCTACGACGATTTATGTTATGTCCTCAGTGGCCTCAGGTGCCTCCACCTGTTAATTAATTAGTGAACTTGAGATCCATAAATAGGCGCGCATTTAAATTTCATTTGAAATTATATATTAACATCTTACAACACTTATTGCGTCTTATCAATATTTAGTCAATAATTTAAATAATAAATCGTCGTGGCACATACTTATTAAATTATATATTTTTATTATAAGAAACTTTAAATAAATAGATAAATAAATCTTTATTTTGTATTCAGAGAAATATAAATACCGTTTGAGTGGTCTTGGAACGTTTCCTGTCACCCGATACTTAAAACCTAAACAAAACACACGCATAAAAATCATGAATAGGCCCTTGTTCTATAGTTAACAGTAAATATGGTTATAAACAAATGCATACTCTATAAACAAATAAGAAAAAGATATATTTGATAAATAAATGTTACTTATAAATGAAAACCATATCACAAGAACTCAATTATTATTGTTAATATATATACGTATTAAATAAAGAGTGACTCGTATAATAAATAAATTAATAGAAATATAGAAATATAACATTAGAATAACTATAATGATGTTTCACGATAAATGATAATGTCAATCGTATCAATTAATTAAATATAGAATAATTATAAAAGAATACACCTCTGATAGTCTAGAATATTTAACTGAAAGATTGTATCCAAATACAGAAAAATAGAATATAAATAATATAAGTAATAAGTAAAGTCATAGAATGGGTAAAGTAAAGAACGTAAATATGTAAGTTTATGTCTCGAATTAGTATTAGTAAAAAGTATAAGTATATTTGGTAAAGAACATGGATATATATATATATATATGTATATTGTATGAGCCTGAGTGTGAACATGAGAGTAGTGGGGAGAAGTTGGAGAGTAGAGGTCAGAGATCTCTCTGCCGTCTGATGTAACTTCACTTCTCTCCGAGAACTATTGACGAGCACAACTGTTATTACTGATCAAATCTAATCTACACTTTATAATAAAACTCAGTCTTCAGATAAAAGTTATTTTATCAATTACATCTATCCTTATCCATAATTTCATTATTTCATATCAAATAATAATCATAATTATCATCATCATCATAGTCAACAATAAATTTATCACTGTTTTCAAATTCAAAATTGGTCCCGCGTGACAACGAACTGCCCACTGTCCAGGAGGTGGCGTCAGCTCCGATCCTAGTAACCTCCCAGGACATAACATTTAGCGCGAATTCATCATTGATCAAAGCAAAAAAGTCCATTTTGACTTTGACAGTCAATAACTCAGGACATCGAAGATATAAAATCTTTAGAGCCAAGATTATCTAAATCAAGACAAAAATTTCTTGAAGCAAGATAATTGGCTATCTACAGAAATAAATTGTTGGCTAAAGAAAATATTTCTTGAGTCAATATAAATTTTCTATCAGTGCATACATCAGTTGTAAGCTTTGAACGCGTTTTCTCTAAAGTCAACATGCTGTTTTGTAAAACTACGACTCCTGTATAATAATTAAAAATTTTTGGGTAAAATTACAATACACTCTGTAATTCTTCAATTAAATTCGTGATAAAAAAATTTAGGGTTGTAAAATTTCAGTGATTTCTGTGTAATTTTATTTAAAATATTTTTTTATTATTTGACTAAGAATTATAGCAAATTGAATTATTAAAATATTTTGTAAACCTTTATCGCTTTTTATTTAAAATCAACGTACTGCTTTGTGAAATTACAATTCATGTATAATAAAAAAAAAACTGATGGTAAAATGACAATACACTTTGCAATTCTATGATCAAATTCGTAAAAAAAATTAAAGTTTGTGAAATTTTAATGACTTCATTGTAATATTAATTACTATACATTTTTTTTAATTCTACTAGAAACTGTAGCAAATAGATTTACAAACATCTTGTGTTAACTTTAAACGATTGTCATTTAAAATCAACGTATTGTTTTGTAAAATTACAAATTGGGTATATTAAATAGAAATGTATGGTAAAAGTACAATACGCTCTGTAATTCTACAATAGAATTGGTAAGAAAAAAATTGAGGCTTGTAAAATTCCAATGACTGAATTGTGATATTAATTACAATACTGTTTTTTAATTTTACCCTCGTGGACTTGGAATCACTGTAAAACCATGGTGAAATCCC
The DNA here is from genome assembly GCF_029852145.1 of Microplitis mediator. Taxonomy (NCBI): domain Eukaryota; kingdom Metazoa; phylum Arthropoda; class Insecta; order Hymenoptera; family Braconidae; genus Microplitis; species Microplitis mediator. The sequence continues at coordinate 11,790,775 of NC_079974.1, forward strand.
AGTGAGATTATAGTAAAAACATCGTGAAACCATGGTGAAATTACGGTGAAATCACTGTGATTTTATGCCATTCGGTCACTGTAGTTTTATGGTTATCTCACAGAGGTCTTGCTGTGAGTTTAGTGTGGTACCGCAGCCAATTCACAGTGAATTCACAGTGAATTTACAGTGGATTTACAGTGACCTTACAGGAAATTCACAGTGAATTTCCAGTGAACATACAGTAAATTCACAGTGAATATACAGCGAATTGACCATGAATTTTTGGTAAAGTCACAGTAAATATACAGTAAATTGGCAGTGAATTTTCTGTGAATTCACAGTGAATATGCAGTGGATTTCCTGTGAATTTCTGACTTTTATTCGTAAACTTTAAATCTGGAAATATTAATAAAAATAAGAATAACAATATTAATATTAATATTAATATTAATAATAATAATAATAATAATAATAATAATAACGAGCCATCTGCAGTCACTACGTGAAATTCCAAGATTTCGGACTTTTTCAGAAGAGTTATTCTGAGTTGATAGAACTCTCAGTAGAAAATTTGTGCAGCTGTCAAAAGAGTCATTTAGAGTTTTTTAGAAAAATAATTGATTTCCTTAACACGTAATTTTTTTGTACTTTGACAAAAATTGTTCAAGAAAACATTAATGTCATAGTGTAATACAAGATACCCCTGTATTACTATCAAAAATGGATTATTATCTCTCTGCTAACATTCAGCGAGTAACGCATTCCATGAATGCTTCAAGATCAGAATTTATAACTTCTAAAATAAGTATCTTACCAGGGACACTACAAAAGGTGGGCGCGATCTAGTGGTGAGCACTGAACTACTTCCGCTGCTGCTGCCGAGCATCATAACTTTTCAAATCAATAATCATTAGGATTAAATATATATATATATATATCTATATATATATATATATAAATATATATATATATAGATATATATATATATATATATATATATATATATATATATATGTTTATTCTAAATGGATATATTTTTTTGTGTCTAAGTGATATTTATTAGAGTTGATATAATTTTAATATTTGGGGTTGTTGGCACTGTAAAATAATTTAGTTGTCTATTAAATAAATATTTTCTTAACTTAACCAAATGATTTTATTATCTTAGAGAGAGAATTATTAATGTCAACCAAATAGTCTATTAAATCATTTATTAAAAATGAGAAAATAGATCATGTCAACGTAATAAAATTTAGTTGTCCTAAATCAAATTTCGTTTAATAGAATTTAACAAAACCAATTTAATTGCCGAAGAGAAATTTTTTTCGTGTATTAAAACTTCCTGTGGAAAATTTGTGCAGCTGTGAAAAGTGTTATTTGGAGTTTTTTTATATTTATTAAAATGTAAAAAAAATATTCATGTTATTTTTTTTTAACTGTTGATTATTTATGATTTTTAAATTTAAAAAAATTTTAAAATAGTATGAGTGTTTAAACACATGAGTGGAATTATCAAAAAAATTTTATAAATTTGATAAAAAAAAATGTTTTTAATTACATCTTTAGATTCCACTCAGATGATTTATTATCTAACATGTTTAAGCCACAATTATATTTATATTTTAATATATGTATAAATAATTACCAGCCGTAACAAGTAATTGAAGTATCAATTATCGTCGACATTATAAATTCGTCTCTTGAAACTTAAGTTTCTAGCAACAAATTATTTTGCACACGGCAACGTAATCCGCCAAAAATTTTAATAAATATAAAAAACTCCAAATAACACTTTTCACAGCTGCACAAATTTTCTACAGGAAGTTTTAATACACGAAAAAAATTCCTCTTCAGCAATTAAATTGGTTTTGTTAAATTCTATTAAACTAAAATTGATTTGGGGCAACTAAATTTTATTACGTTGACATGATCTATTTTCTCATTTTTAATAAATGATTTGATAGACTATTTGGTTGACATTAATAATTCTCTCTCTAAGATAATAAAATCATTTGGTTAAGTTAAGAAAATATTTATTTAATAGACAAATAAATTATTTTACAGTGCCAACAACCCCAAATATTAAAGCAATATATTATTATATCAACTCTAATAAATATTACTTAGACACAAAAAAATATATCCATTTAGAATAAATATATATATAAATATAGATAAATTTGTTCGAGATTAATGAATATATATTTAATCCTAATGATTATTGATTAAAAAAGTTATGATGCTAGGCAGCAGCAGCGGAAGTAGTTCAGTGCTCACCACTAGATCGCGCCCACCTTTTGTAGTGTCCCTGGTAAGATACTTATTTTAGAAGTTATAAATTCTGATCTTGAAGCATTCATGGAATGCGTTACTCGCTGAATGTTAGCAGAGAGATAATAATCCATTTTTGATAGTAATACAGGGGTATCTTGTATTACACTATGACATTAATGTTTTCTTGAACAATTTTTGTCAAAGTACAAAAAAAATACGTGTTAAGGAAATCAATTATTTTTCTAAAAAACTCTAAATGACTCTTTTGACAGCTGCACAAGTTTTCTACTGAGAGTTCTATTAACGCAGAATAACTCTTCTGAAAGAGTCTGAAATCTTGGAATAACTCTGACTTTATACCTCAAACTAAAAGTTATTCCGAGTTTATAAGACTTTTTCAAACTTCGAAGAATGCTTGAACAACTTTTTTTCTGATAATTTAAAATCACCATAAAACTATAGTCAAACCACCATAAATTTACTGTGGACACAAATTTATGGTGGAATCATGGTGAAATCACCACAAATTTACGGTGGAATCATGGTGAAATCACCATCAATTTACTGTGAAATCATGGTGAAATCGCCATAAATTTACTGTAAAATCATGGTGAAAACACCATTTATTCACTGTAAACTCGCAGTGAAATCACAGTGAAATCACTGTAAAATCATGGTGAAATCACCATAGTTTACTGTGAAATCATGGTGAATTTACCATTAATTTACTGTAGAATCATGGTGAAATCACCATAAATTTATTGTGAAATCATGGTGAAATCACCATTAATTCACTGTAAACTCGCAGTGAAATCACAGTGAAATCACTACTAAATCACAATGACAAAATGGCACAAAATCACTGTGAATTCACTATGAATTCACCGTAAACACACCGTAAACTCACGGTGAAAGTGAATTCACTGTGATTTCACAGTGATTCCAAGTCCGCGAGGGTTACTAAGGATTTTAGTGAATTGAATTACAAGCATTTTTGGTAAATTTTGAACGATTCCTATTTAAAATCAACTTACCGTTTTGTAAAATTACAGCTCATATGTAATAAGTAATGCCGAAACTTTTTCCCGTCTAAAAATAACTAGGGAAACAAATGCGAGTTGGACACTTAAAAAATTCGAAAGCCGTGAATTCAAATAACGAAGTAGCTAATTTCATGATTGACAATTTTCATCCAGAGTCCTGCATTGTAAAACAAAAATGTACGTATCTTTAGATAAAACAAATAGACCCACCAAAAGAAAATATGTTAATCGGAGAAATCACGATCGAACGTTTATACAGTACATTTAAATCTGAAAAAAAAAATTAATAGAAAAGTAAAACACATAGATTTGAATATATTCAATGTGAAAAAATAACTGTCATTTGAATCATAATTTAAGCGCATAAAACATAAAAAAAACCACATGAAATTTTCACAAGACGTCCGAACACTGACTCTTCGATGCTTGAAGCTCTTCTTAAAAGACAAATATTTCCTCCCGCAAAGAAATATCTTAGAAATATTATCTGACAAATGACTAACACATTTTGCCGCACAATGACGCTCACATAATCCCACCCATTATCCCATACATTTAGAGACACATTATTTCATACATTCAGCCACACATTATCCCATACATTCAGCCACAAATTATCCAACACATTATCTCACGTCTTATCCCACACACTTTCCCACACATTATCCCACACATTCTCCCACAAATTATGCCACACATTACCCCAGACATTTAGCCACACATTCAGCCACAAATTCAGCCACACATTATCACACACACTTTCCCACACATTATGCCACACATTTTCCCACACATTATCCCATACATTCAGCCACACATTATCACACACACTTTCCCTCACATTATGCCACACATTTTCCCACATACTTTCCCACACATTATCCCACACAATATTCTACACATTTTCCCACACATAATGCCACACATTATCCCATACATTTTCCTACACACTTTCCCACACATTATGCCACACATTATCCCACACATTTTCCCACACATTATCGCACACATTTATTCACACATTCTAACACACTTTTAGCCACACATTTTCCCACACATTATCCCACACATTTAGCCACACATCCCACAAACTTTCCCACACATTATCCCACACATTCAGCCACACATTTTCCCAAACTTTATCCCACACATTTTTCCATACATATTTTTACACATCGAACCACACATCTGATCATAGTACGACACCCAGAATAAAACGTAACGATTATCTGATAGTTTACATATTATTGACGGTTATGCGTGGTGAGACAACTCATAGGTGAATTAGCAAGACAATTAAGTTGATCGATATCATGACCAGGAAATATTATTTTCAAAACAAATGTCATGGCTTTTAGCTCAGAATTTATCCTGACAAATACTCTATAACGATCAAGTCTATTTAAGAACTCATTCGGAAAAGTCTTATTAAGTCATCTAGAATGATAACCAGAAATTAAAAAAGAAAAATGAAGATATTTTGCTTTGTAACTATTATAATTTATTTAAACCTCATTATATTCATTTACATGTGTAAATTCATATTTTCCGAGATTTTCCATCGTAAAGCTGTAGCGTTTATCGGTTAAAATGTTTTTCAAACGTGAGAAGGATCGTTCGGTATCACACGAAGTCATTGGTGCATGAGACATACATCTTACATCTTCCATATCCCATCCTGCTGGAATTTCAACGTTTAGATTAACATTCCCATCTTTGTCTTGAAGCCGTGTAAATATATTCATTACATCAACACTAAAGCCAGAGTTATTCATGAGGACAGTAATCATTTTATCCCTGATATTTTGAGGGATTTGCAAATTGTCAATAATTCCAGATGATACACCTGTAACAATTTCAATCGTAGATTCCAAGCTTTGTTGTTGGGCTTCCAATGAGGTTATGGCTTCTTCAATGATGGAATAGTTTTCGTGAATGGTATGAAAACCGTTTTCTATGTCGGGAATTTGCCATAATTCTTGTACACGTCTGACAGCTGCAGCATCTGGATTTATTGCATTAATAACAGGTTCAATAGCAGCGAAATAACGGTGGTAATATGAAGCTGCTCGCAACCACTCACCCCACCTAGTAATTACTGGTTGAGGTGGAAGTGGAACACCTACAGCCATATTGTGGAACAATTCTACTCTTGTTGGAGCTTTACGAAATACTGCCTTCGTATTTGCTATCACTTCATTAGCATTTACATAAGTCTCCCTAATTTCTTCGGCAACTCGATGCAATCCATGGGCAAGACAGGAAACATGAAGTAGCTTCGGATAGTGTATTTGAAGCATCTGTCCAGATAACATCATGTATGGTGCTGTGTCTGAAACTAACAATAAAATTCTGTCGTGCTGAATATTTTCTGGCCACAATATATTTAATGCAACGTTGGCAAAATTGACGATCTGTTCAGCATAAGCGCTAGGAATACAGCCGCAGTGAAGTAGTCGAGATGTACCAGCTTGTCCTGGAACTAGAACACCAACTATAAAATGAGTAATGCAACGACCTAATAGATCCGATGTTTCGTCAATTGAAATGTATATTTTATTGTCGCCAATTTCTTCACGGAGTTTCTGGAGCTTTCATTCATAAATAAGGTCAACATAAGACTTTCTCAACGTGGTAGGTGTCGGAATTTTCTGACATGTATATTTTTCTAAGAATCTTTGTAGTTTTTGATTATTTAATTTTTCAAATGGAATATTACATTCTAAAAATGTCTCAGCAAGTTCATAATTGAATGTACTTGTATGAGATGAACATTGAGCTGCGGCATCAGCACTAGGTCGTACAGGTTGATCTCTCTGATTAGCAATAAAACAATGAGCATTGTTTAGAATATGCCGCTCAATATCTCGTCTTGTTACCGAATTTAATTTAATTTTGCACAAAGTGCAATAAACAAACTCATCACCTGGTTCAAAAGTACCTGGTATTATCTCCGAATGTCGAACAATACGTTGCCAAACAACGAGAAACGGGAGTCATGGTCTTGGCATATTTATACATGCAAATATTGAGACGCATTCACATAGTTAAAAAACCAAAACACAAATCGTAATATGTAAAATTTAACCCGGAACAGCAATCATACACGTTAAGAAATCAATGAATATTTACATCAATAGAAACACAACACTAGTATTGCTATTGATAAATCGAAATAAGTTTAAACTTCAGAAAATTTATTTCTTGAATCCAAAATAAACTTAAGTCAATCAATATAATTGTGAGAGCTGTCACTTATTAAAGAAACACGAACTTAGTCGCAAAACCATATATCCATATATATATCAGACTAATTTAAAAAACTGACTGTTGATTTTTCAAGAACTACACAAAAAATATTCGTCGAGATGACAAAGAAAAATTACTTTTAAAAATTTAGGTGTGAACATTAATGCCCGGGTTGGAAATAAAACTTAATTTCGACATGGCAGTCTTAAGTCGTATTCAAGTAAGCCAGTACGTCTAATACAAGGCGGACTCACACATTTTACACGATGTGCAATACAATCGGCGTAAGATTCAATACCTCATTGATTCACATGCAACCAACCATTATCTCGCACAGTTACCCACACAGAGTCTTATACATTTAGCCACACACTGACTCACACATCATTTCAGACATTGTCTCACACGATCAGACATATCTTTACTCAGACATTCAACCACACATTCAGTCACATATTATCCCACACATTTTCCCACACATTAGCACACACATTTTCCCACACATTATTCCACACATTATCCCACACATTATTCTACACATATTCCCACACATTCAGCCACACATTTTCCCACACATTATGCCACACATTCAGCCACACATTTTCCCGTACATTTAGCAACACATTGAGCCACACATTATCCCACACATTTTCCCACATATTTCCACACATTCAGTCACACATTATCCCACACATTTTCCCACACATTATCCCACATATTATTCTACACATATTTCCACACATTCAGTCACATATTTTCCCACACATTTTCCCACACATTATGCCACACATTTTCCCACACTTTATCTCACACATTTTCCCACACATTTAGCAACACATTCAGCCACACGTTATCCCACACATTATTTTACACATATTCCCACACATTCAGTCACATATTATCCCACACATTTTCTTACACATTGTCCCACATACATTCAACCACACTTTGTCCCACATATTATTTTACACATATTTCCACACATTTTTCCATACATTTACCCAAACAGCGTCTTATACATTCAGCTACACACTGACTTTCACAAAGTTTCACACCTTCAGTTTTACATTGACTTACAAATTAAACCAGCTATTGCCCCACACATGGTATCGTCCCTTTACCACATACTGTCTTACACATAATTTCACATATTTACTTGCGCATCCACACTGTTTCACATATTATCTCATACATTCATATACACATTCTCTCACATGAACTAGCACTTACTCTTTTACGAACTAATTCAAGTGAAGATCATAATTTATATTAAGATGAATTTATTTTTACAATGAATATCAATTCCATGATAATTATTCTAGTTTTTTTTTGGGTGTCGAAGTGTGTTGCACATTTGTGTGACACAAATTTGAAAATCTTTGTGGCCGATCCATCCAGTCTTTGTCTGCTGCTTCACAAAGCCTGTAACAAATTTCAGTTAATGACAAATTGTATATTTCCATAGTGTTACTTTTAATGAGCTGATCGTCTACTTAAAACAATAGGTAATATAAGATTTTCACCTTCGCACGCTTTCAATATTTCAGGAGGAAACGCTTCTTCAACTCCTTCACACCAGCCAGTAATACTCATTTTTATTAGTTTATTTCCAAAAATATTGTTTAGTAATAATCTTGATAATTTTTTATGGTTTCCTTTTATTTTAGTCATGATTTCGGAGTCTTTAGATGAAACAAACACTCCACTGTTAGGAAAAATCTCAATTTTGCTACTAATTGTATTTACCGTCTTATTAGTCAAATTAACGTCGCGTTTGTTGTTGTTATTGTCATCATGGTTATTAAAATTATTATTTGGGTTGGTAGGGTCAGTATCGTTATCTATTTTATTATTGTTGTCACTTATGTTCCTGTCAATATTGGTAGTATCATGATCGTCGATATTTTTCAAGTCAGTAATATTATTGTTAGTATTGTCACATTCAGTATTATGGTCGTCAGTAATGTCAGTATTATGGTCGTCAGTGTTGTTAGAGTGTATAAAATTTTGTGAAATATTAATATTGTCAGTTATTATAGTGTCAGTTTTATTGTCATCAGTGTTGTCAGCGTCGACATTAAGATTGTTTTTAACAATAATAATTCCATCTGTACCCGAGTCAAAATTAAAAAACTAGATTCAGCCTCCAAATTCTACTCGAGGGTAAGGAGGCTGAAATTAGTTTTTTAGATAAGCCCAAGCTGTACAACGAAACCTTAATTTCAGCCTAAACTTGGTATTTTTGTCCGCTTTTACCAAGTTTAGGCTGAAATTAGTATTACAGAACCCTAAAATGACCCTCCAAAGCCTACAATTTGAATCAGGTGCGGGGAAAGAAGGGAAAGGAGAAGGAATGGAAATCAAAATGGCTGCCGGGAGCGGGAAAAATTTAAAATTAAAAAATTCTTTTTTTATTTATTAATTATAATTTTCAGAAATTTGAACAAAATATAACTAAAATTATCAAATTACTTTAGAAAGAGAAGACGCAAAAATTGAGCCATTTCTGTATTTTTTTTTTTTTTTTTTTTTTATGATGCATCAGATTTTCGATCATATTAATTTCTAACCGAGTAGAAATTTTTAATTTAGGGAAAAAACGCTATAAATATCAACCGAACGCACACGATTCAGTGGGATTTGAACCCGGGACCTAACGAACGAAAGACCGACGCTTTAACGACTAGGCTACGCTACCGACAGTGACTGCTAAGTTTACTTGTGCTATATGAGATTGTAAGAATAACTCACTTTTGAAACAGCAAAATATAATTGAAAATCTATTATTAGTAATAACAAAAAAATTTCTTATTTTTCTTCGTGTGCTATATAATCCTGCGTGTAAGTAATTGTGATATGTGTAATTTTGGTTATATAGTTATGTATAAAATTATTTAAAAAATATATAGGCTCTTATATATGACCATGTACCCCCATGAAAAAAATTTATAGAAAAAATATATTTTTCATATTCAAAAATGTATTAAAAATATATCTTAGAATATATAAAAAATACATGTATAAAAATATATTTGTAAATATAACAAAAATATAGGTATGGTGAGATAAAAAAATATATTCGTAATATATTTTAAATTTATAAAAAATATAATTATCAAAATATCAAAAAATTATATAAAAATATGTTTTTCTGTTAATCAACAACATAGAAAAAGAAATATAAAAAGTTTATGTAAAAAACATATTTTTTATATGTTTTTCCTTACATTGTTGATCAACAATTGTAGATTGACGAAATTCTATGTTCCATGAAATCGTAAAATTAACCTACTTATACTCTTAGTAGGCTGAAGTACCGAAAAATAGGGTTTTAAAGCGATCTTAGGTTTTGGAGGTTGAAAATATTATTCTAAAACACGAATTTCGGCCTCCATACCCTATTTTGAGTATAGTGAGGGTCAAAATAGTATTTCACATTCAGCGGTAGGTACAACATCAAAAGAAATGAGGTTTTTGAGGCTCGAATTAGTGTTTTAATTTTGACTCGGGTATTTACTTACAATGATTCTCGCCTTTTTGTGCTGTCTAAAATACAATATTTATTCAAATTTCACGATTAATAGAGAAATTTAAATATAAGCTCAAGTTTGATCATCCACAGGATCACCCGTTTGTAGATATTGTAATCAATCAAAATAAAATAAAACAAAAACAAAAAAGAGCTTAACTTTAATCACGGAGTAGACGTAACAAATTAATGGAAAGCAAACTTAGTGTTTTGGGCTATTATTTTCCCAGGATGAATTTCGTTATTGTATTTAACAAGACAATCATTCATTTTAGAGTATTTAATGATTTGATCCACCGAAATAATACTGTATGATTTATATTTTTGCCATAGAACAAGAGCGAACATTTTTTAATGTTTATTTTAATATTTATTTTGAATTTTGTTGTGATTATCGAATCGGTGTTTTTATTATACTTTAATAACGAGATGAAATATTTAGAACTGACAGATATGTCAGAAGATGAAAAATGAATAGAGATGTGTCAAATCTTTATAAATGTATTTGTATTTGTCAAAAAAACAATTGACGTAATGAAAATATAGATAAAAGTTGGAATCAAAAGAGAATAAACTCAGGCGTTCTAAAAATTTGAAAAAATAAATTTTTGGGTGTAAAATAAGAATTGAGTTGTGTAAAGCAAAGGGAACTGGGAATTTTAAGTGAAACATTTTTGGATAACAAATCGAGGAACTGTGTAGTGAATGTTCATCTTTCAGATATAATAAGCCGAAAGATAATGTGTGAAAAAATGTGTGGGATAATGTGTGGCTGAATGTGTGGCTAAATGTGTGGGAAAATGTCTGGGATAATGTGTAGCTGAATGTGTGGGATAATGTGTGGCTGAATGTGTGGGATATTGTGTGGGAAAATGTGTGGGAAAATGTGTGAGATATTGTGTCGGAAAGTGTGTGGGATAGTGTGTGGCTGAATGTATGGGATAATGTGTGGGAAAATGAGTGGGAAAATGTGTGGGAAAAGGTGTCGGAAAATGTGTGGTAAAATGTGTGCGATAATGTGTGGGATAATGTGTGGCTGAATGTGTGGGATAGTTTGTGGCTAAATGTGTGGGATTATGTGTGGCTGAATGTGTGGGAAAATGTGTGGCTGAATGTGTGGGATGATGTGTGGGAAAATGTGTGGGATAATGTGTGGGAAAGTGTGTGTGAAAATGTGTGGCTGAATGTGTAGCTGAATGTGTGGGAAAATGTGTGGCTGAATGTGTCGCTAAATGTGTGGGAAAATGTGTGGGATAATGTGTGGCTGAATGTGTGAGAAAATGTGTGGGGAAATGTGTGGCTGAATGTGTAGCTGAATGTGTGGGATAATGTGTGGATTAATGTGTAAGATAATGTGTGAGATAATGTAAGGGAAAATGTGTGGGATATTGTAAGTTCGAATGTGTGGGAAATTGTGTGGGATAATGTATGTTTGAATGTGTGGGAAAATGTGTGGGATAATGTGTTGGAGAATGTGTGTTCGAATGTGTGAGAAATCGTGTGGGATAATGTGAGGCTAAATGTGTGGGATTATGTGTGGGATAATGTGTGGCTGAATGTGTAGCTGAATGTGTGGCTAAATATGTGGGAAAATGTGTGACATAATGTGTGGGAAAGTGTGTGGGATAATGTGTGGCTGAATGTATGGAATAATGTGTGGGAAAATGAGTGGGAAAATGTGTGGGAAAATGTGTGAGAAAATGTGTGTGTTACGTCCAAAAATTGGTACGTAATTATTTAAGTTGTGAGTATTTGGCCCAAGCCGAAGCCTATAGACCGGGAACTCCAGAGGTTTTTGTCTTAATAATATTGCTGGTGAAGGTTGAATTAAATGATAAAATCTCGGTTTAAATTTAATACATATATTGTAAAACCGTACAAATATTATTGGTTGCTAAATAACTATTACAAAAATTTAGTTATTGAAAATTATTTAATTACAACTTTAAACGTAATATTAAGTGTAAACAGCACTTAATAAAATTAATTATTCAAATACAAATATTAAACCGAATAAAAATGATAAACGGCACGTAGCAAAGATTAATTATTCAAATACAATTTAAAAACGAATAAAAACTAATTATTCCAATTTAAAAACGAATAAAAACTAATTATTCCAATATAAATTCTAAACACAAAATTTAAATGTTAAAACAACACTTAAATAAAATTAATTAATCAAAATATAAATTCAATTATAAAATTCGCGACCAGACTATTCCTTAAAGTCTCTTACAAAATTTAATTATTCCCATATAAATTCAAATATAATAATTTGTGACCAGACTATTTCTCAGTCTCATACAAAAGTTAATTATTCCCATATAAATTCAAATATAATAATTTGTGACCAGACTATTTTTCAGTCTCTTACAAAATTTAATTATTCCATATAAATTCAAGTATAATAATTTGTGACCAGACTATTTCTTAGTCTCTTACAAAATTTTATCTGTGGTATTTTATATTAAATATTTATTAACATACCTGGGTTTCCACCTTGCAGTATTTACCGTTGCGAAAATATTTAAATAAAAAGATATACTAGAGAACACTTAGTATAACGCTCACTGACTCTAATTAAAAATATACTCGTCCATTCTACGTGGAGGATCCCGGGGGAACCCGGCCACTGAACCTAAGTTTGATTTACGATCCGCATATTTGGAGATCCTGGTCAAGAGAGAGAGTTCACACGACCAATTTTCCGGGTGTCGATTTTCGGGGCGTTCCAGTTGACCTCAATTGGGGGAAAAAGCGTGACCAATTAAGTGTCCGAATTCCTGGGCCCTTACCCTCACTTTTAGATTTTCCAGAGTGTCGTATGAACTCCCACTACAAGTGGATGCCCTCGTATGAGTATGTGTACATATGTGTGCGTATATGTGTCCACCCACACGCAAGCACATTTACACGTGAGCAAAACACACACACGCATACATACACATACTCATGTACATCATATATTCATGTACATCATCTTTACTATTATGAATTATTATTTATTTATTAAATTATTATTTATTATTGGCTATTATTTATCAGGCCTGGCTAGCTGCCTAGAACCTTTGAGCATTATTTATTAATTATTATTTATAAAATATTATATTATTTACCAGGTCTAGTGTTCTCACTTAGAACCTTTTACTATTATTTATTAATTATTATTAATAACATACTAAATTATTTACCAGGTCTAGTGTCCTCACTTAGAACCTTTAACATTATTTATTAATTATTATTTATAGAATATTATATTATTTACTAGGTCTGGTATTTTTCACCTAGAACCTTTAAACATTATTTATTATTTATAAAAATAATAAAATGTTATTATTTATCGGACTATAAAATAATTTTTTATGAATTATCTTTATGAAATATTTTTAGCTAAAACATTAAAAATGAGTCATTTGTTTTGTTAAAACATTTTTTTTTAATGAGTTTAAAATGTGTTCAGCTCTTATCTAGTATTCGAAAACTGATAAAAATTCCTATTTATTTGTTTGTTTTGGTTTAAGCCGTTAAAAGCTTTTGTGACGCACCACAACGATTTCTAAAACTGACCATCGAGGCACTTAATGTATACTCTCATTATTCTGTTTTACTTATTTAAAAAATTATAAAATTAAAATAAAATCGTCTAAATTTTGCCAGACGTAACATGTGGGAAAATGCGTGGCTGAATGTGTCGTTTAATGTGTGGCTAAATGTGTCGGAAAATGTGTGGCTAAATGTGTGGGAAAATGTGTAGGAAAATGTGTGAGATAATGTGTTGGAAAGTGTGTGGGATAATGTGTGGCTGAATGTATGGGATAATGTGTGGGATAATGTTTGGGACAATGTGTGGCTGAATGTGTCGCTTAATGTGTGGGAAAATGTTTGGGATAATGTGTGTCTGAATGTGTGGCTAAATGTGTGGGATAATTTGTGGGATAATGTGTGGCTAACTGTGTGGCTAAATGTGTGGGAAAATGTGTGGGGAAATGTGTGGGATAATGCGTGGCTGAATGTATTGGATAATGTCTAGCTGAATGTATGAGATAATGTGTGGCTGAATGTGTGGGACAATGTGTGGCTGACTGTATGAAATAATGTGTCTCTGAATGTATGGGATATTGGGTGGGATTATGTGTGCGTCATTGTGCGGCAAGATGTGTTGTTCATTTGTCAGATAATATTTGTAAGATATTTCTCTGCGGGAGGAAATATTTGTCTTTTAAGAAGAGCTTCAAGCATCGAAGAGTCAGTGTTCGAACGTCTTGTGAAACTTTAAATTTTATGTGTTTTTTCATGTTTTATGCGCTTAAATTATGATTTAACTGACAGTTATTTTTTTACATTGAATATATTTAAATCTGTGTATTTTACTTTTCTATTAATTTTTTTTTCAGATTTAAATGTACTGTTTAAACGTTCGATCATAATTTTTCCGATTAACATATTTTCCTTTGGTGGATCTATTTGTTTTATCCAAAGATATGTACATCTTTGTTTTACAATGCAGAATTCCGAATCAAAATTGTCAATTATGAAATTAGCTACAAGTATGGCGTTGCAGGTGCTATTAGGGCATAAAGATCCTCATATTCTTTTCGGGGACCCAATAATCCTGAGCACGTAAAAAAAACATTTGTTTTTGGTCAGACAATAGTTTTTCATTTAAAAATCTAGAAACACTGATCTTACTCATGTTGTCGCTGTTATGATTTCTGAGATCGGGCGTCTAAAAAAATTTTACAACGAAAAAAAATTTTTCTAGATGTAAATTGGCTAATTGGGCAAAGCAAAATTTTATACGCCCTCATGCCTTTGGAACTGATCCATCAGAAAGTTGTATCAGATTCGCGGTTGATTTGTGTCTCTATCAAACAGGTCAATTATGGGATTGTTATTTGAAATAACCTATTTTTTCATAAATATTCACCGGAATATTTCATTCAAATTAATTTATACTATCATTATCCTTTCAGTTTATTAAAAATAAAAAAATACAGTTGTCTCCCCAGAAAAGCTGATCATGGACCTCTCATAGATCTATCACAGATCGATGGTAGACTTCTCATTGATCTTGGATAGATCTACCATCAATCTATCGCAAATCTATCGTTTTTTGTACGGGTCACCAAGGTTCAAAACTCGAACCCAATATTGGTCATTCTAGAGTGAACTTATGTCAGACTCTAGCTACAAGACATCAACTGAAACTTGCTCATCTTTTATACTCTAACACAATGTTCCCTCCATTATTTAAATGTGGCCCAACTCATCAGCAAACATTGAAAAGCTTTCAGCTTTCCTTTGATCTTTCTTTCAAAGAGCATATATTATTTTTAAATAAATTACTCTATTTTTATCAGTGGGTAGAAAAAAAAGGATGTTTGTTAAAACCAAATATGGTTGTATGCCTACCTGATGATTATAGATTGGGTTTTAGCGTTATTAAGTGTATGTTCATTGTTCATAGAACTACACTGTAAAAAGAGCGGTGTTAAAAATGGACTCATTTTAACTCCGCTCGGTGTTAAAATAAAATAACACCGGTGTAGGAGGAGTAATTCACCGGTGTTAAAAATACCGGTGTTAAATCGGGGTAACCGGTGTAAAATCGGTGTAAAAGCGGGGTAACCGGTGTAAAAACGGAGTAATATCGGTGTAAAAGCAGGGTAAACTGTGTCCGCTTGGAGCATTAACTTTAAAGATTATAAAACACAAAAAATGTCAGTTCTTTATGAACATTAATAAAAAATATCATTTATTAACAAGTATAGTGATCGAGTAAGTAAAAAAATATTCACAAAGTAAAATATTTTAACACCGGTAAAGAATATCTACACTGGCGGTGGCGTTATTTTAACACCGGTATAGAATTTATACAGCAGCAGCAGTGTTATTTTAACACCGGATAATTTTTTTTAACACCGGTACAGAATATTTACACTGGCGGCGGCGTTATTTTTACACCGCTTTCGGTGTTGAAATTTAACACTTCCGATTTTAACACCTACACCGCTTACCCCGATGAAAAAAGATTTTGTCTAATCATATATGATCATGCATAATTGTCTAAATATGATCAGATCCAAAAATTGGCGAGGTCTGATCATACATAACTTGATCTGTTTATATATGAACAGATATGTTCATATATGATCATGCATGAACGAATATAGTCATTCTTAGAATCTCATTTACAATATCTGTAAATTATAAATTGAGTAGTTTAATTAGGATTTATTGTCTTTATCAATATAAATGTCGGTTGAAATTAAATAATAAAAAAAAAAATTATTATCCGTTGACTACTATTTTACTACGAGGTCACCCGTCCAATTACTGTCCCACGCCGATGTTGCTTAACTTTGGTAATCGATGGTTTGTAGTCTGATCCTCTAGTCTGTGATACACTTACGATTGTGAAACGTTTATTGCATTACTTAACTCAAATAATCAAATTGATACATCCTACATAAATAATGCACCTAATGATAAATTTAGTTTTGTACATAAAATACAATAGAATTCATCAGATACATATCAGATACAATAGAATTCATCAGATACATATCAGATACAATAGAATTCATCAGATACATAATCAAATCTATTTATCTATCAACTTATAAATATTCGTATATCAATCGATTTCGATTTATACTTTTAAATTGCTGCCGGAACTTTTGAATATTTTTTAAGTATTGGGGATTTAAGTTTGATTGATAGTTGACAGAATGAAAATTTAATACCATTGATATTAAAAAATTGCAATATTATTTTATATATATATATATATATATATATATATATATATATATATATATATATATATATATATATATTAGGGTGGCGCAAAAAAACCGACTATTTTTTTTTTTTTCAATCTCGCATGAACATTTGTTGGTTTACGATGTTTTAAGAAGCCTCTCCACAAATCAGCTCGATAAAAAATTTTTAAGAGGTCGCTCACGAATTTTGAAAATATCGAAAATAATCGAAAGTAGGATTTTTATTAAAAAAATTTTTTTTTTCTCGTGGCAGCAATAGTTTATATTTGTAAAATCATGACTATGCTGAAAATTTCAGCCCAAAATTTAAATATTTAAACGGCGCTCAAGAATTTTGAATGTTTCCGAGCGCAGTCTCTTGGACGTTTTTGAGCGACCCTTAAATATTAATAATAAAGCTTCTCGATTTTTTCACCATCAATTTGCATGACAATGAATGGAAATATAACCCGAGAAATAGAAATAATAAGTTATTTACATACTTTTTTATTTTTTAATTCAATTTGTAGGTTTTTTCGCTTATTCAAAACTGACCGAATTTCATTGTTTAAGACTGTTCTGTATATTTTTGGGTATGCAAAAGTTATATTTAAGTGAAATGACAACAATTGAGTTATAAAAACTAATTCAAACTATTAATTACATATTATCAGTTAATATTCGAAATTCTTGAGCGCCGTTTAAATATTTATATTTTGGGCTGAAATTTTCAGCATAGTCATGATTTTACAAATATAAACTATTGCTGCCACGAGAAAAAAAAATTTTTTTAAATAAAAATCCGAATTCCGATCATTTTCGATATTTTCAAAATTCGTGAGCGACCTCTTATAAATTTTTTATCGAGCTGATTTGTGGAGAGGCTTCTTAAAACATCGTAAACCAACAAATTTTCATGCGAGATTGAAAAAAAAAAAGTAGTCGGTTTTTTTGCGCCACCCTAATATATATATATTAGGGTGATCCAAAAAATAACAAATTTTTTTTTTTTTTCTTCCAAACAGGTTCAAAAGTTTCATTTAGATAAAAAAAGACGCCTGTAAAAATTAGAGCTCTTAATATTAACATTAAGAGGTTCCTCATCGCACTTTTCTAATTTCCATAAGAATAACATGGGAAAAATTTTTTTTACGTCTTCTGATTTTTATAAGTAGCTAACGATGCGTCATAGGAATAATTAGTAGACATTTTTTTGTAGGGAATTGAATGCTCTGCAAAAAAAGATTTCAATCATTTTTTGTGGTATCTATTTTTTCAAAAGTTGTGTGAGGTTGAAGTCGAATTCATATTAAATTTTGAGATTTACTCACTTTTCCGGTGAAACTATCAGACCTATTACAAAGTATCATCGAATCTTTTTTGTAGACAATTTTATTTCCTAGAAGTTATTTTTGATAAAGTTTTTTCGAATTCCACATTGTTTTCTAGTTATTTTTATTTTAATGTCAAGCTCTTAAAATCGATCAGAAGACTATTTTTTTATGAGCATGACATTAGAATAAAAATAACTAGAAAACAATGCAGAATTCGAAAAAACTTTATAAAAAATAACTTTTAGGGAATAAAATTGTCCTCAAAAAAGGTTTACTGATATTTTGTAATAAGTCTGATAGTTTCGCCGGAAAAGTAGAAAATCTCAAAATTTAATATGAATTCGACTTCAACCTCAAATAACTTTTGAACAAATAGATTCCTCAAAAAATGATAAGAATCTTTTTTTGTAGAGCATTTAATTTCCTACAAAAACAAGTCTGCCAATTATTTATATGACGCATCGTTAGCTACTTATAAAAATCAGAAGACGTAAAAAAAATTTTTCCCATGTTATTCTTATGGGAAATATAAAAGTGCGATGAGAAACCTCTTAATGTTAATATTAAGAGCTCTAATTTTCACAGGTGTCTTTTTTTATCTAAATGAAACTTTTGAACCTGTTTGGAATAAAAAAAAAAGTTTGTTATTTTTTGGATCACCCTAATATATATATATATATATATATATATATATATATATATATATATATATATATATATATATATATATATATATATATATATATATATATATATATATATATATATATAAATATATATATATTTAAATATTTATGGTTTCATGTCAATGAAGTCTGATCAAATTTAATCACACATAGACATATATAACTACATATCGGTTTATATCAGTCATGTCTGAACAGATCTAATTATATATAGGCCTATATCTAATTATATTTGGATTTGTATCAATCATGTCTGATCAGATCTAATTATGTATAGACTTATATATGATCATATTTACGGTTATAACAGCCAGGTATGATTATATCTAATTATATATAGACTCATATATGATCAGACTTGATCATATATATACTTATGTATGATTATATATGGGGTTATAACAGCCAGATATGATCAGATCTAATTATATATAGACTTATATATGGGCTTATAACAGCCAGGTATGATCAGATGTAATTATGTATGGGGTCATATATAATTACATATAATTGTATATAATTATATATGACCCCATATATAATCATGCATGATTATATATAACTTCATATATGATTATATATAATCATATATGATCATATATATGAACATATATAATCATATATGATTAGACAAAATCTTTTTTCATCGGGTGGACTTACCCCGGTGATTTTTTACAGTGTAGAAGTACTTTTTTTAATTTGTCAAAAACTCATTACTGTCTTCGATACTCATGTACATTCATTTATAGTAATTGGGTTTGTTAACGAACATTCTATAATACGTCATGAAAATTTATACGATCCATATCCTTCAGCTTTAATTCAAAAGAAAAACACGTACTATGTAATGTAAAATTAAATATTTTAATATTTCAATAAAGAAACTTTTTAACTATATATTATATAATTGAATTTGAAATTATTTCATACCACATACTGTAAAAAAAACGTCATAAGTAAGTAAATAGTATTAATCAGTGTTTAAAATCAATGTAATGAATAAGAATATTATAATTGACAGTAAAATAGTAATTTATTGACACAATATTACACTGAACAAAATAAGAAAGATATAGTATTTACTAATTATAATATGCCTACGCCGTTAAAAAATACCGGTATACAAGCACACAACGACGATGAAAAATACGATTTATATCATTAATGCAAGAATTTCTTTTTCTTATCGATTAATTTTTTATTTTATCTTTAAAAAAAAAAAAAACTAAAATTTACGTCATATAATTATGTATATTCTATTACTTTACATTTCTTGATATTAAATAATAATTTCTTAATAAAATTGTAATGAAGTTAAAGTTGAAAATTTATCTATGTTAACCTCAAATTTGTTATGGGTATTTGCCTATATAAATCATTTGGATTTCTGGCGTATCGTTAACGGAACGATTCAGAAGATAGTGATTATAACAACACGGATCGTTACTATAGCAAAACGATCTTGTGATTTCGGGATTCGCCTGGATCGCGATAATCACGATCCGATAGACCAAGATTTTCCGTATACAATGGATAACCAACCGAGTAGAGTGAATATCACGGTACCGTTGATCGGTGAGCGCAATATTTTTTTCTCCGTGTATAATTAAATCATATATCTTATCATATGACTTAAACTATAGTATAAAATATTATAAGCAATACTTATAAGTTAGCATGTAAAAAAAATATATTACCGATATATCCGTTGCAAATTATAAAATCATATAATATTTTGGCAAAATTTTGTATAGGGCTCCATATATGACTTCTTACAATTCTATATAATTTATCAAATATTTTGAATTATACCGAAGCTCATATATTGCTTTTTCATACGGGATATCATTTTTTTTTCAGGTAGCTTTTTCATGCAGAGAGATAGCTTCAATTGGCGTTTTAATTATGACAATTATGACTTATTACAGAGTTTTGTAAAGCTTGGAGAATCAGATTCGAAGACCTATGCATAAATTTCAGGAGCATTCAATAGCTTACTAGAAATTAAACTATTAACAGGGGTTATCAGATATTTTCGGCTGAGTTTTTTTTCGGAAACAAAATCTCTAAATACAAAATACAGACCGCACTTTGATGCAATACTGTCTAATCTAGCGAAGTGCGCTTAAATTGTTTGACAATCTTCGTTTGTTCAAGAGTAAAACTCGGCTAAAGTTTCTATTTACTGCACAAGTTCAACAAAGATAGTACCGTTCATGGACTTGAGTGTAATGGAGAGACAAGTACAAACCCCTGTTAATGAAAACAAAAATTTTTACATATTAACACTGTAAATCGAAGTGTTTTAATTTAAGACACCTGAGTGTTTTATTGCCATATAAATACATTTTAGTCACTTTCTAAATATTCGCAAACGTTTAGAAAGTGACTACAATATATTTCAATGAGAATAAAACACTTAAGTGTTTAAAATTTGAACACTTCGATTTACAATGAATTAGATGGAAAATTAAAATTAACATAGCGACCTTTTAGAGGAGCTAGAGAGCCTGACTTCCGGGAAGACTTTTTTTCGGCAACCTCTAACGTTTTAGGGCGTAAGTGCGAAAAGAAATTGAATTTTTTTTTTTAACCTCTCAAGTATAGATATTTATTAAGGATGCAGTAAATAAATGAATAAAAAAGAAAAAATTATCAATCTTAAATTATTTATTATTCTTATTATTATTATTATTATTATTATTTAACCACTGAAGAGAGAATCATCTACATTTGTTTCATTGATTTTAACTTTATATTAAATAATGTAAAAAATACCCTTAAGAGGTGTGTAAATAACACAAAAGCGAATGTCAAATTTAACACTCTTTCAGTGTCAAAAATAACATACGAGTCCGTAGAAGTTGAAGGTTATATCTTTGAGAACTTCAATACTCACATGTATTACTTTTAACATACATGAGTGTAACTTTTTCTACACAAACAGCGTATGTTAAATCATTATATGAATAAGTGTGAATTGATCGTTTTACACGCGGCAAGTGTCAATTTTGACGAATCCATTTGTTTTGTATACAGCCTTTTTTCGCTAATTTACAACGTTTCGAAAATTACCTAAAATTTAGAATTGTTTCGGTATCTTTCAATTTTTGTGATTAGTGCAGTTCAGCAAAAATTGAAACTAATGGATTTCAAAAAATTTATTGCTTTTGGCATAGCAAACGAAACTATTTTTTACCTTTAACACTCGAAAATACATTGTTTGAAAAATCAATTTTATTGTTTTTACAGCTATATTAAGTGATAATAAAATAATTCATGGAATTCGGTAACAAATAGTATCTGATTTATAACATTTATTGGAATTTAAGGAATATACGCTTGGCATCACAAATATTTGATAAATAAAAAAAAGTATCTATCTAGTAAACACAATTTCTGGAATTCTCTGATATGTTTTTTCGGTATAAGCATAGGGGCATTTGTCTTTTGTGTGTTTTTCTGTTGTCTTTTTTACACTATTTTTTTGCTAATGCTGTCTTTCGAATTGTGACTATTCAATGAACTATATGCGCTTGTTTTGAGGAATCAGTCAATTGTAGGGTCGTAGACAGTAAGTATAACATATTTTTTTTGGACTTCTATTTTCATCTTACATCGAATATGTCTCACGGCTTACTCTGTCACACATTTAGTTTCGTCTCCACCTAAAAAGGCCGATTTGTGTACACAGTAACGAAAGACTGGATTGGTTAATAATACCAACCAATGACGTGGTGTGTTACAAATTAGGATCACGTTGCACGTGCTTATATTGAGGTCTTGTATACGTTGCTCTGTCAGAACAGCTTTTAAAAGTAAGTCCATTTGTATAACATGTTTTGTGATTTGATTTAATTTATGTGAAAATGTGTATTATTTCATGAATTAGCCATATCAAAGTGAAAAATATGTATTAGTTCTCTGATTACCCTCACATTATAAAACACCAAAAATTTCCGTATGTGACAGTTTTTTCGTTGTAAATTTTTTAAATTATAATCAACAGGAAAAATATAAATTTCAAGTGTTTATAACCGATTTTTTTTTGGTTTTATCAATGTTATTCTGAGTGTCATGTGTGAATAGTTACCACAAAGTAATTGGATTTTTTTGAATTTCACCTGATACAAAAAAAAAATAATAATAATAATAATAATAAATTTTGTAGAACTGTCAATTAAATTTATGTTCAAAGAGTGTTAATAATTATATAGCTATTTACAGAATAGTACTTGAACTATTTAAAAAGTTTTTTTGGAACACTTTTTGGATTCATGTGTGATTTTTTTGGTGTTATGCGAAACATAATTTGATTGTAACTGTAGTTATTTTATTTTGGAAACCTAACATAATTCGAACTGACAATATATAATCATTTAAATTTAATTCAATATAGATATGAATACATAATTATCTTTTTTTATTTTTTTTCTTATGGTTTTAACCGCTAATTACAATATTTGGTTTTCTGTAGGGCCAAATAGAACCGGATGAATAACAGAACATTCGCATCAAATATTGTTGCTTAAAACTATTGGTCTTCTGGAATTGAGCGAAAAAACACAAATTATTAATTTTTCTCAATTAATCGATTTATACTTTAACGAAAAATGCCGAAACCACCACCAAAACCAGAAGAAGATCCCGATCCAACTCCATATCTCTTTGTATCTCTTGAGCAAAAGAGAATCGATCAGTCAAAACCTTATGATGCTAAAAAAGCTTGTTGGGTGCCAGATGAAAAAGAGGGGTATCTTCTTGGGGAAATTAAAGCTACTAAAGGCGATATTGTATCCGTTATATTACCGGGTGGTGAGGTATGTATATTTTTTAATTTTTCACTACAGAAATCAATCAATGTCTAAATTCATGAAACATCTCAATCGATTAGATTAATTTATTGTTCAGAGCAGATTCTTTCAAATTGAAAAGTTCTTCTAAAATTGCTTAACATAAAATAATTGCGTTCAAGTTTGAATCGATAAACAATACTACTTTTGAAATTTATACACGGAGAAAGCGAGCCTAAAAAATTTGAAGATATTTAGTATATTATACATATAATTACGGTTCATTCATTGTGTATTGCCAAAGATATAGTAAAAATGGAGATGTTTTAATGGATACCGCAAGATGATTAAATAAACTTTTGTATTAACATTTTTATCCTACATGAAAAAGCTATATATTGTTTAAAAAATATAGTGAGTATGTGATAAGTATATGGCGGCAAAAATATCTATATTCATCAATGTATGTTTTTTTACACATATTCAATTGTGTATTTATAATAATAAATTCATTTTCATATAATTTTTTATACTAATTTTATATATATAATCTCATATAATGCTCAGTATATTTTTGTCGTATGACTGATTAAAAAAACTCGACTAATTTCTTTTTTAAATTATACAAAAAATATTGTTCGAAATGACGAAAAAAAATCGGTCTATCGGTTAACCCTGCGGGCCAGCCCCAAAACTTCCCGCTGTTTTCGAGCTCGTTGAGCTCGAAAACATTATTGTGGATACATTTTCGAGCTCTTCGAGCTCGAAAATACTTTTGTATGCCATTGTTTTCTAAAAAAACATTTTTTAGCATTTCTATCTCCCACGATATCTCGCGAACGAATTAACCGACTTTGATGGTTGAGGCGGCAATCGACGCGTTTTATTAAGTTCTAGAGCTGATTAGATTTTAAAATCGAATGATTCAATTTTTCTGTAGATATCTGGAAAAAAACGTTTTTCACTATTTTTTTAATCAACGATATCTCGTAAACGAATTGACCGATTAAGACGGTTGAGGTGGCAATCGACATGTTTTATTGAGGTCTTGAACTGATAAAATTTTGGGAATGATTGGTTTTGTCGTTTCGACGATATTTGCAAAAAACCGTTTCCTACTGTTTCTTTCGTCGACGATATCTTTTGAACGGATTATCTGATTGAGACGTTCTTGGTGGCAATCGAAAGCTTTTATCGAGTTCTAGAGCTGGTTAGATTTTTGAATTGATCGATTCAACAGTTTTCACAATATCCAAAAAAAACGAAAAAAAAAATTTTTTTTTTTTCGTATTTCTTAAATATCTCAGAGTTTATTTGACTAAATGGTCTAAAATTTTTTTGAAAATCTAAGTTCAGAAAATATCTTTCGAATGCCGCAAGAACCATCTAAATCGGTTCATTCATCAAAAAGATATGAGAGGGTTACATCCACACACACACACACACACACACACACACACACACACACACACACACACACACACACACACACACACACACACACACACACACACACACACACACACACACACACACACACACACACACACATCGCTCTGAAAATGTCAGAAGAGCATCCTAGCACCTTCAAATGTCGACATATGATAAAAACCCGGTTTTTGAAAATCTCAGCGGGAAGTTAAAAATACTGTTTAGGTTTTAGCTCTAAATATTGATGTTAACAACCGCCTTATCGCAACTTTCGATTTCCCATTTAAATAACATGGGTAATATTTTTTTAAAAGTCTGGAATTTTATTTCTCATTAGTGAATCAGAATATCAAAAAAATCAATGGACATTTTCGTTGAAAATTAAACGCTCTACAAAAAATGTCTTCTATCATTTTTCGATAAATTTAATTTTTCTAAAGTTATTCAAGGTCAAACCCGGGAAAAAATATTATATACAATTTTATAAAGTAAGATCTTAGAAGGGAAGTAATAATTAGATAACATTTAATATAATTGTATGAAATTTTTTTAAGATTTATACGATTTCATGAACATATATACAATTTTATAAAATGAGATCTTAGAAAGGAAGTAATAAGTAAATGAAATTTTATAAAATTGTATAAAATTTTATATCATTTCATAAAACTTTAGAAAATTAGATGTCATTATTGCATCTAGTGTGGGGTAGCATTGTGTAAAATTTGATAAAATTTCACACAATTTTGTAAAATTTTATAAAGCTTATAACAAATTATTATAAAAATTGTTATGAAACTATTATAAAAATTGTCATATGACAACTGTATACATTGAGGTGATCCAAAAAATAACAAATTTTTTTTTTTTCTCGCAAACAGATTCAAAAGTTTCATTTAGATAAAAAAAGACACCTGTGAAAATTAGAGCTCTTAATATTAACATTAAGAGGTTCCTCATCGCACTTTTCTATTTCCCATAAGAATAACATGGGAAAAATTTTTTTTACGTCTTCTGATTTTTATAAGTAGCTAACGATGCGTCATAGGAATAATTAGTAGACATTTTTTTGTAGGGAATTGAATGCTCTACAAAAAAAGATTCTTATCATTTTTTGAGGAATCTATTTGTTCAAAAGTTATTTGAGGTTAAAGTTGAATTCATATTAAATTTTGAGATTTTCTTACTTTTCCGGCGAAGCTATCAGACCTATTACAAAATATCAGTAGACCTTTTTTGTAGACAATTTTATTTCCTAGAAGTTATTTTTGATAAAGTTTTTTCGATTTCCGCATTGTTTTCTAGTTATTTTTATTTTAATGTCATGCTCATAAAAAAAATAGTTTTCTGATCGATTTTAAGAGCTTGACATTAAAATAAAAATAACTAGAAAACAATGTGGAATTCGAAAAAACTTTATCAAAAATAACTTCTAGGAAATAAAATTGTCTACAAAAAAGATTCGATGATACTTTGTAATAGGTCTGATAGTTTCACCGGAAAAGTGAGTAAATCTCAAAATTTAATATGAATTCGACTTCAACCTCACACAACTTTTGAAAAAATAGATACCACAAAAAATGATTGAAATCTTTTTTTGCAGAGCATTCGATTCCCTACAAAAGCATGCCTGCCAATTATTCCTATGACGCATTGTTAGCTACTTGTAAAAATCAGGAGACGTAAAAAAAATTTTTTCCATATTATTCTTATGAAAAATAGAAAAGTGCGATGAGGAACCTCTTAATGTTAATATTAAGAGCTCTAATTTTTACAGGCGTCTTTTTTCATCTAAATGAAATTTTTGAACCTGTTTCCGAGAAAAAAAAAAAAAATTGTTATTTTTTGGATCACCCTAATAATTATATATGCTTATATCTAGCAAGATCAAATATTTGGATGTATTTGGTTATATACAGATATACCAAGATCCAGACATATCTGGTTGGATCCAAACGTTTTTTATCGGGAAACTAATGAACTGATTTTGATGTTCGAGGTGGTGATCGGCGCGTCTTATCAAGTTCTAGAGCTGATTAGATTTTGAAGTTAATCGTTCGCGTCGTTTCGGAGAAATTAAAAAAAAACTAATAAAAAAATTTTTTTTTTGTTGTAATTCTAAATTATCCTTGAGTCTACTCGATCAAATGATCTGAAATTTTAAGAAAAGTTGGCGGCCAACAAACTCTTTCGATTGCCACCTCAACCATCTTAATCGGCCAATTCATTAAAAAGATATCAAGAGTTTACATCCACACACACACACACACACACACACACACACACACACACACACACACACACACACACACACACACACACACACACACACACACACACACACACACACACACACATACATACACTGGGACATCATTCTGAAAATAGTCAGAATAGCTTTCTACACGGAAAAAAATAAATAGAACTGGCTACCATGTCAGATAGTAGTCAGTGCCATCTGTAGAAAAAAAAAATTGAGATAGCAGTGGATCCTATCTACGTAGTACTGGCTACTCTCTACATTGTACTCAGCACCATGTCGGATGTTGCTCACTACTATCCTACATAGTAAACTCTTACATATTGCCCAGTTCTATGTACATGGCAGCCAGTCGTATGTCAGATAGCAAAGGTTACTTTTTAAACATATTACCGACTGCTATCTGCAGATAGCGCCTGCGTCTATGTCAATATATTGCTGGTTACTGTGTATCATAGTAGAGAGTTCTATGTAAGATAGCAATGAGTACTATCTGAGATATTTTTTTCCGTAAGGACTTAAATAATTTTTTTTAGGGATGGCGCTAGTATTTATTATTGACAACGAACAAATAAAATTATTATCATAACTAAATTAATTATGACTTATTCAACTACGTTTACGTATTTAAATATATAATTATTAATTATATATGATATTTTTTTTTATTTGTTTACATTTATTTATATTACGTATTTAAAAATATAATTACATCATATGAGTTCGTTAATTGCTGAACTCTTAAATTTTAAATTTTATTTTATAAAATAAGTTTTTTTCATTTATGGAAGTAAATTTATAATAATAATAATAATTATTATTATAATTAATTTATCAATTTACCAAAATTCTAAAAATTGGCGGTCTCATGCGATTTCAAACAATTCCATTAAATTATATTTATAAATATAAGTGTGTTTAGAATCTAATTCATACTTTTTTCTGTTACAAATAGACTAAGGACTTCAAAAAAGATCAACTATCTCAAGTCAATCCACCAAAGTATGAGAAAGCTGAGGATATGTCGAATTTAACATATCTTAATGACGCTTCTGTTTTACACAATTTGAAACAGCGTTATTATCATAAACTCATCTACGTAAGATATGAAAAAACTAGATTCTAGCATGATATTGTTCTGTTCTATTAATTTTACGTTCTATCATTTTATCTTCACTGATAGAAGGACTTTTTAGCACTTAAAATGATTGCTTAATATTTAAGAAATCATTTTTTTGTATATTTAACAAATATTTCTTACGATTAAAGAAATATCAAGAAATAGATAATTACCCTGATTAAAAAAGTGAATTGAAAAGTATTGAAAATTATCTAAATTCTTTTCAATCCCTCGGCGGTTTTGGAAAGTATTGAATGGAATTGAAATTTCGATCGTTTGAATACTTTCCAATTCCAAAGTGGAATTCGAAAGTATTGAAAAGAATTCAATCTTTCATCATTTCAATTTAGGTATTGAGAAGGATTCGGAAAGATTCAAAAATTTCAATTCATTTCAATCTTTTTCAATCCCACTCATGACCCGAAATGTGAAATTATTTAGGTATTGAGAAGGATTCAGCAAGATTCAAAAATTTCAATTCATTTCAATCTTTTTCAATCCCACTCATGACCCGAAATGTGAAATTATTTAGGTATTGAGAAGGATTCAGAAAGATTCAAAATTTTCAATTCATTTCAATCTTTTTCAATCCCACACTTGATCGAAATATCGGATTATTTAGGTATTGAGAAGGATTCGGAAAGATTCGAAAATTTCAATTCATTTCAATCTTTTTCAATCCCACACTTGATCCGAAATGTCGAATTATTTAGGTATTGAGAAGGATTCAGAAAGATTCAAAAATTTCAATTCATTTCAATCTTTTTCAATCCCACACTTGATCCGAAATGTCGAATTATTTAGGTATTGAGAAGGATTCAGAAAGATTAAAAATATCAATTCATTTGAATCTTTTTCAATTCCTCGGAAGTTCAGAAATTCTTTTATTATTTTGGGATTGAAAAGTATTCATTTTATGTCAAAATGAATACCTTGGGGTATAGAAAGTATTCGAAAGGATTCATTTCTCATCATTTTCAATACTTTTCAATTCACTTTTTTAATCAGGGTATATATAAATCCCAAAAAATCTTTCTATCGGTGTTCCTTTTTCTCTTTTTCATTAAAAATCTATTTATTGGGCCATGAATCTAAGTATATGGCAATAATTGTAAATAACAAAATAATAGTTTTGTGATTAAAAATGATCAATGTATTATATAGTTCATAAATGTTTCAGTGATGACTAGGGTTCAATGCTTATCGGCAAATGATTTCCTTTTTAGATAGTTTCTCTTACAGCAATTTTATTCCGAATTCATAATAATCAACTGATTCATTAATACATCACCAGCTGTTATTGAGAAATTAATAACCAGTGTTCTTAACATTATCAATTTTGTTTTATTTAAAACCTTTGTAAATATTAAAAGTCGAAATTCAGTATAAAGTTTTGAAACTCAAATGGACTTTATTTGTTGCAACTGTGGTCTGGCTAATCTTAATGAATAATGTATTGGTGCATAATTAAATGAGCTTCATGAAACATTCATAATAATAATTCCATACTTTCAAGCTTGTTTGATTTTTCATTCAACGCATGTCTGATTATCGTGACTTATTATATCTGCAAAGCCAACCCTAAATGTCCGTTTACCAATCGGTGGTTAATAATTCGTCAAAAAGCAAATGGCGTCCCATGCTCCTCTACAGCGTGTGTTTATGAGGTCATAAACAACCGCATTTGAATCCATAAGCACATTCCTCAAAATCATTATCGACCATTCTCAAAAACAAACTCTACTATTATCACTACAACAAATAATCTCGACACTAGATATATTCAGAATAAGTAGTACAAGAACAACTACTATCATATATATGATTTTGGGTTTACTTTGCTGATGTAATAATTTGCATAAATCAGACTATTGTTGAATAAAGTATAGTGCATAGCACGTAGGTTGTCTTTATCCATCAAACACAATATTCTTAGCCCTCGTCTCTGGTGTACACAACGACTCGTGTTAAAAACATTGTGCTTCCCGTATCAAGACTCACCTAATCCACTCACTATGCAATTTACTATTGTGAAATAATTTTGAAAAAAGTAAAAGTCATTTTAATGCTGAATACAGAGTCAAGAAAAAGAAGTTTTACCACAAAAATGTAATATATGTGCATAATCGCAATGCATGTACAATCTTTAAACGATTTATTCAATTTTAAAATTTCTCGTAGTCATAAACTGAATCATATTTTTTTTGTTCAATGAATTTTCATTTTTGATTGGCATAGATTTATTTTTTTTTTTATATCAAATGTGCAAATCCACACAAAAAAAAAAGAAACAGAAACAAATGATCAAAATAATTGATGATTTAGAATTTTGATTTCTATGTAAAAACAACGCTCTAACTATTTCTGTATCTTAAATGGATTGCATGGGGCTTACTGATAAATTGACTTGTTATTCATACATTCTTTGCCTACGCTGATAGAAGAATTTTTTAGCATTTAAAAATATTTCTTAATATTTAAGAAATAATTTCTTAAGAAGTCAGAAATATTTGTCAAATACAAATCAATAATTTCTTAAATATTAAGAAATCTTTTTAAATGCTAAAAAGTTTTTCAATCATTGCAGTGAACTAATATTGCATAAAAATATGTTCAATTACCTAATAATAAATTAATCGGAGTACGAATATTTTAGTTACTGGTACGCGGTCCCTTATGGACTGTAGTCAATAAAAAAAAAAATATATATATATTTTTATTTTCTATAATAATGTAATTATAATATTCCAGACATACTCTGGTCTCTTTTGTGTTGCGATCAATCCTTACAAACGATATCCTGTTTATACGGGACGATGTGCCAAATTATATCGTGGTAAAAGACGTAGCGAAGTGCCACCTCATATTTTTGCCATTTCTGATGGTGCCTATGTCAACATGTTAACAAGTAAGTCGATGCCTTAATTCATTTTTCGAAGTTTACAAACTGTAATATTTAGTTAATTACTACCAACAAACCATATAAATCAATAAATAAATAACGGTAAAATTATAAAGCAGAAAGAAAAGCAAAAAGCTGGAAAACCCAATTATGGATGCAATTAGCACTCATGTTATATTAGACAAATTCAAGTAAATGAAAAGATTATTGCATGGAGAGTCATGTGGGGCAAGTGTGCGCAGTGGGTAAGTATGCGCAAGCCCATGTATTTCAGTCCGAAATGAATGGATTTACGCACACTTACCCACAGCGCACGCTTGTCCCACATGACTCGACGACAATTTTTCATTGAAAATTTTTGTTTTTTCCATTTGAACATATTTTTTTTGTTTTTTTTCTATCAATTGTTAATTAAAATAAAATAATTATAAGTTAAATTAGAGCTTTTTGACTTAATTTTAAAGTATCGAAAATAGTTCGCACAAATATTACTAATATGCACAAGACAAAATTATATTCCGCATATTATTTAAAAAACGCGATTTATTAAAGATATAAAATGCCGTAGGATATTCCGATTTAACCAACTTTAACAACAAATGAATAAAAAAAAATCTGGGCGTCGGTTAACTCTGCGGGCCAGCCCCAAAACTTCCCGCTGTTCTCGAGCTCGATAATGCTATTACCTGCGATTATTTTTTATAAGCTTTTTAAGCTGAACCAAGTTACGTTTTTTGCTAAAGTTTGACAAGTTAAGAATCGAAAATTATTAATGAAGAAGCGGTTTTAAAATTTGAATTCTCGATGGTGTTCAATGAAATGAACGTATCGAGGCAGAAATCGATGTCAGTGATCAAAATCAAGATATAAGTGAGTTATAACTTAAGTCAGAGCAATAATATGTGAAATATCCGAGAAAAATATTAAAAACTGGGTTTTCTCAATTTCTTGCTGATAATATGATTTAAACTAAAGAACAAGTTAGATGTCATTATATGATGATCGACAGAGACTATGAAGAAAAGGGTTGGTATGATTTCAAACACATTTAGTACATTATATTTTGATTTATCCGGAAAAAATAACATTTTATGTTATTTTTTTAACTTTTCAGCGCCGATATCTTTTGAACTAATGAACCGATTTTGACGTTTGAGGCGGTGATTGGCGAGTTTTATCAAATTCTAGAGCTGATTTTGAAGTCGATCGTTCAAGTCTTTTCTGAGAAATCACTAAAAAACTAAAAAAAAACAATTTTTTTTTTCGTAATTCGCCAATATTTTCGAATCTCCTTGATCAAATGATCTAAAATTTTCAGGAAAGTTGACGGCCAACAAGCTCTTTCGATTACCACCTTAAACATCCAAATCGGTTCATTAGTTAAAAACCCGGAAAAACATGATCAGGCCTGACCATGCCTGATCATGTATGATCAGGTCTGAAATTAGACCTGATCATGCCTGTTCATGTCTGAGGCGTTAAATACACTCAGGTCTGTTCATGGCTGTTCATGTCTGTTCATGCCTGACCATGTCTGTTCATGTCTGAAGCGTTATATGCGTTCAGGCCTGATCATACCTGTCCATGCCTGTCCATGTCTGTTCATGCATGTTCATGTCTGTTCATGTCTGAAGTGTTAAATACAGTCGGGCCTGATCATACCTGCCCATGCCTGGTCATGTCTGTTCATGTCTGAAGCGTTGAATAAGCTCAGGCCTGATCAGGCCTGTTCATGCCTGGTTATATCTGTTCATGTTTGTTCATAGATATAAAATTTTTTTGACCAAGAATCTATCACGTATAACCTGGGAAAAAAGGATCAGACCTGATCAGATATGAACAGGCATGAGTCTTAAGACTTTCAGTACTTGAAGTTCGTACGAGACCTATTTTTCAACTCAATCTCTTAGGTCCACAGGTAACGAGGCGAACTTTCAAGCGCAAGGTCCACGGTTCGAATCCTAGACACTCCCATATTTTTTATTTTTTTTTCATTTTTATGAAATAATTATATATAATTGTATATAGTTATGCATAATTATATATAATTATATAGGACCATTTTTTCTATATAATTGTTTTACCAGAATGGGCATGAACAGGCATGAACAGACCTGATCAGACCTGAACATGCCTGATCAGGCCTGCTCAGGCATGGTCATTTTTCATGTCTGATCAGGCCTGAAGACTCATGCCTGCTCATGTCTGATCAGGCCTGAAATTTTTTTCCGGGAAGTTACAAAGAGTTTACACACACACACACACACACACACACACACACACACACACACACACACACACACACACACACACACACACATACACACATACATACACTCGGACATCATTCTGAAAATAGTCAGAATAGCTTCCTAGGACCTCAAAACGTCGACATCTGATGAAAACTCGATTTTCGAAAATCGGGGTAAAAACAATAACTTCCCGAACTTTTGAAAATTTACAATTTTCTTAGCGGGTAGTTATAAATCTGTCTATCGGTTGACCCTGCGAGCCAGCCCTAAAACTTCCCGCTGTTTTCGAGCTCCTTAAGCTTGAAAACTTTGTCGTGAATACGTTTTCGAGCTCTTCGAGCTCGAAAATTCGTTTGTATGCAATTGTTTTCGAAAAAAACCGTTTCATAACATTTCTTTCTCCCACGATATCTCGCGAACGAATTAACCGATTTCGATGGTTGGGTCGGCAATCAACGTGTTTTATTGAGTTCTACACTGATAGAAGGATTTAGTTCTATTTAATAAGATTTGGTTGTATTTACTAAATGATTTAGTAACGAACCTTGCAATACTAAATATGTGGTTACAGGTACCAAATCATTTAGTAAAGCTCATTTATTTCCACCAAATAAATATTTAGTAGTATTTAAGAAATGATTTATTGGGGCACAATAAATCATTTATTAGGATTAAATAACTAATTCTTTTAACTTATTTTAGCTTTTAACTTATTTTTAAGTAAAAATATACAGTATTATAAAGAAAATAACCTCATTTGATTATAATTTTTTATTTAAGATAAATAACAAATTTTTAGTTAAATAAGTTTTAGTTATACAAATCACATACATAATTTTAATATACATAAGTTGAAAATTTTAAATTAAACTCCGACGATAAATAAAATATAAGCCATTTAGTAGTAAATGAATTTGTAACGGTTTGATATATTTTTATTTTGTCTATATATTAAAAATACTATATGTTGAAAATAAAGATTTTGAGAGCTCCTCCATAATTTGAAATAATTCAGTTGAAATCAATTGAAAATTAATGTTTTTAAAATCACTGAATTGATTTGGAAATCACAGCACTAACTCCGATTGAGACGAAACGCACAATACTGTGAAAGCGGTGATATATTCACACACATACGCTACACTGATATTTCCCACAAATACATACGTACTTTTCAATCCCAAACAAGCCATCTACCGACAAAACTTACCAAAAAAATATTTAGTACCGATTACCAAATATTTATTTTACCATAATAAGATTTAATTGAGATAAAAAAATGATTTATTAAATTATAATAAATTATATTGATGGGCACAAAATATTTAGTTCTCCCAAATAAGTGGCTAAAAATTTTGTTACTAAATCCGTTTAGTACACAGAAAAAACAGTTAACTTGAATCAAGGAAAATATTCTTGATTCAAGAAATTTTTTTTGATTGATTCGGAAAATAAAAATTTACTTGCCCCAAGTAAACAATTATTTTAAAATTTGTATCTTGAATCAAATTTTTTTTTCTCACGTCAACATATTTTTACGCTTAAATCAAAAAATTTTCACTTGTTTCAAGAGTTTATATTTCTTAAAGTAAGAGATATTTTTTTTGGAGCAAGACACATTATTTTTTTGTAGCAATATTGCATTTTTTTGGTTAAAGAAAATAAAATTTCTCGGATCAAGTACTATTTTTTTTACGCAAGTATTTTTGTATTCTCCGACCAAGAAAACAAAAGTTGATTAAGCCAAGAGAAAAAATTTCTTGGGAGAAAAGATCGATATGGAAAAGGGGAAAGTCACCAGTGCTAGACAGCAGCAGCCGGAGTAGTTCGGTGCTCGCCACGAGATCGCGCCTACGACATGTAGTGTCCCTGGTAAGACATTTATTTCAGAAGTGTTATATTCCAAATTTCATTACGATTTTGTTCGAGTACTCTTCTGTCACTTGACAGAACTACAAGTACCCTTTTGAATTGTACTATAGTATATCCTATAATTCATCATGACTTCAATATTTAATATTAAAGTTTACTTGAAATTCAAGTCTTGAATAATTTTATAACAGGGCTAAGCTGCTACTCTGGTCGTCCTTACTAAGGGCGCCACTGGAAGTAATAACGGCCTCCCAGAGCCGGATCTTGGATCGTCAGGGTCGGTGTAATTTTGGTTAATTGTAAGAGAAGGATGAGGAAGGATAATTTATAAATAAATCAATATAATTTTAACTTTCCACTTTTATACCTTTTTATTTAATTAAACCTTTTTAACTTATTCTCTTATAACCTTTGCACCTTATAAACCTTTTTAAACCTTATAACTATATACCTTATATAAACCTTATACTTTTTATAAACCTTATTTTAACCTTTAATATAACCTTTTATTTTAACCTTTTTATTACCCGCAATATTTACTTAAATCTAATCCAGTTTATAACCCGCGTAATTAAAATATAGCCGTTACCTTTGGCAACTAAATTTAAAATCGCTTAACCTTCGCGAGACCTTATTTTCTAGTTTTAAAATCATGATCATCCTGATCTATTCCACACACACTCACTCAGTCCCCTGGACTATTACACACTCACACTCAATTTTATTTATTTTTGAACCGAACGGCGTCTCGCCATGGACTAGTTCTCCCACCACAACTTTTCCTTTTCAATAATTAAATTAATTAATTAAACGTTTAAATTAAAAAGATTGATTTAATTAATTAATTGTTTATTTTAATTATATTATTAATTCCCTTACGTATTTATTTTATTTTTCGATAACTTTTCCCGAAACTTTTATCAACGTTTCTTTCCTTCAAATACTCGATTATTTTATTAACGATTCCATTCTTAAATTTCCCTTTTTCCGTTTAATTCATTTATTTATTTCACTTAATTTATTTAATTATTTAATTAATTCTTTTATTTAATTTAATTTAATTTCCTTAATTAATAATTTTTACTTGTCACTACCGGTGACCTTGACTACGAAATCTTCTCAATTTTCCCGAGACACTCTTTTACCTTCTTTAATTTAATTTTCTTAATTTTGTTTTATTTTCGGATAATTTAATTTAATAATTAATTAATAAATTTCTCGACTAGAATATGGACTAGACCCGATAACTTCCGGTCCGTGGGTTACACGATCTACCTGGAAATTTCTAGAACATTTCCGGCGAACTGCCTGGAAATATTTTACTACGCAATAGCTCCGGCAGCCTGCCTGGAGTCACTTAATTTAATTAATTTATATATTTTAATTCTAGCCTATTTCTTAATTTTAATTTCCCAAATTAATTTCGACGCGACGATACCTGATACCCTTATAGGAAGAAACAATAGGCCCAAGCTTGGCCGAGGCTTGGCGCAAGACTTATTAACTCTGGGGAAAGCTTGAAATCCTAGCTTGGCTCAAGTCTGTCTAAGCAAGCTTGAGTGACAGTGTTGTGCCAAGACTGCATCTTAGTATTGGCCCAATAACCAATGCCAGTATTGTGCCAAGATTGCATCTAAGTATTGGCCCAATATCGAGAGCCAGTATTGTGCCAAGATTGTTGCTAAATAAGCACCTATGCTTATTAAAAATAAATTAAAAAAAAAAAATATTAGTAGACATGTGCGGGATGGTAACATATGGAAATAAATTTGTACGCAGAGAAATCAGGTGGATCGATGAAACTAATTTTTTTTTTGCATTCGCTGGGTCTCGAACCTGGTCCTTCATGACTGCTAGGCAAGCGTCTTATCCACTAGGCTGTTACGCTATTCACAGAAGCCAGGGGTTTTTAGGTACCATTTGTTATTTAGACTGGTAAACCAAGGCTTATCACTTGTATAATGGCTGAACCTTGTCCCAAGACTGGCAAACGAATGCATGTCACTTGAGTATTGTCTGAACCTTGTCCCAAGACTGGCAAACCAAGACTTGTCACTTGAGCATTGGCTGAACCTTGTCCCAAGACTGGCAAACCAAGGCTTGTCACTTGAGCATTGGCTGAATCTTGGCCCAAGACTGGCAAACCAAGACTCGTCACTTGAACGTTGGTCGGATCTCGGACCAACTTTGGGAGGCCGAGCCTCGGTAGCCCAGTATTGTGCCAAGACTGGCCCCGTTGTCAATATTTTTTTTCCTACAAGGGTATACGACTAAATACTTAATAAATTTTTCCGGCTTTCGGCCTGGAATAAATTTATATAAATACCTTTACACAATTAAATTTTCGCTGTTTTGTCCTCGTCGTTTTTCGTCTGGTATCTGGTCCTGGGTCTTTATGTATTTCTTTTGTCCTCTCCTCAGTGTTTTCTGTCTCGTTCTGTCCGGTCTTTGTCCTTTCGCTCTCTTTCTCTCGCCAAAACTCTCGTTCTCTCCTTCACCTGCTTTTCAAGTACAATAAGTAATTTTGCCAAATTAATTACCGGCTACCTGCCTGATAATTGTTAATACACTTAGAAATTTATCACTTGGTTCCACACAATGTAACCAAGTCCCAAAATGATTAATTACCTTTTATAATTTAATTAGCGTGGATGATGGCGTCCGTTGATCGTTGAAACTCAATTTGTGCGTCTGGTCAGTTTGGTCGTTCCGGTAACAAGTATCGCTTTTCGTTCCGGCTTCCGTATATGAGATCTTCCTCCCCGCATGACTTCGGGTGTCTTCGGTTATCGGTCACTCCTACTTAACGCTAATTGGGGACTGACTGACGAGCCTCCAATTTCCACTCCCCGGTCGACTAGTCGCAACCTACCCGGATAACCCTGGGTGGTATTGCAACTATACCGACGGTGTGAACAATAGATTTTATATTTGAATTTAATTTGGACGCGGTAAATCCAATTTACCCCGTTACAATTTTCCTCGGAAAAAAAAAAACACAAAAAATTACGTTTCGAATTAAAAAAAAAAAAAAAAGAATTAACACGTCAACCCGTCGGAGAGAGAATACATTTTTGACTAAGAAAAATTTAAGTCTTTATTGAAGAAGCAAATTTTTGGAGCAATAAATTTTTTTTTCTTGCCCCAAGCAACTTTTATTTTCATTTAAGCAATTTGTTTTTCGGAGCAAGAGAATTTTTCCCTTAGGCCAAAAGATTTTTTCTTGGCCCAAGGGTTTTTTTTGTTTTCAATCAAGACGTTTATTTTTTGGAGCAAGAAAATTTTTTCTTAGCCCAAGTTAACTTTTTTTCGTTCAAAACGTTGATTTTTTGGCAAGAGATGACTTATTTTCTTTAGCCAAGAATTTTTTTTCTTAAACCAAGAAATTTTCAATTTCGCTTCAAAAATAAAACTTTTTGGAGCAAGAGAATTTACTGTCTTGAACCAAAAAAAAAATTTTGAATCAAGTGTTTTACTTTTATTGAATCAAGAAAGTAAATTCGAAAGACAATATTTTTCTTGAACCAAGTTAATTGTTTTTTTTGTGTACTCAGTATTAAATCCTTCTATCAGTGTAGTGAGCGCAGTTTTTAAATAATTTTTTTTTGCAATTAAATATCAATTAAAAAATTTGAAAACATTCTGGTGTCATCTAGACACTTCAAAGAATATGATTTTGCGGTAGTAAAAGTCGCATCACCATTTTTCAAAAAGTTATTCAATTGTTAATCAACATTTTTTCTACGGGTTTGTGTTGTCATAAAAGGCGGCATAAAAATTCAAATAATTAATCTATAAATTTTTTGTTTCTTGGAGCCTTTTTTATAAACATACTTAACAAGATGACAGTATGAAAGTTTATACAATATTTTGATTTCATTAATTATTAATTTTTGAACTACCAAAAAAATTAAAAATTAAAATAATGTATGTTAAATAATTTTAACCTATCACTGATTTCATATTCTTGTTAGGCATTATATGATTACTTTTCAAATTTTTTCTTGCCATTTGTTTATAAATTTTTTATAAACAAATGGATTAATTAAATATTTTTGAAAAATTTTTTTTTCACCATATTGTTAGCGTAAGGAAATAATGATTTAAAAAAAAAAATTTTTTCTTAAAAACAATATCTTATTGTTCATAATCGTTTTTTTCATCAAGGAATCGTTTTTTTTTAATTATAATTTGTATTTCTAAATATAATGGCAAAAAAAAATTTTTTTTTGTCAACAATTTATTCATTTGTTTGTTTGACAATTTTTTTTTAATTTTAATTTTTTTCTAGAACATAAAAAAATTACAAAAACAGCAACCTGTAACAATATGGCAAATAAAAATTTTTTCAATTTTTTAAAAAACATCTGGATTTTGGAGTATGACAAAGTCCAAGCACTGACTCAATTTGTCAACAAACAAATTGCTGTAACTTTGCAACTATTGCAAACACAGTTTTCGACCTTCGAGTCGTTTTTATACAGTATGAGTTAAGCTTTCTTATAAATTTCAAACCTAACGTTTATCTGTTATAGTTCTCTAACAACACACATTTATTTATAATAATTATAAATGCATTTTTAAGAAAAAATTTTTTTTTTTTTAATTATTATTTCCTAACGCTAACAATATGGTGAACAAAAATTATCCAAAAATATTTAATTAATCCATTTGTTTATAAAAAGATTGTAAAGTTTATAAAATGGCATGAAAAATTTGAAAAGTAATCATATCATGCCTAACAAGAATATAAAATATGTGATAGCTTAAAATTAAAAAAAACACTTGAGAATACAAAATAATAATGCTCACTGTACGTATCATTAGAGTACGACTGATATACTATATATATATATATATATATATATATATATATATATATATATATATATATATATATATATATATATATATATATATTTATATATTTATCATTTAAAGACGCCGCAGAGTATATATTATATATATACTACATATATTATATATATACTAGGGTGGTCCGTTTGGAACGACTATTTTTTTTTTCGCTATACTAATTGTTATTTAATGAAAAAAAAATTCTATATTTCTTATTTGTCATTATTTTAAGCCGAAGGAACGTGTTTATTAAATTTCAAGATTACAGATTATTTTGCATTGTTTAAAAAATTTGATCAATTAAAAAATACATTATTATCTTTGAATATTTTCAGCGGCCGAATTTGCCCCAACTATAGTGAATCAGCCGAAAAAATGAATTAATATATTACATTTTTCATAATTTGACGATAAAAATATGGAAGAATCATTTTTTTAGAATTTTCGGGTGGTCCAATTTGCCCTAGGTGTTATGGGTAGGGCTAAAAATGCGGAAATATATTAAATTTTTTTTAATTCGATGATGAAAATTTGAAAGAATTATTTTTTTTTAACTTTTGGCTGATCCATTTTATCCCAGGTGTCATGCGTAGGGTCAAAAATGCACAAATATGTGGGATTTATAGTAATTAGACGAAAAAACAAATTTATTTTTTGATCAAAATTTCAGAGAGGCCGCTCTGCCCCATCCTCCCTTACAATTTATTTACTTTTGTTTTAAATTATGTTGTCAATTATACGTTGTGTTTAGCTAAGAAAAAAAAAGAGCCACAAATAAACATTTTTCTATACGTTAAATTATTAATATTTATTTTTTTTTATTTTAAAAGCCTCATAACTTTTAACCTATACACTTTAACGAATTTCATTTCAGGACCTTTTCTGTAGAGCATCGAATTTTCTTCAAGTAACTGGCCAAATCTGAGCCGTAAGTCTGACGGTTTCCCGTTAAAATGCAAAAAAAGCGTTTTTTATTAAAAAATCAACTTCTACTGAGACCCCACCTCAAAATATACAAGTTAGGGTAAAATTTCTTTAAAGCTCTGAAAGAGCAACTAAATACCTACAAATCCCACCTATGAACATAAACGTAACGTAAAACGCCGCTGAGCTATAGAGAAGTAAAAAAAAATCCTAACTTTTCCATGTATTTTAAATGGGATACTTTCAAAATCAAATGTAAAGTACTTAATATTAAAATTAAGAGCTAAAACTTTCAGAGAATTTTTTTTTTTCAATGTCTACAACAATATTTTTCAGTGGGAGCGAAAAAAAAAAATCGGTCTGTCAGTTGACCCTGCGGGCCAGCCCCAAAACTTCCCGCTGTTTCCGAGCTCGCTGAGCTCGAGAACATTATTGTGAATATATTTTCGAGCTCTTCGAGCTCGCAATTACTTTTGTATGCCATTGTTTTGTAAAAAACCATTTTTTAGCATTTCTTTCTTCCACGATATCTCGCGAACGAATTAACCGATTTTGATGGTTGAGGTGGCAATCGACGCGTTTTATCAAGTTCTAAAGCTGGTCGAATTTTGAAATTGATTTATTCAGCCGTTTTTGAGAAATTTCAAAAAAACCAAGGAAAAAATTTTTTTTGAATTCTTTCGTCAACGGTTTCTCTTGAACGAATGAACCGATTTTGATGGTTGAGGTGGCATTCGACGCGGCTTATAGAGTTTTAGAGCTGATTAGATTTTGGAATAAATCCATCGAGCAAATTAAAAGTTATCCAAATAAAACATTTTCGAAAAAATTTTATTTTTGAAATATCTCTGAACGCACCCTACCGATTTAGTTCAAATTTATACGGCCTCAAGACATTAACAAGCCGCGTCGAATGACACCTCAACGATCAAAATCGGTTCATCCGTTCAAGAGTTATGAATATTTACATACATACATACGTACGTACGTACGTACGTACGTACGTACGTACGTACGTACGTACGTACACACATACATACACTCGGACATCATCGTGAAATTAGTCAGGATAGCTTCCTAGGACCTCGAAACGTCGACATCTGATGGAAATTCGATTTTCGTAAATCGGACCGAAACCAATAACTTCCCGAATTTTTGAAAATTTACAATTTTCTTAGCGGGAAGTTAAAAATAGTCGTTCCAAACGGATCACCCTAACATATATAGGTATATTGTATACATACAATGCATTGGTACGGTGCCCCGTTGGATATCATATACTATGGAGACTATATACGTATATAGTCTCCATACCCTATACACTCACGCCGTAAAGTATATATCATATACCTATATATATTGTATATGTATATATAGGTATATTGTATACATACAATGCATTCGTACGCTACCTCGTAGGATACACTATACTATGGAGACTATATACATATATAGTATCCATATCCTATACTCCATACACTAAACTATACGTACATAGTCTGCATACCCTATACTCTCCCGCCTGAAAAGTGAAAGTCGTAACGCGTAACGGTCGTAACGAGGTCATTCGTTGAACGTATTTTACTCCTCATATTTTTTCCATACCGGGCTCCTTGTATGAAAATCGATTCTTAAGGAGTAAACTCCAAAAATTTCTTGCTCCAAAAGTTTGCTTCTTTAATAAAGACTTAAATTTTTCTCAGTCTAAAATGTATTCTCTTTCCGAAAGGTTTATTCTTCGCATGTTGATTCTTTTTTTTTTTCATCTGAAACGTAATTTTTGTTTTTTTATTTCGAGAAAAATTATTGAAGTAAACATTAATATTAAATATTAAAGTTATCATGTATTATAGGATATACTAGAGTACAATCTAAAAAGATACTTGTCACTCTATCAAGTGACAGAGGAGTACTCGTGTCAGAATTGCTCCCAAGTTTGGAATATAAAACTTCTGAAATAAGTTTCTTACCAGGGACACTACAAATTGTAGGCGCGATCTCGCGGCGAGCACCGAACT
Organism: Microplitis mediator; assembly: GCF_029852145.1. Lineage (NCBI taxonomy): Eukaryota > Metazoa > Arthropoda > Insecta > Hymenoptera > Braconidae > Microplitis > Microplitis mediator. The sequence continues at coordinate 11,834,068 of NC_079974.1, forward strand.
ACTCCCGCTGCTGCTGCCTAGCACCGGTGACTTTCCCCTTCTCCATATCGATCTTTTCTCCCAAGAAATTTTTTCTCCTGGCTTAAGCAACTTTTGTTATCTTGGTCGGAGAATACAAAAATACTTGGGTGAAAAAAATAGTATTTGTTCCGAGAAATTTTATTTTCTTTAACCAAAAAAGTGCAATATTGCTACAAAAAAAAAATCTGTCTATCGGTTGACCCTGCGGGCCAGTCCTAAAACTTCCCGCTGTTTTCGAGCTCCTTGAGCTCGTAAACATTATTGTGAATACATTTTCGAGCTCTTCGAGTTCGAAAATACGTTTGTATTCCATTGTTTTCGAATAAACCGTTTTGTACCAATTCTTTTCCCACGATATCCCGCGAACGAATTAACCGATTGAGACGGTTGAGGTGGCAATCGAAAGCTTTTATCGAGTTCTAGAGCTGAATAGATCTTTGAATTGATCGATTCGATAGTTTCCGAAATATTCACGAAAAACGAAAAAAAAACGATTTTTTTTCGATCTTTCGTCGACGATATCTCTCAAACGGATTATCCGATTAAGACGGTTGAGGTGAAAATCGGCGCGTTTTATTGAGGTCTAGAGCTGATAAAATTTTGGGAATGATTGGTTTAGTCGTTTCGACGATATTTGCAAAAAACCGTTTTCTACTGTTTCTTTCGTTGACGATATCTTTTGAACGGATTATCTGATTGAGACGTTTTTAGTGGCAATCGAAAGCTTTCATCGAGTTCTAGAGCTGATTAAATTTTGGAATTGATTGATCCAACAGTTTTCACAATATCCAAAAAAAGCGAAAAAAAAAATTTTTTTCGCACACACACACACACACACACACACACACATATACATACATACAGACATCGCTCTGAAAATGTCAGAACAGCATCCTAGCACCTTCAAATGTCGACATATGATGAAAACCCGGTTTTTGAAAATCGGGGTGAAACCAATAACTTCCCGAATTTTTTGAAAATCGTCGATTTTCTTAGCGGGAAGTTAATAATGTATCTTGCTACAAAAAAAATATCTCTTACTTTAAGGGGATACGCTACCGGACCTCTTTCTCACACTCAGAAAAATAAACGGGACGATCCTTGTTGCACTCGTTGAGTAAATGAGAATTTTAAAACAATTTTTCTGAGTGAAAATTCTAATTCGGAGACGAATTAGAATTTTTGAAAATACGAAATTCATAGCCCTCTGTTAAGGTTTTAAAAACGCTAAAGACTCTCTATTTTAGGTTTCTAGTGTTTGTCCGTAAATTAAATTGAATTGAAAATCGGTTACCGGTACCCCTTAAGAAATATAAAATCTTGAAACAAATGAAAATTTTTTTATTTAAGCGTAAAATATGTTGACAGGAGAAAAAAAATTTTGATTCAAGATAAAAATTTGAAGATAATTGTTTACTTGGTGCAAGTAAATTTTTATTTGCCGAATCGACCAAAAAAAATTTCTTGAATCAAGAATTTTTTCCTTGATTCAAGTTAACTGTTTTTTCTGTGTGGAAATATACTATAAATTTGAATGTTAATATATGCAAATAATCTTGCATATCTGTGCAATTATTATATTTCCGGGTGCATGAATTTGAAATTTTTTAAAGTCATGGTATGAATGCTCAGATCTGATCAGATTCGAAAAAGATCCTGTCTGATCATACATGATCATATGCGATCATACATAATTATATATAATTATGTATGATCATGCATGATTAGATCCGAAAAATGGTCCTGCACGATCATGTAGGACCATTTGTCAGATCTGATCAGATCTGAGCATTCAGACATGATCATATGTGATCATATCTGAGCATTTTTTTCTAGGTAACTGAAAAGTTGACCGTTGATTACTAGTTAACTTTTTGTAACCCTATCTAGATACTCCCTTAGAATTTAATTAAATTTGTCAAAACTGCAATGAAACCAATGAAAGCCTATTGGCTAATATTTTCATGCAAACAATTTATTATGTGAAAAATTCATACCGACTAAATATTAATATTTGTCAAATTCCTTTTATTATTTCAGACAGTGAAAATCAGTCCATGTTGATCACTGGTGAATCAGGTGCAGGTAAAACTGAAAATACTAAAAAAGTAATTGCTTACTTTGCCACTGTGGGTGCATCGACAAAGAAATCTGATGATGGTGACAAAAAAAAAGGTTCCCTAGAAGATCAAGTTGTTCAAACTAATCCTGTACTTGAAGCGTTTGGTAACGCTAAGACTGTCCGTAACGATAATTCATCCCGTTTTGTATGTCCTGACAGAATACCAATTTTTGATCAATACACAGAGAAAGTTTTCTAATGAAAATTTATGCGTGAAATACGTGTTAATATTACACAGCAAAGAAATTGTCTTAAACTGCTATTAAGCTTTGATTATGTTATAGACTAATGTTCATTAATTCTGTTCGAAATTCGCTCAAGTATTGAATAGTTCTCAATTCATCCTAAGCATCATCGTAATGTTTCACGAAAACTTTCTCCGAACGATATTTATTGGAAAAGAATGATATTTAAATTTATTGTTTTACTTATTTTTGAAGGGTAAATTTATTCGGATTCATTTTGGTCCATCTGGAAAATTAGCTGGTGCTGACATAGAAACTTGTAAGTCACGAAAACAATATCGTTGTTGGTAAAAATACTTATTAATTTAATTTTCCATAGATTTACTTGAGAAGGCTCGAGTCATTTCACAACAAGCTTTGGAGCGATCTTATCATATATTTTACCAAATGATGTCAGGATCAGTAAAAGGGTTAAAAGGTAACGTTTTTTTTCTTCAAGTAGTATATTTTCATTCTTTATACTTTAATTAAGATTTTTAATGTTTCGGTGATTGATCAACAATATCAAAAGATAATAACAATATTTGTCACTACGGTAAGCGTAGATTATATGTGTTTTTAATATTTATCCAATAGACAGAAAATAATTTGTTCCAAGGCAGCAGTAAATTACTGATTAAAAGCCATAAGACTTGAACATTAACGATCATACTTAAATAAAAACTCATTTCATAGAAATGTGCTGTCTCACGGATAACATCACTGACTACTACTTCGTATCTCAGGGAAAAACGACGATTCCTGGTGTAGATGATGGCGAGGAGTGTCAACTTACTGACGTAAGAACCGACGTACAATAGACGCTGAAAAGTTGACTTGATTTTACTTAATGAATTTGCCGTTGATTTTTTTAACTGGTTAATGACTTTTGACTGTATATCACCTTTTTAACAGGAAACTCGTAAAAATACGATCTGTGTTTGATTTGTCAATGTATAGTAAATTTTGGATTGAATTCAGTATTGTTTTCAATGACATGAAACCGATGTCAATTGACAGACATAAAATCTGTTTGATTTTATTATTTGTTATTAAAATGATCAATGCATGTTTTTTATTTTACTTTATTTCGTCAGACGATAGTACAATGAAAAAAATATTAATCATCTAAAATAGAACATGTAAATCGATGATTGATATGAATTCATCAATCTTTTTGCTTCAAAATGGAAAAAAATGTGTTATCAAATTCGATGCACGGAAAGAATATGGAATTTTTTTTTCTTCGTATTTTAAACGTAATTTTCACGATAAACTTTTTTCATGAATGGCTATACTTTCAAATTTAATTTTTTACGGTGTATATGCATTAAATTCACCTTTTATCACCTAACAGCATTTTAATGGTGACTATTTGGAACATTTACGAACATCATACTTTAATAATATTTTCATAGTATAAATACAGAAGTAGCATCATAATGATTATTTTATTTGAAAGTAAATATCAATATGTTTGTGCAGGAATAAATACTTCATTAAAATTGCGATCTATTAGTGTTTTTTATATTCATAATTTTGAAACTGTAATTTTTTGTGATTAAAATTAATACAACAACTTTTCGGAAAATTACGATGGTAAATCTAAAAAATTATTCTTAAACTGCAAAAATTAGTACCAAATATGTAAAAAAAAAATCCAAATAATAGTAACGTTTTGTTTTTAGCTACTTTTAGTATTTTACTTATTGCAATAATATTTTTTCCGTGTACGAGTTAGAATTATGGAACCAATCGTAATGATAACATTCGTTTGATTTTAGTGAATTCTATTCAGTCAGAGAAATTTTGAGTTACAGTAACTGAAACACTTCAAGTTAAAGCATTTAATTGAAGTGCTTAGATGAACAATGAACATTGCATGTCAACGGTTTAGTTGCTGTAACCATTCACTTTTCTCTGAGTGTTAGTTTAAATAAACAAATGTTATTTTAAATAATTATTATTAACTGGAACTTCAAACTAAAGCAGTAAAGAGTATCGCCAATGTTCTAATTGTGCTGTTGTATGCATGTTTTTTTATTACCCATTCAGACATGTTGCTGTTGTCCAACAATATTCGAGACTATTATTTTGTGTCTCAAGGCAAGACCACTATTCCCGGCCTTGACGACGGGGAAGAACTGCTTGTTACCGACGTAAGTGCATGATCCAAATCTGAGCTAAAATTTTTAAATAACGAACCTATCTGATCTGGTTAAAAAATATAATGGCAGTTTTCCGAATAATCATGATTTGCTATTAATATTTGTTTTCATATAATTTATTCATTTTCGTTTTCATTCGTTATTTTCCATTTAAAGCAGTAATAGTGAAAGTATTTGTATTTTTACTAATGTTGAATTAATAACTTGTAATGTAGTCAGCTTTGTATTAGACGATTATACTCTCTAAACATGAATAAGTGAAAATAAGTGAATATTCACTAATTCCAAGTGCAAATCGAACCACTAATTTCAAAAAGTGGTTCGGTTGGCACTCAAAATTAGTGAATATTCACGTATTTCACTTATTCATGTTTCGAGAGTATGAGTGTTATTCATACGAAAAAACAAGCTTCATTGCCTTATTAGCATAAACAAATTTGGAGGTGAAACTTCTTCGGGGAAAATTTAGTAAAAAATCAACTCGACATCTCTATGATTTTTTAACTATTAAGAGAGTATTCTTCTCTAGAAGTGTAAAATTTACAAAGTTTTTAAGGCTAAATCAAAAAAAAAAAAATTTCTGTTATCTTTTTTATTAACATTTCGAGATTTTATAAAAAAATTTGTATTCAAAGAAAGTAGAAAAAGAAGAAGTTCTAAAGATTGATATACGGAAATTACACAAGAGTTATGTTGCCGTATCAATAAAAAAAAACCGTTTACCAAGTATCTCAGCGCTTTCACGCTTGAGTTGAGCAAAAGTAAAAAGTACTTTTTCGAAAATATATATTTTTTTTCGTTCATTCAGCCCTAAAAATTGTGTAAAATTTTAGATTTTCAAACCAGAATACCACTTGAAAGTTACAGAATTTGTTAAGCAAGCATTTTCTAGCCTATATTTCATGCTTTATAATTCTATTTATAGTTAATGGAATTCTGAAAAAAAATTTAGCTTATAGATTATATAATAAATTTTATATCATTTGTAAATTATTTATATACGTTATAGAAAAAATTGTACAACAAAATCAATCATATTATCTCTAATATATAAAATTTGTTACAAAATCAATCCAGTAATTAAAGTTTCACAGTCGAAGCTCCCTAAAGTTGATCTCTCCATACAGGACCATTTTCTAAAGTTGCTTTTTCCTCTTCTCCCCACTCTGCATTCTCGACAGGATAGTTTATTCCCCCATGCGCGTTCCGATGTATCACAAAATCAAAACAAACCATCAAGTTAGACATGCATCGAGGCCAACCTTAAATCGTGGCTTTTTAATTATTTTTAATATTGTAATATTAAATAAAGAAATAAAATGAAAAATATTTCAGATAAAAAAAAGTAAACATTTTTTTGCATTATTTATAATATATTAGAGGCATTCCACGCCAAATCGACCACTTTTGAACTCAACTCCTTTAGATTTGGCTGCAAATTTTTTCTTTTTCTACCCCATCAAAAACGTTTCTCATAATTTTTTCAAATTTTGTCACCTAACCAAAAAAAAGTTATAAATTTAAAAAAAAAATGGCTTTTTTTGTTTTAAATAGCTATAACTTTTTCAAAATTCGACTGATTGGAAAATCTACAAAAAAACAATGAACATAGGCTGCAATAATTTTTTGGAATTTTGTTTTCAAAAAGTACTTTTAAAAACAAAAATTTTGAAAAAAAAAAACGTCCCAATTAGTTGAATTTCGAAAAATTTATAGCTATTTAAAACAATAAAGACATTTTTTTCAAAAATTTATGACTTTTTTTTGGTTAGGTAAAAAAATTTGAAAAAATTATGAGAAACGTTTTTGATGGGGCAGAAAAAGAGAAAAAATTGTTAGCCAAATCTAAAGGGGTCGGGTTCAAAAGTGGTCGATTTGGCGTGGAATGCCCCATTATCATTAAAGAGTGTAAAAATAAGACAGTGTAAATATAATAGGCATTTGTTGATATTTCCAGTTTTAATTGTTAAAATAAAACAATAAATTAAGTATCGATATAATATAAGGTAGTAAATGGATTTCTACAACATTTAACTATATGTGTATAATTTTTAAATGTCATTTCTTCAATTTGCTATGTTAACCTGTAATTTGACAATTTTCTCATGTCAACTACACTCACACTTGCGAAAACAGCAGATATCCGACAATATTTCAACAATTGCTAAAATATCCATGTGTTATTAGCAGAGATTAAAAAAAAAAAATAATAATATTTATTACATATTGAAAATACTTTTTTCAACTATTTATATGTTGCGCGGATAGTTTTATTAATGATAAAAAAAATTGTATTTGTCGGTTTACTATCTCGCATAACAGAATATTCAATCAATTATAGATGTTTAAATCACTCGCCAGAATTTTGAATTCTCATTCGTCTTGTAAAAAACGAGTGGGAGAAAATCCGAGCAACTTTAGAGAGCGTATCCTGTCAACTTTAGGGAGCTAGTAACTTTAGGGAGGGCAACTTTAGAGAGCTTCGACTGTAGAAGATGTATTTTGAAGTTACAAGCTGATAATATCGAACTTAAAATGATTTAAGAGATAAATGTGTATAAACATGGTGAATTGCCCATTGGCTAAAATCTTGACTAATTAAAACAATATGAATGATAGCAGAATTGAAAATCAGAATTTTCTGAACTTTAGACTTTCATCTCAAGTAATTTTTGAGCAAAAACAAATAAAAGCATAAAAGTAAAAAATAATAGTTTATCGAGATCGGCCCATAAGCTCTTGAAAGACTCAACGGTAATAAAAGTTTTTGATATAGCTAGAAGTACGATTCTATTTATTAAAACATGGATAAATAGGATTTTAGGGGTTTTAAAAAAAAATTCTTCCCAGAGAGGAAAGTACCACGGGCCCAAGCTTGGCCCAGACTTGGCCCAACTTTGTAGAACCTTGGGCCAGGCTTGTAAGCCAGTCTTGGTCCAGCTTTGGTAGAAGCCTGGAATGATAATCTCGGGCCAAGCCTGGTTGCCACACCTGGCCCATGCTTGGTTGCCAGACCTGGCCCAGGCTTCCAGGAAACGAATAAATTTAATTAAAAAAAATTTATTATTATTAACCTCGTAGAATTCATGATCATTAACGTTTTAATTATTTAAGGGAGGTAAATGATGTGAAAAAAACTCGGTGGAAATTCTGCTGGACTCTGGGCGCGAACTGCCGTCCTTCTGATTACTGGGTCCGAACGGTAGCTACTGGACGAACCTACTAACGTTGAACTGGTACATTTATATGATCTACTTGTATAAACCATGGGTATATCCAAACTTGGGTAATCCTACTTTGGCCCAAGCCCGGGTAATCATTGTAACGGCCAAGGCTAGGTTACCCAGTCCTGGCCCAAGCCTGGCTTGCCATTGGATGGCCAAGGCTAGGTTACCCAGTCTTGGCGTAAGTCTGGGTTGCCATTGGACGGCCAAGACTAGGTTACCCAGTCTTGGCCCAAGTCTGGGTTGCCATTGGACGGCCAAGGCTAGGTTACCCAGTCTTGGCCCAAGCCCGGGTAATCATTGTAACGGCCAAGGCTAGGTTACCCAGTCTTGGCCCAAGTCTGGGTTGCCATTGGACGGCCAAGGCTAGGTTACCCAGTCCTGGCCCAAGCCTGGGCAAATATAGGTGTGCCAAAGCTAGGTTCCCCAGTGCTGGGCCAAGTAGGGGCCCGTTGTTCAACTCTGGCAGCTCTTGTATGGGTTACTATCCTACGGTATATAGTACAGTCAAATTAGGATTGTTTTATAGGGACAATTGCTCCCTTCTTTTTTTTTGAAGTCTTTTTATAATGCCAAAAGTACGAAGAAATCAAAACCTTGGAAAAAAAAAAAATGTGTGCGTCATTTTTTATCAACAGAAAACCGCGTTAAAGGTGCACGACATTAAGCGCGCAGCCGATGCACGGAAGCCCGCAGTCACCTACTTCTGAACTTGAGTGTACCCAGGACAAAATAGACGAGACAAGTGGTCATTGAAAATTAATTATAAATATAAACCGGTAAAAATTTTTTATTTTGTTGTTAATTTTTTAAATAATGATTGATAACTGAATTTCCCATACGAAAAAAATATATATCCGGATATATCTGGGCCAATCTGCATATATGAGACATACATTTTTATATATGTCGTTTATATGCAGATTGGCCCGGATATGTCCGGATATATATTTTTTTCGTATGGGTTCTTGAAGTTTGTTTTATGACAAAAGCTTAACAGTTTAAGAGTATTTCGATAGTTAATTTAGACTTGTTATTCAATAAGAACTTTTGTAATTTTTAAGTATTATGAATGTTTTTTTTTTTTTTTTTTAATTTTCGTTTTTAACGCCAAACAAATATATGCATATGATAATAATCATATATAAGCAGAAAAATTATTATTAATTAACAGCTCTAAAATATTCTAAAAGTGCATTTTAGCACAACATTTCTCCAGTAATTTATAACTTTTACAAAAATCAATATTTTTGGATAGTTTTTTTTTTTTTTTTCAACTTTCTTTGCCTGATAAATACCTTCCAAGATATAGCTTTTTATTATTACTCTTTTTTGTTTTTTGTCAATAACAAATGATGCACACGATTTTTTTTCCTGAGGATTTGACTTCTTCTTACTTTTGGCATTATAGAGAGACCGTAAAAAAATTAGAAGTCAGCAATCATTCCAGTTTATTGACTACTAATTTCACTGTAGTAATAATTATTAAATTGTAATGACAAATTTACAGTAATGTTTCATATTTGTATTTGATTTAAATAATCTTAAATTTAACCGTACTTTTGTATCATAGATCTTTTTGTAGTTATAAGTTCTTGTAGTGAGAAACCTACTTCTGTGCGGCCAGATGGTATCTTTAAATGAGAAATGGGGGCTTAAAAAGGAACGGATTAAGGAAAAATCGTCTGATAAATCTGTCATTCTCTTAAAAAGCCAAGAGAAGACCCATTTAGTCTGTCAATACAGAACGGTTTTGAGATTTTAAACTTTTGCAATCCACTTGAAATGAAGTTTTGTAATAATTTTTTTATTTATATATTCAATCTAACGAACATATATGTTCTCTGGGCTAATTCACCATGCTTTTGTTCCTATAATTTAAAAAACAGTCTAAACGTCATCGCACCGAGCACTAATATTGTTTAAGATTTTTTTTTTTTTTTTTTTCATTTAGAGTTTGTATTTGTTTATTTAACTCTTTTTCATCGAAGGATTAAATTTATATCAGCATTAAAAAAGTACGTTTAAATATGACATCAAATTAACTTCAATTTCTTTTTTCGAGTTTGTTATTAACTAACTAAGTTACTGAAAAAAAAAAAAAATGATTTACGAATAGTACAAAATTTTTTACTTACTACTATCCTACTTACTTACTATCCTATTGTTTCATATTGTATGCATTTATTATCACTTATGGTTTCGTGTTTGATACTTTGGCTGACCATTAAAAGTGCTGGTTATAAGTTTAGTGAAAGCAATGTGATATGTGCATTTGCAGCTTTATTCGTAAGTTTTTAAATGTCGTTTTCTTCCCATTAAAAATTGTCAATTTAAATTGATAATGTAAGTGCGTGACCATTATAAAAAAAAGACAATAATGCAGAAATGTGCCTGTTATCCAACCGGATCGGTGATTACTGCTACATAAGCCAGGGTAAGACCAGAATTCCGAGAGTCAACGATGCATCAGACATGGAGGAAACGGATGTAAGTTCCTCCGTCATAAATTTCATTGCATATACATTTGTCAGATTTTTTTGAATTTAAATTATTCAAAGCAATTTTTTATTTTTTTAATTAAAAATTTGGTACGAATATCGATGAATGTTTAGTAATGTATAGATATCCTCTGTTTCCTGCTGCTAAAAAGCTTTAAGCCGCTTGCAATGGGAAAGAAAAAGTACATAATACTTGGAAAATACTATTTTGTGCAATGAGTGCCTTAAGTTGTCAAGTAATACCGAGAGCACAATTTGGCACACGAATGACCCATACGAAAAAAATATATATCCGGATATATCCGGGCAAATCTGCATACATGCAACATATATATTAGGGTGCTTCAAAAAAAATATATAATTTTTTTTTCGCTCTTACCCCCTGAAACGTTAGTGGTTGCCGAAAAAAAAATCCTCCCAAAGGATGGGCTCTCTAGCTCAACTCTAAGAGGTCGCTATTTTAATTTTAATTTCCCATCTGATTAACATGTAAAAATTTATTTTTTCATTCAAAGTGTAATTACTCGTACGCTGCTCAATATTTTCCAAATTTATACATATACCTTTAAAGTTGAGTCCTCAAGCTTTCCAAAACCCTATGACAAGTCGTAATTACCATTATTCAAATGTCAATTGAAGCTATCTGAAAAGTATCGATTTTGTATTTCAAAATGAAATTGTTAATTTTTGATTTATTTTTGCTAGCTTCAATTGGGGATGATTATAATATATACATAAATATATATATGTATATATATATATATATAAATATATGTCTTATATATAAAGATTGGCCCGGATATATCTGGATATATATTTTTTTCGTATGGGGAGGTGGAGCCGCTCACGTGAACGATTGGTGATCACACTAATTGCACATAATATTCTTTATTACTTACGTGGAATACAAATAAACTATTTTAGTGTTTACCCCACAGAATAGCTAAAAAAGTATATACATTCATATATTTGAAAGAAAATATAACTAAAAAGATTCAACTATACTAATAATTTTAATAAAATTCGTTCATTGAACTATACCACGTATCATTACTTCTTAACCATTACCATATTAATCGATAAAGAATGTTTTCTGTAAAATATTCAGAATTCTATAAATTTAATTGTGATCACAGAATGGAATTTGAAATTTCTTCATTTATTACGAAGTAGATAAGTAAATTGCTAGTGAGGTTCCTTTAATTTAAACTCTTAAGCTCTTTTTATCTTGATACGATATAAGAAAAAAACATTTCTCTGGTGCAGCTGATTCACGGTAAATTATCCAAATTTACCGCAAATCACAGTAAGTACGGTAACTTGCGTTAAATACCATAAATTACAGTAGATATTATCAGTTACGGTAACCCGACAAATTAGGATACCTTACCGTAAAATACCATACGTTAGAACATTGTTCCGTAAAATAGTAGACTTCGCGGTATGGTATGTTTATCACTCCAAAGTTACCGTGCAAATTCAGTATTATCACTATAAAACCAGATGTGTTACAAGTGTATTATTTTAACACACATCAAATGTGTTCTATGTTTAAGGCCATAAATAAAACTATAGTTTTTTGTAGTCACTTAAAACACGTTTCACGGTGTGTTAAAAATCTGTAGAATGCTTATGGCGTTTCAACGTTATTTGGCAAGTGTGTTAATTTTGACTACACACTTGGTTTTACAGTGATATGGTATCTTATAGTACCGCGTCCTAAAGGTAAGGTATTCTGCCATTCTGGAAGAATTACATCAAGGCGAATCATAGTATTTTACAGTAATAGTGTGATTTGTGACAAGACCCTATGTTTTGCGATAAAAGACCGTAATTTACCGTTAACTATGATAGATGTCTGTAAGTTACCGTAATTTTAATCCACCTGGATCTTTTTTATGAATGTAAACGCACTCAAGTTAAGATCGAACGGTAATGTCTGTTAGTGGTGTGTATATTTTTTTCACCAGGTCTGAAACAAAAGTTTAAATTTCTGTTACTGTTCACGGGAAAGGTAGCATATCCGTGAATTCATTGCATTGTCGTCCTGATGAAAAAAGCGCAATTCCCGTTCTACTAAACAGAGCAGAAATTCAAATTTTCCGTGCAAGTATGGTAAAAAAAATTATGAATCCATCTATCAACAACACAATAAAAGCCATTACTTGTTAGAGTCCCACACTTGTTAGAGTCCCACAGCCTTTCCATTAAATTACTTTATGACTTATTTTCACCGTGAATATTTAGATTTGTTAAATCATAAGCTCAAAAATACGAATATAGTAGAGAAATTTTTTTTATTTCCGATAAATTGCAATCACATTAAAAAAATTATTTGCTAAAAAACAATACATCATTCATAAGCCTAGCTCGTTAATTTATTGAATTGTTCATTTAAATAAAACAAAAATTTTTTTTTTTTCTTTCAACATATCCTAGTGTCCTAAAACTTTGCATCTCAATATTTTATGAGTTACGAAAGTTGAGAGATAAGCTCCATTCAAATACGTATGTTATTATTTATAACTAAATTATTATGCCGATAAAAATCTCCAACAACAATCTGATAAAACGAAGAAAGATCTAAGAAAGAATATACCAGTGAAAAAGTAATTTAAATTTACGGTGATTTCAATCTTTCATACAATTAAGATCTACAGAGATATGGACTTCTTTTTTTAGATCTACGAAAATCAAGACAAAAAACGGAAAGTAATTAATCAGGTAACTAAAAGGAAAGTATCTAATAAACTCGAAATTTCGTTTTTAATGAAGATTAAAAAGTTTTAAATGGAATTTTTTTTGAAAATTGTAGATCTTAAAAGATCTTCAAGGATCTGAATTAATTAAAATAGATCTACTCTGATCATAATGGATATAGATAATGAAAAAATTTGATCTGATTAGATTTAGATTTTTGTTCTTCGTTATGTCATCTTCGTATTTTTGATAGCTAACGATTTACAGCATTCGAAAGTTTATTTTTAGTTTGAATTTGAATATGATAAACTTTGGAAGACGGTTAAAACTTTGGGCCGGACCTCAGAACTTTCCGCTATTTTTGAACTCGTAGAGCTAAAACAATATTGTTGTCTTTGAATTCTCTAAGCTCTGAAAAAGAATTATAGAGCTCGACAAAGATTAAAAAACGGTCGACCCCATTAACAGAATCATACATTTTTTGTTGTTTTAAAACTAGTAACATCGATAACATGAGTATCCTACTGTTTTTTAGCTTATCGTACTTAAAAATTCTCGGCTAGAAGAGGATATTTTCTACTCTTTAAATTTTAACTTTCAGATGGTGATATCTCCGAATCTAAATTACCGATTAAAATGATTCTTGCCGAGATCTATAAAGATCACTGTCATAGATAGATAACATCATTTTATGGCAAATTCGTTCAGAAATTAGAAAATTATTCAAAGAAAAATGTATTGGACAACTTTTTACTATTCCGTTTCTTTACGAAAAAAGCTCTCGACAGCTTCATTCAAATTTGATAAATTAATCACTTTTGGAACCGACCAATCGAAAGGTTTCCAAATAAGGGAAAAAAAATTTTATTTTTATTTTCTAATTGTATCAATATCTGTGTTACTGGTTGAAGCAAATTTCAATTTAAAATCAGCTATTAACCGTTACGATTCAAATGCTATTGATGTTACAAAGTAGACTGAAAGTATTGGTTGGAGATTTCGATTCATTCTATAAGGTTAGCATTTGAAATATTCACGCCAGGTGAAAAGTATCTGAGTTATAAGTAATAATATGCTAATTTCAATTAATATTCGAGTTTTATTTGGGCAAAAACAGAGTTGGTGTGAGATTGATATCCCATAAAATTCAATCGTTTTATTCGTTAAAACTGTTTAGACACTAAATAATTATTTTGAAATGGAAAAAGAAGATTGCTATTTTAATGAGAAATCAAATTTTTCAATCAGTGTGGTTTGTTGTTGAGATATAATATTTTTTTTCTATTAAATTTTATTTTTTATGAGCACTCGAAAATGAGAATGGTGCTCTTTAAATGACACGCTAAAATATATATATATTTATATATATATATATATATATATATATATATATATATATATATATATATATATTTATATATATATATATTTAAATATATAAATGAAGTTGTCTTCAAAGTGATGTATATGCATTGCGAAATACATATAAAACCGTGTTCAAGAATATGTACATGTATGTTTTTGAACTCTGATATATATATATATATATTAGGGTGTGTCAAAAAAAAATGATTTTTTTTTTTAAGGTCTCATAGTCTCAAAAGCTTCTTTGGGACCAAAAAAAAATTCTCCTAAAAAATCAGCTCGATATCTCGAAAATTGGGCTGGCGGTTTACAAGTTCATTTTCCCATTTAAAATACATGTATAAATTTTTTTTTTTAGTTTTTCGAGGAAAAATCAAAGAAAAAAATTTTTTTTCCAATTTTGAATTTCTCACCTTTGTAGGAAATTGAATTCCTTACAAAAATGTCTTTAATAGTCATGTTCGTAACTACAATATAAAAAAAGTTACAAGTCCCCAAAGTTAAAAAAAAAAAATAATTTTTCTTTTATGTATAATTGTTATTTTTACTTTCTTGTTATTAATTGGTGATATTTTTTTCTTCTAATTTTAATTTTCAATCTTCTATATAACATCTTCAATAAAATTTTCAAATTTAAAACGTTTTAGTAACTCACTTAACCGCTACAGAATATTATTATAATAAAAAAATCTATTTTATCGAGTGATTGACAACAATACACAAAAAAAGTTAATCGTCACAGTTTTTAATTATTTTTTAAATATTTCTTGCATAAAAATAGCTATATATAGAAGATTGGAAATTAAAATTAGAAGAAAAAAATACCACCAATCAATAACAAAAAAGTAAAAACAATAATTATACCTAAAAAAAAAAACTTTTTTTTTAACTTTGGGAGCTTGTAACTTTTCTGATATTGTAGTTACGAGCATGACAATTCAAGACATTTTTGTAGGGAATTCAATTTCCTATAAGAGTGTGAAATTCAAAATTGGAATAAAAATTTTTTTCTTAGATTTTTCCTCGAAAAACTAAAAAAAAAAATTTTTACATGTATTTTAAATAGGAAAATGAACTTGTAAACCGCCAGCTCAATTTTCGAGATATCGAGCTGATTTTTTAGGAGAATTTTTTTTTTGTCCCAAAGAAACTTTTGAGACTATGAGACCTTAAAAAAAAAAATATCATTTTTTTTTGACACACCCTAATATATATATATATATATATATATATATATATATATATATATATACATATGTTGCTTACATTTTGTTTCAATCATGATTTCCAGACATGTGTTTCTTGACAAATAACATTTACGACTATTACAACGTATCTCAAGGAAAAATTACAATCCCCGGCATGGATGACGGTGAAGAATGTCAACTAACGGATGTAAGTCCCCTTGAAGTTCATTCATCCTTTATAGTCGTAAACTTTTACTGGGTGATTCGTTATGTTCATTTTCATATTTCTGATCTTTCTCTAAAACGTTGTGTTTAAAACTGGTATTATTTCAAATCATTAAATTACTCAAAATCAAAATTGAACCGGAACGGACTCGATATCTCGTGTGGAGATCATCGAGAAAACTTATTATCTGCAAGCATGATATATCATGGAAAATCATTCATAATTTTGTTCATTCGAGACACCTACTCTTTACTTGTCTTCTGAAGTTTCATATGTCCAGCACCTTAAAAATAGTTATTTTTAAGATATTTTTTTTAAGGGTATATCCGAAGAAATTCAAAAATGTAAAAGTTCCATAACATTTATCAGTCCTTAAATTAGAAAATAATTAATTGAAGATTTTCTTTCAACAATAAAAAAAGTTATTCTCTCGTTACACACTGTTTTGATTATACACGGTAAAAAATATTTTGCGGATATCACTATGTCAGTATGGGCGTGAATGCCATACTGTATAGTATCGAAGATTTTTATACGTTATAGAATTGTATGCGTAGATGATTTGACCATTGCGGGAATAGTAACATTGGCGACAGTTGTCGCGGACGCCGCAATATCAGTATGGCCGTCAGGTCCATACTGCGTTGCCGTATCCACAATGTTACTGGCAGATAAACCTAGTCTAACGACATCTACATAGTTTTGGCGGTAATACGATAGTATACATTGATTGACACGTCAAAAATTATGGTGGGAAAATCGAGTGCTATTGTGCCCTCGGCATTGTAGTATGGGTCTCAGGGCCATGATGTTTCGCCGTGCCTGCGAAGCATATGTGTGAGCAATTCAAGAGCACCAGTACTACACAGTATAGTAAATAACGCCATACGTCTGGGACTCGTTACAATACTGTTTTGGAATGTTTCACTTATTATTTTAGTATCTGTCTCGAGACCATACAATCATGGTGTTGAACGCCATGCATTTCTTACCGTGTAGCCTATCGAGTTGAATTTTTTAACTTTAGCGATAAAGTAATGCATCGAATTCTGAAGTTTTACAATGTGAACACCGTAATTTATACTATAGAGCTCAGATTTGTGTTATTTGTCGGTAGTATTCTCTCTCGTATAAATTTTACAAAGCTACAGGGTCAATTCGAACCATATGGTGAATTAGATTATAAGGTATCCAGGAAAAATCAAGTAAATTGTTTTTTTTTTTTTTTTTTTTCAAATTTCTGTCTCCTATAACTATATCTCTTGAAAGAATCGATCGATTAAGATGGCTCGTGTGACAATCGGTACGTCTTATTGAGTTCCAAAGCTGATGAGGATTTGGAATCGATCAATTCCGAAATTTCGAGGGTATATAAAAAAAGTTTATTACCGTTTCTTTTTTCTGCGATATCTCTTAAATGAATAAAACGGTTCGGGCAGTTCTTGTAACAATCGACACGTCATGTTGAGTTCTAATGCTGATTAAATTTTTAGGTTGATCGGTTTCCCGGTTTCGAAGATGTTGAAAAAGAATCGTTTCTTGCCGTTTCTTTTGTCCGTGATATTTATCCGAACAAATTATCCGCTTAAGAAGTGTTTTGTTGCAATCAATACATTTTATTGCGCCCTAAAGTTGATTAGATTGTAGAATTGGTTGATCGAGTTGATTTTGAGAAATTTATGAAAAAACTAAAAAATAAAAAATTGTTTCTTCTGTATTTCTTAATTATAAAGAATTAATCGGAGCTTGAATCGGATTCTATCAAATTCAATCTAAATTTTTAATTAGGGGTTTTTTACAATATAAATTTAACATGAGGACATTATATTTCCAACATGCACTTAATTACTTTTCCATGATTATGTTCTGCTCATAGCAGTAGAAAAGATGGTAGGCAACAGTCATAATTCTGTTGAATAAATTTAATGAAAAATTTATATTTTTTTTTGTTTAACATCTTAGATACACAATCATTTGATTAATAATTTTTATACACAATTGTTGGTCTTAACACTTTAAGGTCGTACTGTTATTGAGTGCAATACTTATAATTAAATATATTTATAGTTTATGAATTATTCGTAACTAATACTATGTTCAAATGAAACAATCTATAATTTTGAAGCAAAGATCAGGAATATACCCGAAGATTTGAAATATATTTAAAGCAATAAGTCCAATTGGAATAATTTTTAAATCTATAAACCTGTCGAAACCTCATACCGAAACAAATAACAATATCCAAACATTGTTCCGTCACTGTGATACTCATGAACCATCATTAAAAGTCCTTTCTAGTGTACTTAACTATTTTTAAGTTTCAATTTGTAACTCAAACCGCTAACATATCCACAAATTTTCACAGTTTTCCTTTAATCCGACGAAGTTACAGTCTTAGCAGTGGCGAAGTTCATCATCAACGATTGTCATTAACAACAACTCACGTTGAAATGGAAATTCTGATGTGTGATGTGATAGAAAATCATTCTTACAAATGATTTCACTATCAACTATACATAAAGTTTATTGTTATTCCAAGCAATATTTAGACTCCATTCAGTTAGTGAATGTAAAGTGTTCGACGACGGTTAACATTAATTACATTCAGTGAATTACTAATGAGTAATTGTAAAAATTTATCGGTTACATAAAGGGAAGAAGCGGCCTTAACACCAGCTGAGACTTTGCTTTGCCTGTAAAATATGTTTTGCTTTAAAAATATAATCACAAATTTTTATTGAGATGTCTTTAGCTGTCGCAATAGCTTTAAAGTTATTCTTTTTAACCTGAACAATTTTATTAAAGATATCTTAATTGTTACCTCATAATTCAATTTTTATACAGCAAGCATTTGACGTTCTTGGGTTTACCCAAGAAGAAAAAGATAACATCTACAAAATTACGGCTTCTGTCATGCATATGGGTGGAATGAAATTCAAACAGCGAGGACGTGAAGAGCAAGCTGAAGCTGACGGTACTGAGGTTCGTAATTTAAGCTACTAAATGAGAAAATACTCAATTCATTATGAAAGTAATTAAATTTTGTGTTAACAAATATTATGATATTAAATAAAAAACTTTAAGTTATTCAGATCTAACAGCAAAATGCAGTTATTTATTCCAATTCTGCAAAATTGAAATAAATAAAAACATTTCACTGTCAGATCTAAATAACCTGGAGTTCTCTATTCAATATCTTTAATACGAATCTGGACTCTATTTCCAGTATTATGATATTAATTAGAGAAAATTATTTAAAAAAGCTTTCTTTGAATTAAAACGTACATCTTACAATAATTTATTTTAATCATTATAATGCTTATGGTAAATAATAGTGGAACTTGATTGTGTATGTTTTGTTAGTATGTCATGAACATCAACAAAAATTCCAAAATCAAACAAAAATTGAGTTTGATTATCGTCACTTCTAAAACTTTTGGTCCACCCTCGCGGGTCTGATTTTACGGCATTTTGCAATAGATATATGGCGAATTCACGGTTTATATATGGATATACATATATGTGTGTATTAGGGTGGTCCTTATGAAGGTCGTTGTGGAATTTTAATCGTTTCGCCCACTAAAAATTTTCCAAATGATTAGAAAAAATTCCAGTAATGGTGTAGCTCTTACTTTCAATATTAACCCAGCCCCCAAGACAGCGGAAGTTTTAAATGGGAAAACACCCTAGCAGATCTCATATTACGGTAGGTTTATAGTAGGCCTACTATAGCTTACGGCAAATGTACCATAACTTACGGTCAATCTCCTTGAGCTTGAAAACATTATTGTGAATACGTTTTCAAGCTCTTCGAGCTCGAAAATACTTTTATATGCTATTGTTTTCAAAAAAAACATTTTTTAGTATTCCTTTCTCCCACGATATCTCGCGAGCGAATTAACCGATTTTGATGGCTAAGGCGGCAATCGACGTGTTTTATTAAGTTCTAGAGCTGATCAGATTTTGGAATTTTGGAGATAAATAAAAAAAACCGTTTTCCTTCATTTCTTTTGCCAACGATATCTCTTGAACGCATTAAATATTATTGAATGGATTGGATTGCCATCAAATATAAATTAATTTAATTTACATAATACACCAATCGAAAGATATATATATATATATATATATATATATATATATATATATATATATATATATATATATATATATATTAGGGTGGTCCTTATTTTGGACATATTTGAATTTCTATGCTCCCAGAGGCTTATGTGGTTCGAAATAAATAAAAAAAAATATCCTCAACGTTTCAGGTCTCTATCTTAATTTTAACCCGTGCCGCACAGCGATGTAAGTTTCCCATTTAAATAACACGGGGTTTTAGGCATTGAACAATTAATTTTTTATTCCGGCTAAAGTAATTGTTCGAAAAATTTGAAACTCTGTAGACTTTATCCTTATATTACCAGCTACTCCTCAGAATTTTTACAGATTTTCAGCTACTATAAATTTGGAAGTACAGCATGATGAAAAAAAAGAAAAAAATTATTTTTCTTATTTTTAGCTAAAATTTTTTCAAATAACATATGAAATTACTCTGCATCCTTATGAGAAGTTCTTACTTTTTTTCATTCTCGCAACTAAGTGGGTGAACGGTATATCTTTGTTGCACTTATACAGTAATCAGGAACTTTGCATTAGTGTGCAGTAAAGTGTTCCTTAAAAGGATTTTTTGAATTTATTACGATCACTTTACAAACGGCTTCAATTGCGACTGAAAAAAATTCCCTTAAAAAGTTTGAGCTCTTAATTCCAACGGGATCACGTGCCTCAAATTTTGTTTTTGTGATTTTTCAAGTTTATTATATTTATTTATAGAAGCGATCTATTTTATTAATAAGTTATTATAGTTAGAAAATTGTAAATAAATAATTATTTCGATATTATAATACACAAAACTATCAACCTTTTGTTTATTATTTATAGCTCAAAACAAATAATAAACTTAAAGGTGAGCAGCTTATTTAAGCAAATATTGAAAGAAATTTAATTTATTGATAATATTTATTGAATGTTATACTAAGGCATAGTATGATTAGTGGCATAGATATACCGATCTCAGATATCAATTGAATGCATTATGTATTTATGAAAAAGACACAAAGTCAAATAACATAAAAAAAAAATTTCTTGAAAAAATCACAAAAAAAAATTTTGCAGTAACTCTTCCCGTTAGAATTAAGAGCTTAAACTTCAAGGGAATTTTTCATGTTGTAATTGAAACTATTTTGAGAGGTAATCGTAATAAATTCGAAAAATCTTTTTAAGATATACTCTACTGCTCATCAACGCACTATTGTCTTATTTAGCGAAGTGCGCTTTAATTTTTTGAAAATATTCGTTTGGTCATAAGAAAAAGTCGTCCAAAGCTCCTGATTATTGTATTAGTGCAACACAGATATGCCGTTCACCCACTTGGGTGGAACTTTTGATAAGGATGCAGAGTGGTTTGATATGTTATTTAAAACAAATTTTAGATAGAAATAAAAAAATTTTGTTTTCTTTTTTTTCATCATGCTCTACCCCCAAAATTATGGTAGCTGAAAATCTGTCAAAATTCTGAAGAGCAGCTAGTAATATAAGGATAAAGTCTACAGAGTTTCAAATTTTTCGAACAATTACTTTAGCCGGAATAAAAAATTAATTGTTCAATGCCAAAAACCCCGTGTTATTTAAATAGGAAACTTACATCGCTGTGCGGCAGGGGTTAAAATTAAGATAGAGACCTGAAACGTTGAGGATATTTTTTTTTATTTATTTCGAACCACATAAGCCTCTGGGAGCATAAAAATTCGAAAATGTCCAAAATAAGGACCACCCTAATATATATATTAAACATAATTATTAAAAACACGGGGATATCTTATAAAAATACTTAATAATATTGACAATTTTATATAAAAATTAAACTTTGAGCCCGAATAACTTTAAACCAATAGTTTTAGCGAAAAATCATAAGAAACCTTTTTTGTGGAGCGTTAAATTCTTTATAAACATATGTATGTCTCAGTTTTTATAATTAGCTGTCTCCGAGTTATAAAATTCTAAAGAGCAAAAGAAATTGTTCCCATGTTATTTCCATAAGAAACTTCGGTTGGAATGCAGACTATCATAGAATTAATATTAAGAGCTCAAATTTTCAGGGATTTTTTTTTTTTTCTATCAATTTGGAACCATTTAACTTTTCGTTACTTGCGTCCACTCGCCTGATGATTTTCATCGCGCGGCGAGCACTGTACCGCCCATGCTAAAGGAAATGCGACGTTGCCAAATTATAATGCTATAATGAATTATTTCTTACAGTAATACATAAATGTACTTTTTTTATACTTAAAATGGATATTTATCAATTATTTTATTGCAATTTTAGTCAAAAAGGCGGCGTCACGCTCATAGCGCGAGTAACGAAAGGTTAAGCCCCTGGGAGCAAAGAAATGTGAAAACATTCTTGCTAAGGATCACCGTAATATATATATGTATATATATATATATGTATATATATATATATGTATATATATATGTATATATATATATATGTATATATATATATATATATATATATATATATATATATATATATATATATATATATAAGTGTGTGTGTCTGTGTATGAATAAATTCTTATACGCAATTCAAAAAGGCTTGTTAAGGATTTGATTTCGTATAAATTTTAGGTCAATCGGTTTAATGAGTTTTAAGGTATAAAAAAAAACTTTTTTTTTGTTGTTTGACTATAATCTTTATGATTTTCAGGAGGGTGAACGTGTAGCTAAACTTCTTGGTGTTGATTGCCAAGATCTATACAAAAATTTACTTAAGCCAAGAATCAAAGTCGGAAATGAGTTTGTCACCCAAGGTCGTAACAAAGACCAAGTTGCATACTCAGTTGGTGCCATGTCTAAAGCAATGTTCGACAGGGTGTTTAAGTGGCTGGTCAAAAAATGTAATGAAACTTTGGATACTAAACAAAAACGTCAACATTTTATCGGTGTGCTAGATATTGCTGGATTTGAAATTTTTGATGTAAGTTTAAATTTTATGTTATTTCATTTTTACTTTCATCGACAGACATTTATTAACTGGAAACGGAATAGATAGAATAAGTTAGAAAAAAATCGTAATAGTTTAATAACTTTGAACATTACATATGCAATATAAATACTTACATATATACTGAAATGCTTCGTTCGAAACAAACAATTTGTCCTGCGCCACATTAAAATTTTATTATTGAGACTATGATCAAAATTTCAACTCAGTTTCAATTCTAAGTACTTCCTGTTGAATCATAGGCTTCTTAGAACTCATACTGAATCACTTATCTTTGCTGCGAAAATCATGCTTTGAATAAAATTGACTATTTTATTACTTCTTATACGTTAACTATTAAGTTTACGATATAAGTGCAGAGAAACTATTCTGAAAGAAAATGTAATTTTCTTAAAAACAGCCTTCTAAGTAAAGTACAAGATTTCGTATTTTACAAGTTACAGGAATTATTATTTAAAAAATGAAATATCCTGTTAAAATAATGATTTACGTTTTTATCGTATGTTCAGGAACTTACTCCTTCAAAACAAAATAAAAACAATTTTATTGAAACAATGGCTTTCACGGTGGACACAAGTAAATCAATTCGGATCATAGTTAAAATTTCTCAGGCTCTATTGAATAACACAAAATTCTTTACAAATTGCGAGTAACGATACTCCGATAGCATAAAACATGGCTACATTTCGGGTAACAGCATCTATCACAAGTTGCTGGTCAAAGCACTAATCACAAGAAATCTTTCAGTAGGTACTACATAGACTTAGCGAAGATTAAGTACACAATAAAACCCTGTTAAAATCTTACTCAAATCTGACCACCACTACACCAGTCAACGTCTCAACTAAGGTTGGGGAATACAATCAAAATGGATGGTTTCAAGTTAACAATACTTTTACTTAAAATTAAAGATAGTTAATGCAAAAATCTAGTATTGCCATTATTCGCACTAACCATACTTTAGATGTCCACAATACCCACAGTTTTGTTTTCAGAGTGTGCAAGATTTGTAGAAAAACTTTGTATTATGTCATACTTCAAGAATCATAGATGAATATTGTTGATATCTTGCTTGAGGTGTTTCAGTACAGTTTCTTAGACATATCTTGCGCCAGATCTGATCAAGACCTGTCATATTACACTCTATCTTACTTTAGCTTTTGTTATTTTACCCACGCCATTGACACATGCTACCGAGGCCCAGTAACATATATAAAATACGTTTTTAAGGTTACTGATTTTCATAATTAATAGATTCCATCTGCAGTCGAATATATTAAATATATCAATATGAGTTGATTTTTTATTCAATAACTAGTTTGTAAATATTCAAAATCATATTCCAATTATTACGGCATTTTTTATTTAGAAAATGACGAAAGATATGCCTAAATATCTGTTTCAGCTAACCTTCAGCAACATATTTTCAATATTCATGTACATTTCTTGATATACATTATAACACAAAGTATTCTTACAAGTCTTGCACAAGTGTATTGGAGACCGGGTTCGCGTAATATATTAACAAAATTGTTATATGTGATTGCTGTAAACAAAAAAAAAGTCGTTTAACCCACAAGTTTTTGTAATCGGGAATATTAAATAATTGACAGGAAAAAGTTAGAATTAAAATTAAAAGCTGAAATTTTCAGGCAATTATTATCCTAATGTAGACAAAGAAATTTTTACTGCTCAGTAAAAAAAAAGGCTTCTTTTAAACTAAGCAACCCAATACGTACATGGACACCCCCCCCCCCTAACCCACGCATACACACGTATATATATTTATATATATACAGGGTGATCCAAAATTAATTTTACATCGGTGAGATTTAGATTGAGGAGATAATTCTGAACAGATAGTTCCTAAACAATATTTCTTAATTTTGAATATTGTGGGAGTTGTTAAATATTCAAATTGGCTGGTCAGAATTGAGCTTTAGTAATAGAAAAAAAAAAATAAAAGAATAAATAATAAGTTTTGCAGCATTGCACGTAGCCAAGTTCACATCTAATTATTTTATATAGAACAATTTAAATATAAATAGTAATTTATTTTGAAACATTGGAATCGGCAAATAGCATCTATATTCATCCAGACGAAATTCAAGACAAAATCCCAGACAAAATTCCAGTCTCTAACCAAGACGAAATACGACATTAAGCCCAAGACAAAATTTTAGACTAAAATCAAGACAGCAACCATGACTTAATCCAAAACTAAAAGCAAGACAATATTTTAGACAAAATATGCAAGATAAACGTTAAATTGATTTCGAAACTAAATTTAAGACTCAAATTTAGACAGAATCCGAGACGAACCCTAGAGAAAATTCAAGTCTCAAACCAAGACAAAATTCTAGACTAAAATTTTTTATGGATAGTTATATTAGCTAGTCGCTGATTCGAGTATTTCTAAATAAATGACTATTTATATTTGAATTAAATTCTATATAAAACAATTAAATATGAACTTAGCTGCCAAAGTTATTATTTATTCTTTTATATTTTTTTCTATTTCTAAAGCTCGTTTCTGATTGGTCACTATGAATATTTATAATAACTCCAACAATATTCAAAATTAAGAAATATTATTCAGGAACTTTATGCTCAGAATTATCCCCTCAATCTAAATCTCACCGGTGTAAGACTAATTTTGGATCCCCCTATATATATATATATATATACATACTTGTTTCAAAGTAAAAGAAATTTTTCTTCAAACCTATTTTTATATGACTATATACGTAAAGTAATAATTTTGAAAAAGAAATATTTCTTTTTAAAATATTAGCTTACACATTCAAAATTAGAGGAATATACAAAAAAAAAAAATCAAGCCAAAAAAAAAAAACTTCATGGAAAATATTCATAAATAGTAAGTATTTTCGGCAGTTTTTCTTCACAGGATAACATTTCAGCAATGACCCGATATTTCTAGGAATTAGTTCGAGCTTTTAATTTTTTCAAAGTCTTGTATTTTTCTAAATTTAATTCTTTTTATAGTAATCACTACCAAATGATTTTGATATTTCAAAAAATGTGATTCCATATGAATCGATCATAAATTAGTACAAACTTATGCAGAGTATTCCATCGAATTTCGAATAAAGCAACAATAGTTTAATATTTATCATTTCTAGTAAATCGAATAGATGAAACGTCTAATAGAATTCTTCAATTATTATTTTTCATTACCTGGTGTAATAGTTCCAACAATTTTACAGTTTGGAATAAATCGAATTAACTATTTCTCATAAAAGTAATCTTTTAATTTTTATCTATCATATAAAATTAAAAATCATAAATGACCATCATTAGGTTTTATGGGATTAGGTTTTAATCCTTAAAAGTGTAAAAATAGTAGCATTTAACTGCTAGTAACAGTTAAGCTGGCAAATGTGGGAAGCCATATACGATCATCTGTCGCTGAAACAGCTTCCATAGTCATAAGAACTTATGGTAAAATAACGGCAGACAATCATTATCACCGGTATAATATTTTTTTTAACACTTCCTCCGAAAGTTCGATGTTCAAGAGCTGAATGGCGTCCCGTAAGTACTTGATTACTGGACATCTACTTTACCGTTTTCTTTGTCGGCTTAGGCCGCAAAGAAAGCGGTAACGGCTGGCGTTGGCTCACATAATAAACCTTACACTCGTTTTTGCAACCACGCGTTAGAAATTCTAGGTATACGTCATAATATCGCAACTGACAATAAATCGTCGCTTTGCGACCAAGTGACATAAACATCTATTATTTATTTTTTTCTGGATAAATTCTAATACATAGATTAAAAACATGATTTCATGGTGAAAATATTAGTTTTACGTTTTAACAATCTAATTTTTCTACTCATTGGCATTATGCTTTTATTCTTTAGCTAGTTTTTTACTGTCACTTTGAGTTGCTTCCACTTAAATGATGTTACTTAAAGTGAATCATTAAATACATACTTACATTTCTCATTAAATTCACATCATAAATATCTCTCATAGATTTTGAAGTTGTATTTTTCAGCTAAATTTTCGAAATTTCATAGTAGAACACAAGAAAGATAAATATTTCGATAACAATGCAACTTCTTTATGAAACTTGTTTAAGGAGAACTATTTCTTAAGTTCCTAAAAAAAAGTAGGTTTTGTTTGAACTGCTTCTTTTGATTGAGAAGAACGCAAATTAGAATTCTTTTTCTTTGTTAATCTCTTAAGTTGATAGACGATTCACAAGTTCGTCACCAATTTTAATTTGTATATATTTGCGGATATATTCATAGTACAATGGATTTGAACAACTGTGTATCAACTTCACGAATGAAAAACTTCAACAATTCTTCAATCATCACATGTTTGTGCTTGAACAAGAAGAGTATAAAAAAGAAGGCATCGTTTGGCAGTTCATAGATTTCGGAATGGACTTGTTAGCCTGTATTGAACTGATTGAGAAGGTAGTCATAATCTTCCTATTGAAAACCCAAAATTTAAAATATATTTCGACAAGTATTATCTATTTCTTGCAAGTGTGTCAAGTCCCTCAATTTCTAATACAAATATCGTTTTGACATTAATAAGCATGTTTTGTAATGTGAAATTCTCAAGAATATAATCCCTTATAATTGATTACTTATGGGATATTTAAATATCTCATACGTTTATTTAAACCAACTCAAAAGATTCAATATATATCTTGAAACCAATATCATATTTATAAAAGAAAGATATTTGATGAATTTTTAATCACCATTTTTCGTTGTGCGTTATTCAAAATAATAAAGTGAGTAAGGCAACATTGACATAATTTGTAAAGATGGAGTTTCAAATGCTGTATATATTTACAATTTATAAAAAGGTATTATTTAAAATTATTTTTGAGATGTACTGTTTGTGTTAACCGTTTGTACTTACTTTATGAATTTAACTCAGTCGATAATTGATTTCGTATCGACCTATTCAGATAAAATTCCTAACTTTATCTATAAACATTTCCACTTAAATATTTCACTCCATACAGTTGAAATAATCTCCTAAATAAGCATAAAAACCATTTCAATTGTCAACGGTATTATTCATCTTTTTCTCGTCACTTGTTATTGATGTAAGTATGTTGCATTCGATATTTTTTAGCCAAATTAGTCAACCCTATATTACATTGAATGTATTTTTTCATAAGCGAATGACTTCAAAGATTTTCTTTGTTCTGAGAATATATATATATATATATATATATATATATATATATATATATATATATATATAAATATATATATCCACGGACATTTATTTATATCTTATAAATATCAGGATGGTTGAAAAAATGACGATTATTTCATTTTCGCTATTATACTCATCAAAAAAGTTGGAAACAGAATAAAAAAATAGTTTCACTAAGTTTAAGCTCAAAAACTAAACAAAAAAAAAGTTGAAAAGCCCTTTTGAAAATCTTAAAAATATTAAATAAATAGATTTCTCGTTTTTTATCTGAAAATATATATCCTTAAAGGTTAATAAAGAATATTAAAAAATATCTACTTTGTCTAAAATTGGGAACAGTGTACAGCATTAATTCTCGAGAATTGATAGTTTTTACATAAATTTTGAGTTTTATTACTAATTCGAATCAATCAATTCAATACTTCTATTATTTCTAACAAATATATATAATAAATTACCGAAATTGTGTTAGTGGGCAAATAACTAACAGTTAAATTACTAAATTAAATATCTATTTATTGTTAGATCATAAATATTTGATAAAAATTTATAGAAAAATAACTATAGTTATACTAGCATGAGCATAGTACGGAATTATGGTAAAATTTACCAATAACATAGAAGTTTTTCAAATACATCGAACAGAATATACAAAATGTGCATTGCAATTTCGACAAAATAACAAACTAATTTTTATTTTAGGAATTGTTACTAGCTGTAAAATATAAAATAAAAGCAACAATTAAAAAAAAAAAAATTCTAATTAAAAGAAAGCTGAAAAAAAATTCTAGAAAACGGTTAACCCTGCAGACCAGCCCCGAAACTTCCCGGTGTTTTTCAGCTCTTTGAAGTGATAAGATGCTATACTTTAATCATTTTTATTTTGGAAACAATAGAATTCCTTAAAATGGGTAACTAGTTTCAAAGCACATAAATAAATCTTATTTGTTTGTAGAATTAGCACTATCCACTTTGCTTTGGAAGTCAATGTAAAAATTCTGCAGTGGGCGAAAAATAAAAAGTTGTCTTGTTAGTTATTCAGTTTAGTATTTAATCGGTTATTTCTGAGATTTCTACTGGTATGATTCAAATTTAGTCTCAAAATTTTAACGTATGAAACATTATTTGCTAAAATATTGTGATTGTTTATCATTATTATTTTTGAAGTGAAAGTGGATTTTCACAGTTACTTCCATTTCATGATAAAATAAAAAATGTTCATACTGATTCATTCAAAGGACATTGACTCCTTGACAATATATTGCCAAATTTATGACTTTCATGGCATTTGCTCAAACAGTTTAATAGCTTCGAGCAACTCTGTATCAACTTCACCAACGAAAAACTACAGCAATTCTTCAACCATCATATGTTCGTTCTCGAGCAAGAAGAATATACGCGAGAAGGCATTGAATGGGCATTCATTGATTTTGGCATGGATCTTCTTGCGTGTATCGAGCTCATCGAAAAGGTACTAATCTTAAAAAAACCGCAAAACTGACCAATGCTACACGTGGTCAGTCAGCTCAATGATTATGTGTGAGCAGCAATAGAAGCATCAACAGCCAGAATTGAGCAATTTACACTCGCTTCCAGTGATGGTCCAGGGTTTAATTTTTGTTTATGTAATCGCTCAACGACTTAAAAACCCATACATTTATCGTTGTTTTTTCATGCAATACATTTACGCCGTTAAATAGCTTATTCTTATATTATTAAGTTTGAAACGATTTATCTTCAAGGAAGAAATTGAAAAAATTGTTTTTAAAATAAATTATGATATTTTTAATATTACCGTTAGTCTGCACACATTTGGTGCAAGAAGTATACTATTTCATCTGAAATAAGTATTATTTAAAAATGTCAGCAATAGAAGATGATTCCATAAGTGATATTAAGATAATTATAATAGGTTAATCCCTGATTAGAAATACAATAAATAAGGATCCAAAACGATTTAATTTTTAACACTCATTGATGATCTTCAATACTCGTAATATTAACGATTTTTAACAATTGATACTTTTCAATCCTTAAATAAGTAAATAATATATTACAATTCATTAGTATTTTACAATTTCTGATTACGAATGAATATCTTAAACGATTTCTGAGTATTGAAAATGTTCGATACTCTTTGATACTCATTAATCGTAAAGTAATATAACAATTTCTAATCACGCGCGAGGATGTAAAATGATTCCATTGTTTGAAATTAAGCAATACCCATAAATGAATTACAACATTTTTGACTAAAAATTAGCTTCGAACATGAGATTGTGTAAGTTTTATAATAGTTATATAATAGTCTTGGCATAATTTCTATATTCTATTTAATAAACGTAGAATTGATTTAAAAATTTTTAATTTGAATATGATAAAAGTAAAAAACGGATAGAATTTTATGAAATATTGAAAGGTCAATATTATTAGAATACGTGGTATTACAGCCCGTTCAAAAAAAGTATATATCCATATATATCTAGGCAAATCAGAATATATTTCGCATATATAAGACTTAGATTCAATTTTGCCCGGATATATCCCAAAATATATACTTTTTTCGTAAATGTTCGTATTATATTTAGTTTACCAACAAATTTACTTCTAAGTCTCTATTAGCATCAGTAATTAATAACAGGTACAGGTTTTGCGTTTTTCTTTACCTTTTTTATCCAATCCCTTGAATATCGTAGAAAAAATATTTAATCCGAACTTAAGACGATCGGATACCTAAATTTTTATCCGTAATGTTGCAAACATTTACACCCTTGTTATATGGATATCTACACTGATTCAATTCATGAGGTTTTGTACTTAACAACCCAATCCATTTTTGTTATATTCATGTATCTCAGTTTTGGGTTTCATTATATTTTGAATAATCTGAAATTCCATACGCTAATACCAACTACCTTAACCAAAAAAAATTTCAGTTCAGATTAAATGCAACCGATATTATTCTCCTACTCAAAGAATCGAATTTTTTCAGTTAGCATTAAAAAAAATTAATCAGCCAAAATCGTAAGAATAAAAAATAACTTAGCCTTCTTTTGTTTGAAGACGATAAATTAAATAAATGTTGCAGACTGTGACTTTTTTTTGCTTTCCGCCCAGTAAATGTCATTAATTTTTGTACTTTAATTTCGTAACGATTCGAGATGAAACAGTTGATTGACGACAATCTTGCGTTATTTTCATAATCCTGCACTCACAGTTCAACAGCTTTGAACAACTTTGCATCAATTTTACCAACGAGAAATTGCAACAGTTCTTCAATCATCATATGTTCATTCTTGAACAAGAAGAATATCAGCGTGAGGGTATTGAATGGACATTCATTGACTTTGGCATGGACCTTCAACAAACTATTGACTTAATTGAGAAGGTATTTTAAGAACTCTAGTACGAGTTTCTAACTGTAGCACAAACGGTCTGCCTACTTAGAACTCACAAAAAAAAAACAACAATCTAAGCATGCCTGCTCTTGCAATAAAGTGTGACTCTACATCATTATTAACTAACAAAATTGCATCGAAATAACAATGTTAGTTTGATGTCTTGTTATTTCATTATAATTTTAAATCATGAAACGGGTTATATATTTCCATTATTTTAACGATGAATATTTAACATACTTCATAATATTTCAAAAATTGTAAATTCCAGGTGTTAACAAAACCGTCCAATATTTAATGAAATTTATTTTTTTATATCAGTCTGTATATCACTGATTTTTTTCGCTAATTATAACTATTCTTCGATCAATTAATCCATAATAACTGCCTTAAATAAAAAAAAAAATGATTAATTTTTCAACAAAGAGAAGATATGAAAAATGTGTTTTTTTTTTTTTTAAATTCATAATCATAATTTTTTTTAATTTATCTTATTAAAAAGCACGAAAAGAAGTTTTCCTTTAGCATTTTGGTGTATCTATTGTTTATTTTTTCTCATATGGATTTGAATGATATCTTGAATGAAATTTTGGATGAACTGCAGCTTTACAGCTTCGAGCAACTTTGCATTATTTTGTGAATGAACAATGACTACCATATTTTAATCACTTCATGTCCATTCTTGAACAAGAAGAATACCGAAGAGAGAGTTGTGGAATTTTATTGATTTTCATTTGAATTTACAACAGACTGTCAATCTTGTCAAAAAGGTAAAACTATCAATAGTGAAATGTGGTTGAGCTGAAAAAATATTTGCATTGAACACACGCTTGCAAGATGATTTTTAATTGTAAACTGTGCTTTTAATACATTTAAACATTATTTATATGATGTTTTTTTATAATTACAAAATAAATCCTTGTAAAATTAGATTAAATTTAACTATATAGAATAAATTCTTCTTTTATCTTCGCATAGAACAAAAAAATAATATATTATCATTTCATTGCAATCCCTCAAAATGACTTCATCTATTTAAATTGATCTCACGTTAAAAGCTTTGCATTCAAAAAATTTATTACTTCGAATGATTTGCGTGAGCGAAATTGAACATATCATTTTTAATGCAGGCATAATATATATATGTAATTCAATTAATCAAAAATTATGTTTTGTTTTAATTACGCAGCCTATGGGGATTCTTTCCATTCTTGAAGAAGAATCTATGTTTCCTAAAGCTACAGATAAGACGTTTGAAGAAAAACTTAATAATAATCACCTTGGCAAAAGTCCGAACTTTTTAAAACCAAAACCACCTAAGCCTGGTCAACAGGCAGCTCATTTCGCTATTGGTCACTACGCCGGCAATGTAAGTTTTAAAAAGAATACTTAATTTCTAATCAATTTATTGAGCATGGAGAACGAATAAATTTTTAGGTTCCATACAATATTACTGGATGGCTAGAAAAGAACAAAGACCCTTTAAACGACACTGTAGTTGATCAATTTAAAAAGTCAACTAATAAACTCCTGGTAGAAATTTTTGCTGACCACCCAGGTCAGTCTGGTGATGGAGGGAAAGATGCAAAGGGTGGACGTGGTAAAAAAGGAGGTGGATTCTCTACTGTATCATCATCCTATAAGGAACAGCTGAATAATCTCATGACAACTCTAAGAGCAACCCAACCACACTTTGTTCGTTGTATTATTCCCAATGAACTGAAACAACCGGGAGTTATTGATTCGCATCTTGTAATGCATCAGCTAACTTGTAATGGTGTGCTTGAAGGCATTCGTATTTGTCGCAAAGGATTTCCAAATAGGATGATGTATCCCGACTTTAAACTTCGGTAAATAATTGTTTTTATGAATATTTCTGTATCCATAGGGTACTCGCTGTTTCCCCAAGAAATTTTTTATTTCACAGATACCCGATAAATCGTTAGTTGCCACACTGAAAAATGAAACTCCTAAAGGAAAAAATAATTTTTCGGGGCCATTTAATAGTTTCCATTCAATGAAGTTTCTCCCAATTAAGAAAACATAAGCAGGGTACCAGAGTGAAGATAAGAAACGGTTTTCTTAAGAAAGGGAAATATTCATATTAGTAAAAACAAAACTTTTTGATGTTTTAAGTTAACGTTTTTAGTAGATTTTTCAGAAATCAAGGTATTGCGTTCGTTCTTATAGTAGAATTTTCAAAAAATTTTGCCATGATCCATCATAAATAACCAAGCAGGCTCAGAAAATAACAATTGGTTATGACGTTTATGTATGCTGGGGGGGGGGGAACGGAGTACTCCCAAAATAAAAACAGAGCTCAAGACGTAGAAACAATAAGTTATTTACACACTTTTCGAATTTTTCAACATAGAATAAATTTATGATTTTAAAAGTTGTGAAAGAAAAATGAAAAGTGGAAAAATTCAAACATGCACACTTCCAACACTCACGTTACAATTAAAATGTAGCTTTAATTTATATTTTATTTTGGTGCCTTTCTTATACCAAGTAGATGTACAATTATAGATAAAAAATGAATAATAATTGATCATATAATTATTAATATTCATGAGAGAAAAAAAAATTAAATGTAAGAGATAAAAAATACCCTCCAATGTTTAAACGGTAAGAATATCATTAAATGAGAAATATTAAATGGCCTCGAAAACGCTTTTAATCCCTCAGAAGTTTCTTTTTGAAATTTCAACTTATGACTTTAGGGATTCCCATGAAATAAAAAATATTTCTTGAAAAAACTAATACCCATAGTCCATCCGTCAGGCATTGCTTTTGTCTCAAAGTTAGAAATTTTAGGGCTGACGAAATCGAATGATAGTTTTGTATATTTTTTGGGATGAGGATTCCGAATTCGTAATTTATTTGTTATGAAAATTGTTAGTTTTTTTGTTATAAAAAATTAACTATTTAAACCTGAGTATTATCAATTACCGATAGCTAAAAAATCCTGGAAATTATTATTTCGTTTATTAGTTTAATAAAGAAAACGTCGTAGAAATATTTCTGTACTTTTTATAATCTTCAATATATTTTGTGTTAAAATTGACATTACGAATATTATAAGATTATTTACAAAAATATGTCATAAATTACTTTATTTATTTTATAAGATTTTATACTTATTTCATAACATTTTTACACTTTTCTGTTATGTGACATTGACAAAAAAACTGCAGCAAGGAATATTTGCAGCCTTACATTTATATTTTCTATTGCAGCTTGTGCATTTACAGCCCGGTATCAATTTAGAGATTAGCGGAAATATTACAATATTTTTAGACATTAACCCTTCGTAGGTCAAGTCGTTTTTCCGAACCATTATTATCCGATGGAAAGCTTTATTCTTGAATTGAAGGCGTTGTTGTTAAAATTTGAGCTGAAGCATTGAATGTATTCCCAAGTTCGTTTAAATTAACTATGAAAAAAAATTTTAATTTAAAAAAGGAGACGCCAGACTTATTAGGCAACTAACGAAGGGTTAATAACAGTTAATTGACTATAAAAAATATTAGTTTTATTATTAATAATGTAAAGTAACGAGAAATATTGTTAACTACTAAGCTTAAAGATTTTTTCATAAGTATCAATATCAATAATGTTTATGTGATAGCGGCAAATATGGATCACTGCACTTTTTTTCCATATCAGATTACAGAAAAAGGTATAAATGGTACAAAATGAGAATGAAATCTTATAAACTAAAACAAAAATATTTAATTATATATTTTTGTAAATAATTTGATGATTTTTATAAGTTAAAATAAAAAAAAAAGTTGTATGAAAAAAAGACAGGTAAATGTGTCATATAATATGGCGCATTCACATGATTACCTACTAGACTGCTTTGCATGCGCAGAGCACGGTAGTGGTAGTATGACTGCGTATCCGGACTTTAAGATGAAATATCTAAAATATTATAAAAATTACAGAAATATTTTCAGAGTTTTTTTTTGCATGCCTTAAGGGCGAGCGTAGGTATGCTCTACTCTCGCCTAAAAATAAATAAACTGGAGTCCGTCAGTTTTTTTTACTAAATTAACGATAACTGTGGACCACGAAATTTTCAGCTTGGGCACAAAAGCAACAGGTGGCATATGTACTATCAATTGAATGAATCAATTTTCACTAAAATTGAAGAATGATATTTCCGTGGTATCAAATTCTTCGCTAATGTATTAATTGTGTTTTTTACATTTCCAGAAATACTTTGCTTATATGTTAGTTACTTTTAATAGGTTTACAACTCGATAATAGAAGATTTATAGCCTTACAGAACAAATTATTTAAAAAATCATGGTAAAAGATTATAATTTTAGGTTCGATACTGCTTCATTCGGAAATACTAATCGGAATATATAGATTTTTTTATATTAATGAAGAAAGATCAAAATTAGATGGTTTTTTTTTCCTCTGAATATAGTTACATGATTTTATCACCGGTGGCAATGACTCAAGAAACCGATCCAAAAAAAGCAGCACAAAAATGTTTTGATGACTGTGGTCTTGATCCAGACCTCTACAGAATCGGACATACAAAGGCTAGTCATGAATATTCGATTATTAATGAATGTTTATCAGTTGAAATGGTTGTTTCCCTTGACTGATTATGTCCCTGCACTGAAAATATTTTTTCCAGTCAACATTTAAAATGCTATAATGTACCTATAGTAATTTCTTATTCTTTTATCTCCAGCACGCCCCTTGTAAGAATATACTCATGTTTCAAGTTAGTCTCCGAGAAATATCATCACATAATACATAAAATCATTTAATATCATTAAATAATTATTAGTTTTTGTGAAAAATTCTTTCATCGTATAGACAAAATATTTTTCTATCTCTTATAATTGAACAGGAATCGTAGACGATATTTTGGGCTTTATATACATACATACAAGCCAGTAGTGATCACAAATACTAATAAGTTACCTTTCGATTTGCATGTGACGTCTTGCTTTAGGTACAAGATATTAGCCCCACAAGCAGTCGACCAAGTAGGTGGAGACCCAAAGAAGGCTGGTGCAGCAATTTTGGAAGCTTCTGGACTTGATGCCGATCAATATCGTCTTGGACATACGAAGGCATGTCGTGCATAAGACTCAGACGATTTTATGCTTGACTATTAGCCAAATGTTGCTTTACAACTCACCTTGCATTATAATTATCTAAAAAACATCACTTTTATTAATTTCTTTTTAAAACAAAATTATTATCATCTAAATGCTAACATGAAACTTATAAAAAATAGTGTGGATTCAATTACGATGATTAAATTGATTGAAACCATTTAAACAAAACCAGCGGACTTATTAGGTTTTAAAACAATCATTTCAAAATACACATCTATACATCCTTACACAAACATTTTTAACATGATTAGATATGTAGAATAATAAGCTGACTTAAAAAACGGGTTTATTTGTAGGTATACTCATCTTTCCTTTTCAAGCGCTGGCTTAGACTATATGTTATAAATCACGTTATATGGCAACAGACTATAAAATAAAATATAGCTGAACAAAATTGAAGTTATTCTCATCCTGCTCGCTAATTTTTATAAAGTCCTTATGTAAGATCTTGTAAGATCTTGTACGTTCTCACAAGAAGTATACATGACGATATAAGTGTCTTATAAGTTTCATACATGAATTTTGTATGCTTGAATCAGGAACAAAAAAATTCATATAAAATACGTACAAAAACAAAATTTTAATCATGAAAAATCTTATAAGAGATATATATGTAAGTGTAGGATACTTGTATCGTACATAAATCTGATATATCTAAGTTAGGATTCAAAAACCCATGTGAAAATCATACAAAAATAAAACATTTTTGTAAGATCTTATAAGAGACATATATCGTGATGTAAGATTCTTGTAATTTTCTCACATTCATTATGCATGCTTTGTTTAGAGTTCAATAATTCATGTCAAAGTCATGTAAAAGTAATAAAAGAATCATATAGAGTTCTGTATGATTTTACGGAAGACTTCTGATGTATGATTTTTATAAAATCATATACAAAATATAAGCATAAAGTATGTAATAATTATGCTAAAACTAAAATTATTATGTCAAAATCAATATTTCAATTCTTAATAAAGATAAATATGATCTCGACAAGGTTTTGTAGATAACAAAGTGGTAGGTTAATATAAGCTAGAGGTCTTCTTTCATACATCCTATTTGAAATCGATACTAATGTATTAAGTGCTACACGACTTGAAATTTCAATGGCAGATTAAACCAACGACATTGTAAACGTAAACTGGTCCTCCAAAGATTTAAATAATCAGTAAGACTTTTATTAAATCTAGTCAACAAACTGAAGACATAATAAATCTTACAGAAGCTTCAAACGTGGATAGCACCTATCTAGACTTAAAGCAAAGTAGTCCGATTATTCCAAAAGTATTTTATTGCTATCAAAAAATGTCTAGAAAATAGAAATCCAAGAATGAAGCTTCTTAGCAACTTTAAAAAAATTTAGAGGAACTGATCATCTAGAGTGTTTTCGTGTAAAATTTCCTTTATATTTTTTTACATTTGCAAAAAATTTTCATTCAAAGACTTCGAGCTTTTCGACAATACTTTTTAGCAATAATATGTTCTCAAAATAATTTTTTTTCTTTCCTAAAGCCTAAATCGATTCTATTCAAGAAAAAAAATTGTAGTTGCTACAGCAGAAATTGTAGTAGCTGAGAATACTACGAGTTGGAGTTACAAAACGCCAGCTTCAACTTGAAATAACTGCCAACACACGTGTGGTAACGCAAACAACAGTCATCAATGTTTTCTACAATATTCAGTCTTCGATACTATATATGCAGTACCCTTTACTACACATTAAAGTATTTGCTATTACAATGTTTTACTACAAAATTGTCCTGGAAACATCCACAATTTTTTTCTGCGTTTGCGTTTTAGACTCACTTGTGCCTTATTCACGTTTACAGTACGTCAAGTAGATTTGATATGTTTTGATAATTATCTAAGTCTTTGAAGGAGCGACTTACGTCTTCAACGCTAATTAGGTTCAATCTACACTTTGAATATCGATTCGGTGGTATAATTCACTAATAAAAAACTTTTGGAAGAGTTTTTAAAGAACCTATTTTATACATTATGTAAATGATTCATTATGCTTAATACGACTAAACTAAATACCATCGATTGGGATTATATTTTATTGTAGTTATTAATCAACAGATATGTGATACTCTGTGCATTTAATATTTTTTTTTTGTGTGATTTTTTTCTAAACAGATACAAAATTCTTTGTGCGAAAGCTGTTAAAAACGGAATGGATCCGAAAAAAGCAACTGAACTCATCTTAGATACAATATCTCTAGAACGAGATCAGTTCCGATTGGGAACTACCAAGGTATAAACAACCTTGGCTTTGAAACACACAAAAAAATGATGAATTTTGGTTGATTTATTTCTTTATAACTTCAAAAAAACTTTTACTAAAAATTTTAAACTTACACTGTTTCTTTTGTTAAGAATATATATAAATTTAACAGTACTAAAGGTCTTATACTATAAATAATAATCATATAAAATAAGTTATTCTAATCAAAATTTGTTTTTGCTAATAGTTGATTTGGGATTAATTTTTTTTTTCTGTTATGGGAATCGAATTACTTTATTTCAATGTACTTACCAATAATGAGTAATAATCAAATAGTTTCTGAAATTGTAACGGTCGTTGAAAATACCAGTTTTCGACAAACTTAATCTTACTTACAGTATTTTCTAGCTTCAAAATTCACGTTTCTTACAAAAACCAGTTTGTCAAATAGCCAGACATATATGTATATATTAGAGTATGTCAAAAAAAAATC
Organism: Microplitis mediator; assembly: GCF_029852145.1. Lineage (NCBI taxonomy): Eukaryota > Metazoa > Arthropoda > Insecta > Hymenoptera > Braconidae > Microplitis > Microplitis mediator. The sequence continues at coordinate 11,873,356 of NC_079974.1, forward strand.
GATATTTTTTTTCTTTCGGGCTCTCCACCCAAAATATGGTAGGATATGTCCAAAAAAAGATCCTGTTAGAAGAAGAACTCTAAATTTTAATGTTGAGAGGTTCCTCATCAAACCTTAAGTTTTTGCATTTAAATAACACAGAAAAAAGTTTTTTTTAAATAATATTTTCCTTTGAAAACTATGAAGAAATTTTTTTTCCAAAAAATAAATGAACACATCTTATTTGGCATTAAATTTTGAACGATGTGTTTCTTGTGTATCAGTGTCCAAACAACTGCTGCGTATTCGAGTTTGAAACATACAATAGCAATGTACAGTGCTTTGATAGCATTGAGATTTTTAAAGTTTTTCGTTAATCTGGTTTAATGATGGTTTAATGGTAGTTTAATACACGCTCGGTTGATATAGATACTCCAATCACTTCATTTATATGCTACACAGGACGAAAATAAAAAGTAACCATTTCTATGTGGAGTGAAGCAATTAAATTATTATATACATTTTAATCTTAAATTTTACCGAAAAATTCTCTCCTTATAACGTAAAGCTGAGCTGGTATGTGAATAAAATAAAATGGACAATAAATAATGACCTCTTAATATAATCAATGTGGAAACTGGTATTTTTCAACTGTATTCAGTAAAATCGATTCTTTTTTAAGTCATATTTGAAAAAAATATTTAAGAGATTATTACTATACTGATAGGTACATTCTATAATATATCTAAATACATGTTAAAATTTCGAAATTAATCATTTCTATAGGTATTTTTCCGTGCTGGAGTATTAGGTCAAATGGAGGAGCTACGTGATGAACGCCTCAGTAAAATTGTATCTTGGATGCAAGCTTATATGCGTGGTTATCTAGCACGTAAAGACTTCAAAAAGTTACAAGAACAGCGTCTTGCTCTTCAAGTTGTTCAACGTAATCTCCGTAGATATCTCAAACTTCGTACATGGCCGTGGTGGAAATTGTGGCAAAAAATTAAGCCTTTGCTTAATGCGACTCGAATTGAAGACGAACTAGCGGTAAGCATTTAAAATAGTTCTCTATTGTACTACCAAATTATAATATCTAACATTTTATGCGTTACACATTCAAAAAGTTTGAAAAAACGAAACATACTGGTCTCAAACATTCATGTAGAATCAAAGTACTCTCTAAAACCAAGTATGTAGTTAAAATTAACACACTTGCCAAATTACATTAAAATTACATACGCAATCTATAGATATTTAACATACCGTGAAACGTGTTTGGGGCTGTTCATAAAATGCGTCAGGCAAAATTTTACCTTTTTAGACCCCCCTTCCCTCCCCCTCTCCTTTCACGCTATGTCAAATTTTCTGCGATCCTACTATCAATATTGTGTCACAAATGGTAGTTCTCCCTCCCATTATGACCGACATATATGCATAGAAATATTTATATATTTACAAATATAAAACGAATGACTTTCTATCTATATGAGCTGCGAACGTCACGATTCCTTAGACTCCCCAACCTTCTTTGTCACATCTTGTCACAGTAAGCGACACCCTCTTCTCTCCTATAAGTGCGAACGTGTTTATTGAATGACCCCTTTTAAGTGACTACAAAAAAATATATTTTTATTTATAGCCTTAAACGTGGAACATATATGTAAGTTAAAATAATACACTTGTAACACACTTTGCTTTAGAGTGTAATCGGTCAATACTTTTAGATTATTATCTGAATCAAAATTAAAAAAGTAATTTTGCACTCCAAATTTTACTTGAGGACAAGGAAGCTGAACTTATCATTTTAGAATATGATGACCTGTACTTCAAATTATTATTTCAAAATGATAAAATTAGCTTCCAGGTCCTACATTTTTATGTTGAGAAAGATTATCATCGGATTGTTTACGATAAGTGAAGAAAAAGAAATGAAAAAGGAACCACTAGTTAAAAATGGTAACCATGATCGAAAAAAATGTGAAATTTTTAAATTCAACAATAAATTTTTTAATAATAAATGATTTATTGCACGATTACAAAAAATAACGTCTCAATTTATATTAATAACAATTAAGGGTATGGATATCTTTGAGTTATTAGTATATTATTAATAGTAAATTGTTTTTTGTGAATATTAAATACAAGTGATGTACTGAAAAATCGAACTACCGAAGAATTCAAAAAATAATCTGCTACTAGGACGCTCACTTTTAGCTTGAAACATTTTTTTCTATTTCGAACACAGCTCTTGTTGAAATTATTTTTTTATGCTAAAGAACTAGGCTAATTCGAAGTTACAGTTTATAAGTATGGTAGACCTTGAAAAGTTAAAATATCATCTTGAAACGCCCGGGTCAAAAAAATAACTTGATTTTGGTGTAGTTTTAAAAATTGAAAATAAAGCAAGTCTAGCAAAACAAATGCAAGTCAAATTTAATTTCTTTCTTCAATCAATGAAAAACACATTTTAAGATATAAAAACTCATGACCCTGAAGTTAGCCGACAGCCGCCATTTTAAAAAAAAAAATTTATAAATTTTAAAAAATGCTCGTGTAGATTATTCAATTTTCTAGACGAGTATTTTTTTAAGAAGATTAGAAAATAAAAACTCGAAGTATCATTTGAAATTGAATTTTAAGATTCCTGATTTTTAGTTTAGAAATTTTTACAAGCCTCATTACTTTTTGATTTTTATATACAATTTTTCGGAATCTGGACGAGAATTTTTTTATTTTTCCGTTCACCGCTATTTTTAACCGTTACCGGCTATTTTTAAATAAAATATCTTGTAATTGAAAAAAAAAAACAACAATTTTTGAATCTTGAAAAAATAATCGTCTAGATTTTTTAATTTTCTAAACGTGTATTTTTTGTGAAAGATCAAAAATGACGAATTCTTATTTTAAATAAAAATTCATAAATTTATAATTAATTAAAAGCTAATTCTTTTTTAAAAGTTACAGTCGGAGGCTCCCGTATTTATGACTATGAGTGGAGGCCGATCCCATTTTGTGATAAGTCTGATAGCTTCGCTGAAAAATTAAAAAGATCTCGAAATTTAATACAAATTTGAGCTTAAGTTCCAAAAACTTTAAAAACGAATTAGCTTTTAATTACTTATAAATTTATGAATTATTTTTTTTAAATAACAATTCGAGTATTTTTGATCTTTCAAAAAAAATAACCGTTTAGAAAATTAAAAAATCTACACGAGTATTTTTTTAAAATTAAAAAATTTTGTTTTTTTTTAAATTACAAGATATTTAATTTATAAATAGCCGGTAACGGTTAAAAATAGCGGTAAACGGAAAAATAAAAAACTACTTGTCATGATTTCGAAAAATTGTATATAAAAATCAAAAAGCAATGAGGTTTGTAAAAATTTTTAAACAAAAAATAAGTAATCTTAAAATTTAATTTCAAATTTTACCTCGAGTTTTTATTTCTTAATCTCTTTAAAAAAATACTCTTCTAGAAAATTGAAAAATCTACACGAGCATTTTTTTTTAAATTAGAATTTTTTATTTTTTTCTAAAGTTATAAGATTTTTTATTTTCAAAATGGCGGGTGTCGGCTAACTTCAGGGTCATAAAAACTCATTTCGTTTCGACTTGCATTTGACTAAGTTGTCTTACTTAGTATCGATTGACACCAACTAAGTTAAATTCAAGCCAAGTTAGACTTAGTTGACTTAAATTTAAGTTGTTGAAATCAAATTCAAATCAACGTGACTTTAATTTGACGTGAATATTCAAGTTATAAAAGTCGTATTGAAATTAAAAAATCGGTCTATGGGTTGACCCTGTGGGCCAGCCCTAAAACTTCCCGCTATTTTCGAGCTCCTTAAACTCGAAATTATCGGTGTGAATACTTTTGGATGCCGTTGTTTTCGAAAAAAAATGTTATTTATCATTTTTTCTCCAACGATATCTCTCAAACGAATTGACCGATTGCGACGGTTGAACCCAATAACTTCCCGAATTTTTGAAAATTTTCAATTTTCTTAGTAGGAAGTTAAAAAAGTAAGTGAAGCCTAAATCAAGTTAACTAAGTCAAATTTAAGTCGAATAAGTCAAAATCAAGTTATTTTTTTGACTCGGATAGTGATTCACTCCTTCATACGCTATTTTTAGGGTAATAAGAACTTAAATCACATTTAGATTATATGTATGGTTCCATACTAATAGTAGAATGCGCGATGGTTTCGTGCTTACAATCGGTTATGATATTTCCTTGTAGAGTTTTATCAATTTATTTTTATTGTTTTCAATGTAATGAAATCAGCTGATGCTCTAGCTCCAAAACGATAGTTTAATTAATTTTGAACTTTATTCGCACTCAAATAACTAATAAAATACACTGCTATGATAACCGAAACAGACTTGAAAATGCAATAGAACTTATTGTGATTGTTCATATTATACTAAAAATTATTATTCATATTTCCGAAATATGGCAATAAAAACTACTATCCTATACATCTTGCAGCAAAGCGTATCATCAGGATATTTATATAAATCGGCAACGACTTTTCTCAGGTATTTATTTATTACCTAGGGTTGTTAGGACTACCGGGCTGTTAGGAGTTAACCCTTAGGAACATGATGTTTGGTGATCGAAAATCGAACGATTTTTACCGTATACATTCTTTTGTCTTGACATTAAAATTTGTTAGCAACACTATCATCATATTTGTGTACATAGATCAAAAGTACACATACTTACTCAGACTTGTTTTTCAGTCACATCTGCATTTCAGTTCACAATAACAGTATTTAAATTTAAATAAAATATACAACCATAAGAAAATAATATCAAAAAAAGTAAAGTAAATATTATTTGACAATTTCTGAATTTCTTAGGAAATAGGTAAAATGATACTAAAACCACCTCAAGCTATTTATATCAATTCATATGCTCTAAAATTAACCTTTACCAGTGTAACTATGAGATATAAATATTTATATAAGATTAAATCATCTAATATTACGACAAAATTGTAGTGGGGTGATATTTTTACTAACTTATGGAGAAAGAAAAAGGGAAGCAACCTCGATCCGTTAGTTTTAGAGTGGAATGGTTAGTATTAAGTTAGTCGAGTATTAGTTATGAATAAGATTATATTTCTACGACTACTTTGAGAATAAATCGAGTTAATGCAGAGTCCATATATTCATCCTAACCTCGCATCGGAATCAATTAGACTCAATTAATTTGTCATTAAATTGTCATTTACATACGGAATTAAAAATTATATCACAATATTAAACTCAAATAAAATTATGGATTCTGATAAAATAGAAGATTGTTTTATTGTTCCTTCTGAAATGAAGGATAATAAGAAAATAACCAATAAATATTTTCAGGAATTGCAAGAAAGGGCTCGAATAGCACAAGAGAATTTTGAACGTGAAGAAAAAATGCGGAAAGAGCTAGAAGTTCTAAATTCAAAACTCCTTACTGAGAAAACTGATCTTCTTCGTCAACTTGATGGTGAAAAAGGTTCTTTAACTGAATATCAGGAAAGAGCAATAAAACTTGCGGCACAGAAAATGGATTTAGAATCTCAGCTGTTGGTATGTATACATTTTTTTTTCTCAGTAGCTTAAATAAGATCTCATTTTATAGGCATCCGTAGATGACTGATGTTCTAAGTATTATAATTACTGGAATCCGTAACTTGACACTACCCTGCTTAAACAAAAAGATAAATTCTCATACGTATATCTATGAAGCCCATATAAGATCTCATAGAGATTATTTATTCTTATTGTCTTTGTAAGATTTTTTTTTTGAGAATCCATCGGGTTTAATGAAATATTTTTAGCAAAGTAATTTTTTAAATTCGTCTTATATTAAAATCTTTTGATGAGTCCATTCTAGCACACGTGTATTTAGCCATAAGTGAAAATCAATATTTGTCTCGTTACATCTGATTTGAAAAATATCTGTTCAACTGTATAATATGTTTGAGATAGTTTGTATTTTCGGACAACGATTAATTTCATATAGGATACATCTCTAAAAACTGAAGATTTAGAAAATCGACCAAAAACTTCGTTAAACGAAATCTCATTTTTTTCAGTGGAAATTTAATAAAGCTAACCAACATAAGAGAAAGAATCCATCACAATATTACAACATACTTAAATGATTACATTAAATAAGATATTTGTTTTATGAAATGTACTAAAAATAATTATGTTGAATGGAAAAATCCTCTAACTCCACCAATATGTTCTGAGCTAATACTACCCTGATTAAAAAAAATGATTAAAAATGATTTCACACGTTAAATGTCCATAAGAGACAGGATTAGAAATGATTTGAAGGATTAAAAAGTATTTAAAATGATTAAAAAACAAATCATTTTAAATACTTTTTAATCATTTTTTTTAATCAGGGTATAGACAGGAAACTGGGAGTAGGGTAAGGAGGGGCTAGTTGATCATAGGGGCAAGTTGTACTATCGAAATATCTCGAAAACTAAGCAACTTACAAGAAAAGTTTAGATGGTGAAAAGAAAAGGTTACGGGAGGAAAACACATTGCGCAATTATCAATTGCCATCCCGTGTTAAGACTCATTGACAGAACGCTTTTTTTATTTTTTGGCGTCAAAAAATAAAAAAAACGTCTTCAGAATTTTTCTCCTATACTCGCATGAAAATACTTTTTCGTGATCACATAAGTATTCAAAGATAACTCAATCATTGCTCTTTCGATTATATATGGGAATTTATTTTTAACTCTTATCATTTTTTTATAACTTAACTTCTACTTTGTTGCCTCATTTGGGGCTAATTGAGCAAGGCGCGTTGAATGCATTAAAAGCGTGCCGAGCGATGGTCTAACCTATCTGATTGTATACATGCAATTGTGATAGTGACAAAAACGATTTAATAATTTGGGATTGTTAATCATCTAGCGATATTTTTGGTCTCATAATTAGTCACTACTTTAATTTGATATTTATTTACTTGATAATTATTTTTAAATATATGATAATAAATACAAAAAGTGTAATAATAATTCAAAGATTTGGAAGTTTTAATTTTGTTTGATTTTATTTTTAATATCAGAGTTATAATAATAATATAAGTATGCAATAATGATAATAAATAAATATTTGCTTGTTAATTACAATTTTATGTTGTATTCATATCATTCTATACAGTCATTCCGTTTATTTTAGCCATTGCACAACTAGCCCGCCTAGTGGGGCACGTTGAGCAATTTGGAGCACTCGCGCATTTCCGGAAATAACTTGTAAATTTACACTCGGCTCGTTTTTGGGTCTAGACCTTTTGATGGAGACTAAATTACGAACTTAACAGCACATGAGTTGATTAAATTCGATGCATCGTCTTAAGAGGGGGGGGGGGGGGGGGTAAAGGTTGAAGCGTGAAAAAAAAAACGCTTTTTTTACGAATTTTTTTTAGGCGTATGGATTGAGCTAATTTATTGAAACCTTTTGAACATTATTAAGTATAGATTCAAAACATTATTAAGTATAGATTAAGTAATTTTTTTATGCAAAAGTATCCGCAAACAAGCCAGTGACGGAGCTTTTTCCAGAACGTCTTTTAAAATAGACGATTTGCGGTGAGCAATGTATATCAGCTGGAAATTATTTGAAATAAAAAACCAGTGAAATTTAGTCAAAGCATTATTAAATCCTCCCCCCCAACGATCTCTGATTGTTTTTTTTTTTATTTTTTGTGGTCATTCAAAGTAAAAACTGCTATTTTTTACGAAAATTCGCGCAATTCGTAGGCGGGAAACCCCCTTGATGTAAAAAAAAAATTCTAAAACTTAACCTTGGGGGAAGGTATTTTATACGTAGAAAGTGTGTACCAAGTTTGAAATGAATCGGTGATGTAGTTTTTAAATAACAGTGCTCACGAACTTTGAAAAAGTAGTTTCGAGGAAAATGCGTTTAAGGTTTTAGATGCTAAAAAAGTAAAAAAAGAAAATTTTTTTTTTCAACTTACACAGAAATTTTTCAAAACAGAACAATATAGGTTAGAACCATCACCAAGTAAATAAACTGTATATCTGCTCGCCAGCTGCGCACTTCCTTTCCGACTGCCCGCAGCTATCGAAGCTACAGTTTTAAAGAAGACCAACTAGTTAAAAACTTCCAGAGTTTTGCTCTCCCGGGAAAAATGAATTATATATAGCCATATATAAATGCGACATATATGGCCATATATAGAAATTGGCGATATATAACAATATATAATTTTATACGGCCATATATAGCTTGATATGACTATATATAACTTGACCTGACTATGTATAGAAATTTTTAACTGAATTAAAAAATTTTCTTTTTTTTTCTTTTTTTTTTTTTTAATTATTTTGGCAACGCAGAGATTATCAGACCTGCGAATAATTGAATTCCTAATCGAATTGGAAATTTTAATTCAGAGAAAAACGCTAGACTTATTAATGACCGCATCCGCTTCAGTAGGATTCGAACCCGGGACCTTCTGTACGAGAGACCGACGCTTTGACGACTAGGCTATGCGATTGACAGTTACGACGAAGTTTAGTTGTGCTACTTAAGATTGAAAGAATATAATCACTTTCGAAAAAGCAAAATATAATGATATTGCTTGATTGATTATTGTTATTACAGTGAAAATTGGTTGATTGATATTCGATGTGTATGATATCGAGATGTAAGAAATTTTCATGTTCACTTTTATGTATGTCTTTTCCGGCCAAACTATTAGACTTATCACAAAATGTTGCGGAATCGTTTTTGTTGACAATTTTATTCTCTACAAATTATTGTCAATAAAGTTTTTTCAAATTCCGTATCGTTTTCTAGTTATTTCCATTTTAATTTCAAGCTCTTAAATAAGTGGTTCTGATCGATTTTAAGAGCTCGACATTAAAATGGAAATAACGAGAAATTGATGCGGAATTCGGAAAAACTTTACTTATAATAATTTATAGAGAATAAATTTGTGAACAAAAAAGATCCCACAACATTTTGTGATAAGTCTGATAGTTTCGCCGGTAAAGTAAAAAGATCTCCAACTTTACTTCGAGCTCCAATAACTTTTGAACAGATGGATTTCTCGAAAAATGATAGGAGAACTTTTTTGTAGAGCGTTCAATTTCCTACAAAATATGGATTAGTCCATTCGATCTATTGATTTGTTTAATGAGTTAACAATACTTAAAGCTAATAAAAAAATCTTTCCCGTGTTATTTAAATGGGAAAATCAAATTTTTCAATGTGCTAGGTCTGTAATCGACATAGAATTTTTTTTCTTGCGCGAAATTTTTTTTTTGTGTTGAACTATGATTTTTTCTACATGCACTTAAAAAAAAAATGTTGCAACGATATGACGCACCCTAAAACCTATATATAGTTACATCGCGTGCCAAATGCCAAAAGGGCGTATAAAAGTTATACGCCCTTTTGGCTTTGAAGAACCAAAAGTGCGTATAATTTTTTTGTTTTTGGTGCCAATCGTTTTGTAAACATGTTCTAAGCCTAAAAATAAAAAAAAAATTTCCAAAGCCAAAAGGGCGTATATCTTTAGGTACAAAGATACAAAGATCTAAAGATATACGCCCTTTTGGCGATAGTACGTCAAAAATTTTTTTTCTGCAGATCTTTACGTTTTGAGCGATTCTAAAAAGAATGACAAAAAAAATTTTTTCTACGCCCTTTTGGCATGGAATCCTATCTATCTGCTGTGATACGCCCTTTTGGCATTTGGCACGCAACATATATTCATACATAGAAACAATCGAAAACTATGTATTCCCATGTACTGTTATATATGTCCGAATAAAGTTACACATGGTCGTGTATAGAATTTGAGAGATATGAAATTTTCATGTTCACTTTTATGTATGACCATATATTACTACATATACATATATATAGTTATTTATATTCATATTCAATTACAATCAAAAACTATGTATTCCCATGTACTGTTATATATGTCCGAATAAAGTTACACATGGTCATGTATAGAATTTGAGAGATATGAAATTTTCATGTTCACTTTTATGTATGATCATATATTACTATATATACCTATATATAGTTATATATATTCATATACAATAACAATCGAAAACTATATATTCCCATGTATCGTCCCATATATGATCTATATATGACCATATATGATCTATATATGACCATATATAATTCGTTTTTCCCGGGCTGATCCACTTCAAATTTGGAGACTGTATTCTTAAAATGTTTAACTACAAGAAAAACAAAAAAAAATCCAATTTTTCAAAAATGCTAACCTTTACCCCCCCCCTCCTTAAAGTTATAAAAGGTCAAGCCAAAAAGTGATCAACTAGCCCCCCCTCTACTCTACTCTATTAAAATTTGACAGTATTTATTAAAATTTAGGATTGCAAATATATACGATCTGTGCTATTTAAATTCCAATCAAAATGATTATAGAATATTAAGGTAACAAAATAAAGAACAGCAAGATTGTACCGTGAACTCCATTTCATTTTTTAATAATTACAATTAGTTGAGTTAAATCGTATCACAGTTTTTAAACAGTTTGACTAAAAATTTTATAGTTTTTGATCAACTAAATCGATAATTTTAATAATGTAATAATTTAAATTTTAAATGCTGGAAGAAAATTTATTAACAATAAAAATTCAAACTTTAGGATATCGATCTCATTTTTTTATAGATGAAGTATTATTTACAGACATGATATTTATAGATTCTCACTATGAAAATAGGTTTTGGAATAGTTACAGAACTTTTTTTCCTCTAAACTTCACATCTTTTGATCAGAGAGTACGAATTAATATCGATTCATTTCACATGAATTCTAATATTTTAACACTACTCTAAAAAGTAAATCAGTAGCAGTCAAACACAGTAAGCTTTCTTTAAAGCAAGAGAACCGTACAAAAAAAAAACTTAATATCTAATAACTTTGGACACTCATGAATTTCAAAATTATTATGTAGCAAATATTGATAAAAATAATTAAGTATTCTTGAATTCAAAATTAAAACACGGTTCAATATTCTAATTTTTTACAAAAAGGATTTGAGTGATTTTCCAACAGGCGTCATAAAAATCATGTCCGTTGCTGTTGGTTTACATGCTAAAGAATATCTAAAAATAAGTGCATACACTATAAATATTTCTTTGCTTAATTACTAATTATTACATGGAGTAAGCCTTAAAAAATTTTTGGTGTTATTCGAAAGTGAGCTCAAGGAACTCAAAAACATTATTGCCAATTTATGATTAAGCTCTTTAAGTTCGACAATACCTTTGAGTGCTATTATATATTCAAGCTCTTCGAGTTCGAAAAAAGTCAGGTTTTGTATTAATCTACGAGAATTTAAGAAATTGAAAATAATCAATGAGGATAGTTTTCTAACATTATGCTCACGATTATCCTTGATTAATTTAATGTTTTTCAACAGAATTGAATAGGAATTATCAGGCTAAAGAGTTACGTGAACTTTGAATGAAACCGAAAAGTTAATATATGAAATATTCGAAAAGTTAGAAGCCATGATTTTTCAAAAATTTTGTTGACAATATTATTTTAACTAACGAAATGATTTCAATAAATTATGTAACGATCATCAAAGCCTATAAAAAAAAAGGCCAGTATAAGTTTTAGAACGTAGGGCAGGGCGGGGCTAGTTGATTACTTTTTGGTTTGATCTTCCATAACTTTAAGACGATGCCTCGGATTTAATCAATTCATGTGCTGTTAGGTTCAAAATTTAGTCTTCTTTAAATGGTCTAGTGACACAAAAACGATCCGAGTTTAAATTTACAAGTTATTCCCAGAAATGAGCGAGCGCTCCAAATTGCTCAACGTGCCCCACTCGTGGACCTAGTTGAGCATAGTATGGGGTTAGTTGTGCAATGGCTAAAATAAACCGAATGACTGTATAAAATCATATGAATCCAACATAAAATTGTAATTAACAAGCAAATATTAATTTATTATGATTGTTGCGTACTTATATTATTACTACAACTTTAATATTTAAAATATAATCAAACAAAATTAAAACTTCCCAATCTTTGGATTATTATTACACTTTTCGTATTTTAAATGATATATTTAACAATAATTATCAAGTAAATGAATGTTAAATCAAAGTAATGACTAATTACAAGACCAAAAATATTGCTAGATGATTAATGATCCCAAATTATTAAATAATTTTTGTCACTATCACAATTGCATGTATACAAACATACAGGTTAGATCGACGCTCGGCACGGATTTAATGCATTGAGCGCGCCATGCTCAACTAGCCCCCAATGAGGCAACAAAGTAAAAGTTCAATTATAAAAAAATGATTATCGTTAAAAATAAATTACCATATATAATCGAAAGAGCAATAATTAAATTATCTTTGAATACTTACTTGATCACGAAAAAGTATTTTTATACGAGTATAAGAGAAAAATTCTGAAGACCTGTTTTTTTTTTTGACGCAAAAAAAACATAGTTTTCTGTTAATTAGTCTGAGCACCGGATGACAATTGATAATCATGCAATGTGTTCTCCTCCCGTAACCCTTTCTTTTCACCATTTAAACTTTTCTTGTAAGTTGCTTAGTTTTCGAGATATTTCGATTGCACAACTTGCCCCTATGATCAACTAGCCCCGCCCTGCCCTATACTGGATTGCATAATGCGTTATCCGGGAAGAGACATCTTTAGATTTTTTCTTTATCTGTAATTTAGAGTTAAAACCTTGATTGCTATTCAAAATAGCTTAATGAAACAACATTATTATCAGCCATAAATAATTAATTTTACCAATGACATTTTTTTTTTCGATCAAAGAGGATATTTAAAGCTGTTAAAACAGTTCTCTTAAATTATTTGGGACGATCGGTTCATAAGATATTGATCTCTACTGTGAAAATCATTATTTTTTAATCAATAGTTGATAATATTACGACAACCATCAAACAGAGCTTTTTCATAGCTCAAATTAAAGAGCATAAATAAAAAAAGATTTTCGTCAAAAAATCAATCGTAATTCCACCTCCAACCATGTTTTATTATATTACATGCACTATATTTTTCGTATTAACTGCATCGAAACTAGGAGTTCTAATTTCTGTATTCAGTCAAAACGAAATAATTTTAGATCAATAGCACCACAAAAAATAATGCTGAATTTTCAATCACAATCGTCAAAGTGGTTGGTTATGAGAAGGACATACATTGAGAGGTTTAGAAAAACTTATTTTGCGGAAAGAATACGGTGGTTTCTGTCCTGCAAATCATATTGGCATGAAATTAGCTCATTTAAACTGTCTAAACAAGTATTTGAAATTCGCATTTTCAATCTAGGTGATATAAAAACAATTTCCTCTGCCTGCAGCTTTTCTTGAAATTAAAAAAAGACTTTATCAATTTTTTTTGTTATTTTCCTTTCATTCTCTGTTAATAAAGGGTCAAAATATTTTTTTAAAACTAAAAATGAAAACAGTCATTTTAAGCTATAAAATAATTTCCAAAGTTTCATTCTACAATGATATCTCATGGAAATATATAAATTTAAACGAAAATATAATTTATAAAAATTTATAGGGTAAGAGCACCAGTACCCAGCCCCTAACCAGTAGCCAGCCGGTCATATACTTTAACATTGGCTCAAAATGTATATAGATATAATTTAACATGAGGTGGCTGACTACTGGTTTAGGGCTGGGTACTGGTGCTATTACCCTATATTCACTTCATATTTGGGAGTAGTGTATATTTCATTTTTTTCTCCATGTACAACATGACTTAAATTATTATTTATATTATTATTTTCATCTATAAAGGGATCCAGTACTCGATTAGAGAACTAGTACCCGATCACTCATGTATTTGTATATCTATGTTTACTAAAAATAGATATACAAATACATGGAGTGATTGAATTCTAGTTCTCTGATATGGTACCAGATCTTTTGCCTTAAATTGATATGTCTTATTTTAATTAATATTCATGATACACATAAAAAAATATTCGGATGATTTTATTTTATTTCACCATATCGTAAGTAAGAGTAAGGGTGCATTGAGTAAGAGATGTATCAGTAAAATAGAATATTCAGCCTTTAAAAATAGTGGGTGCAACTTCTTAAGTATAAGTAGTATCAAATTGAATTCGTTTAACGCATTTTATTCACTATGCTCATGAATTTCATGGCGCAGTTGGAAAGTTTTATCAGATAGGCTTACAGTTTCCATTATACATTACCAAAAAATAAAAAATATATTGCAGTCCCCATCCAACTTTCCATCGATTCAGAAGATTTTCATTAAAAATAATATAAATTTACTTTCCTTAGGATGTATCGGAGAGGTTGCAGCAAGAAGAAGATACCCGAAATAATTTATTCCAAAATAAAAAAAAATTAGATCAAGAGATTTCAGGATTGAAAAAAGATATTGAAGATCTTGAATTAGCTATTCAGAAATCTGAGCAAGATAAAGCTACCAAAGACCATCAGATTAGAAACTTGAATGATGAAATCGCTCATCAAGATGAACTTATCAATAAACTTAATAAAGAAAAGAAAAACCAAAGTGAAGTCAATCAAAAAACGGCTGAAGAACTTCAAGCAGCTGAAGACAAAGTAAATCACCTAAACAAAGTTAAAGTAAAGCTCGAACAAACTCTTGATGAATTGGAAGATACTTTAGAGCGTGAAAAAAAACTTCGGTAAGATTCGCGTGAAATACCATTGAAAGATGAACTTATTTAGATTATTATTTAGTTTAAACAATGAAAAGTACCCGTGAAAAAATCTTTGATAGAATAATAATGAATATCGATATCCATATAAAGTTGGACATCATTTGTTTCGTCTTGATATTTCGTTTTGTACTTTCAGAAAAAAAATTTGTTCTAATTATTTGAACTAGTTACCAATTAGCTATTTAAGTAAAAATTAAAATCGAAAATTTCAGAAAGTTCGACCCCTTCAATTTTTTTAAACATTTTTCACAATATATTACAATAATATTAAAAATAATTTTATTGTTGATGATCTAATTATTTTAATCAATTTAAAATATTTTGTTCAGACGTATTATTTTACACTTGTTTTATTTTTTTTATTATTAGTGTTTTTTACACTTAACGATTGTTTTCTTACTTTTTTCATAGTACTATGAAGTGAAAACTTGTCTGAAAGTGAATATGACTTCACTTCCACGATGAGATTTGATTATGGCTCAATTTCGTGAACTTTTTAACGAATGCTGAAATTATCAAAGCAATGATAACTTCACAAAATTGAGCCACAATTAAATCGCATCGTGGAAGTGAAGTCATTTTCACTTTTATACAAGTTTTCACTTCATAGTACTATGAAGAAAGTAAGAAAACAATCGTTAAGTGAAATAAAACTGATTATGAAATAAATAAGGCGACAGAGGCAGCCGATCAATTCTCGTGTGGCTCGGGCAATCACCCAGTTTAGCAGCACCGAACACGGTTTATACTTGGTTGGGTGACCGCTTTGACACGCGTTGAGCTTGAACGGAGGTCTCTGTACACTAGGCGTGGATTGAAGATCCCGTGATCGGTAAAATGAGAATTTTATCGATCACTGAAGCTTCGCCTTCTCCGAAAAAACTGTACTGGCAAGGGTTTTCTCTGTGGTTTGCCCTTGTCACTATACTCTCACGACAAAATCGTGGTGTATAGGGCGCCACAGTATGTATCAACCAACAACAAATAATAAAGTAATTAAAACAAGTGTAAAATATTACGACTGAACAAAATATTTTGAATCGATTCAAATGATTAGATCGTCAACAATAAAGTGATTTTTATTATTATTGTAATATATTTAGTAATTTCATGTAAAAAAAAATAAAAAGTTCCATTCCAATATCTAAAAAAATTGAACTAATTGCGATCACATCTCGAACTGACACTCAAAAGTTGTGCAATTTAGAGTAAAATTAAAAAAAAAAGTTGAAGGTGTCAAACTTTTTGAAAAAGTCGATTTTAATCTTTAAGCTTCAACAACTAATGGATAACTACTTCAAATAATTAAAAAGTTTTTTTTTCTGAAAGTACATATCAAGACGAAAAAAAAAATCGGTCTATCGGTTAACCCTGCGGGCCAGCCCCAAAACTTTCCGCTCAATTCGATTTCTATCGGATTCAGTCGGAAACGAACATTTAAACAGAATTTCTACGGAGCTTATCAAGAATCCGATCGAATTTACATCGGAAAATATTATTTTTTTTTAAATTATTTTCCGATTAACTTTTCGGTTTTGGATTAACTTTCAATCGGATTTACTCGGAACTTTTCGATTTAATCCAATTAAAACTAATTTGAAGTCGATCCGAAATTTCTGGTCAAATCCGATTTGAATTTTCCAATTGGAGTTTTAAATAAGGGTTATTATTTAAACAAATTCGAAATACATAGGCTAGTCTTTGAACC
The DNA here is from genome assembly GCF_029852145.1 of Microplitis mediator. NCBI lineage: Eukaryota > Metazoa > Arthropoda > Insecta > Hymenoptera > Braconidae > Microplitis > Microplitis mediator. The sequence goes on from NC_079974.1 coordinate 11,889,807, forward strand.
TCTATACTTCGGGAACGGAAAAGATAAATAAAAATTTCAAAAAATTCTTAAGTGTGTAAAAAACGTCAATCCTAAAATGTTGAAGAAACTATGAGTATAAAGATATTTGATGAACAGAATACTAATAAAAAAGTCGACTACGAACGTTTGATCAAAAATATTTCATAAAAATTGTGTCGAAATCCATATAAGAAATAAATGATTTTGTTGAGAAAAAAAAAAGATTCCATTAGAAAACCTTTTGTTTGATGAGTATTATTTTTTGTAATAATAATTTTTTTTTGTCTCATTTAGCACGACTATTTTTATAGATTATTATTTTTAAAATATCAGTTATAAGTGAATAAAAAATTACGACTATATATATTCAAATATAAGTCAATATTTAAAAATTACTTTTTTTCAAACCTCTATGTGTATTGTATATGCTCATATTTAATCATATATGTTTGTTAATGATTATGGATAATTTTTCTATGTGATCATATCGAAATATATATGGCCAGGTATGAATTTTGTCCCTCGGAGACACAATCAAATTTAAACCTTCAAACACTTAGATTCTTCTCATCACTTCATTAATCACGATAAAAAATCTTCATTTGATAAATCGTTGTTTCGTAGAATTGACAAAGTTTTGGGTTATTACAAGGAAGACTGAAAATAGAGCACTCCTATTAGCACTAATGGCACCGTAAAATAGATGTCGCTTTTCACAGTCTTATTGAATAGCTCATGGCAAGAGACACTATACAGAGAAATAAATTAGTTATGGTCATGAAACTTTTTTTTTACTCAACTCGTGATATATGATCTGCAATCGGGAGATGGGAGAAACTGTACGATTTTGAATATGTCTGAGAATGTCAAATTTACAGATCCGGTAACATTATATTAACTCATTAGCTGTTGGTCAGAGTATACTTCATCAGTAATTCGTGCCTATATTGACTTTTTGGAAATAAGTTATGCTAATGACCGATCGTAAGCATATGTTTCGAACCAATAGAGACATTCATTAAAGTTATCATAAATACATTTCAAAAGTTATTAGAAAAACATTTTTATGATTGCTGATAGAGATTACTTTTCGAATACTATAATGATATCTTTGAGAATTTAATGCTGACCAGGTTGTAGACAATGGCTTGACCAACAATTTCTGATAGAAATCGTTCCATAGGATTAAAATAAATATTTAATTAAACATTCGCTGTCGAATCCATTCTTAGTTTATTATTGATAAAGTTTTTCCTCCTCATGGTTTTTTTCAACGTCTTTCAATTTAAGTTTCTTACATATCTAAGAATTTTTTTAAATTCAATTTATTTTTTCATCTTTCATTTTTCAGAAGTATAGGTGTAAAATAAGTGGTCTAAACGTTTTTTCTCAAGGTCACAACTGATCGGTTTTTCAATATAATATTTTACTAATACTATCATTTTGATATGACGTATTCAATCTCAGAAAACTAATAAGAGATAATCTAGATATATTATTTTCTTTTTCATCTTTCCACTAATTTTTTTATAGACATGAAAATTCTTTTAATAAATGCATAAATTTCACATATTATGTATTGTAGCGCTGATGTTGAAAAAAGCAAACGGAAAACAGAAGGAGATTTGAAACTAACACAAGAAGCTGTAGCCGATCTCGAACGCAATAAAAAAGAACTCGAACAAACTATTCAGCGTAAAGATAAAGAATTATCTTCTCTTACTGCTAAGCTTGAAGATGAACAGTCTCTTGTTGGAAAACTTCAAAAACAAATCAAAGAATTACAAGCACGTATTGAAGAACTTGAAGAAGAAGTAGAAGCAGAACGACAAGCCCGTGCTAAGGCCGAAAAACAGAGAAGTGACTTGGCACGTGAACTTGAAGAATTAGGTGAACGCCTTGAAGAAGCTGGTGGCGCAACATCAGCACAAATTGAATTAAATAAAAAAAGAGAAGCTGAACTCAGCAAACTTCGAAGGGATCTAGAAGAGGCCAATATTCAACACGAATCTTCCCTTGCTAGTCTTCGGAAAAAGCATAATGATGCTGTTGCTGAAATGGGTGAACAAATCGATACTCTCAACAAACTAAAAGCAAGGTATTTATAATTAGTATTCGCTGTATAAAAATAAATGTTTTTATCAGCATTATTGACACAGTGAGAAAAAATAACAGCTCTGTCTTCTGTGCTGCACAGTAATCACAACTAAGTGTACTTGGGTACACGAGAGAATAGTTTTGTGTAGTTTCTACTCAACTAATTTATAAACATTATCATTTAGTACAGGAGCCAACTCTATTTTTTTTTAGCGTGCAAATCAAGTGCAATGAATACATTGGTTATACATAATATAATATAACTATCAAAAAATACATTAAAATTCATAGAAAAACGCATATTTCATTGGTAAAAAAGGATACAAATAAGTAGAGAGACTGCATAAATACTTTGATTCAGCCATTTGATAAAAAATCTTTCTTTGAGCATTCATGCGTAGCATGAAAAGATAAAACTTTTTCAGTTCGTAAAATTTAAACTTCTCTTATAAGTAATTTCCACTTTTCATATAAACTAAGAACACATGAATCAGGTTGAATATTTTTGTTATCAATAAATTGCAAACTGTGCGATAATCTCTGATTGCACATCTCAAGCACTTAGGTTTTTTTATCGCTTTAAAATTCAAATTATCATTTATCGAAGCTGACGTTGTTAAAAACATAGTAAAAAATACTTTTTATAACCTCAAAAAGACTAAATATTTTATTTTTCAATCTTATTCTTGATTTAATAATGCCATTTTTCATCGTTAATCACCATTAATTTAATCGATTGTTCTATTTTTTTTTTTTTTATTAATGAAGCATTTTAAAAAAATTTTATTACACAAAAGCTATTATAAGACCCAAAAAATTTGCTAAAATGTACAAAATTTGATTTTTTCTTCGTTAAAAAAAAATGAGAGTACTGCAGTTGAATCAAATTGTAAATAAATAATGGCTTTTTTGTAATAAAATTTTTTTAAAATGCTTTATTAATAAAAAAAAAAAAAGGCCATTCGGCAGCCGAAATGGAAGGTAGATTTTCCAATTAATCTATATAAAAAGATTCATACATACATATCTTGTGATACATCCCGAGTCGAAAAGTTTCAGCATTATTTCAAACTGATTAGGCTTAACTAAACCTTAAATGAAGCTGACTGCGCTGAACTGAACCTTACTTCAAACTGACTACGCTTAATTGAGCCTTAAATTAAACTGTTCAGCCTGTTAGTTGACATCATTTCAAACTGATCAGCCTGCTAGTGAAATTAAGTTAAAGCTGGATTCAATCTGAATAAGCTTAAGCTTCAAACTGACGTAAAATTTTCAGGCTGTTTTAAAACTGAATAGCCTACTATATAAATGAAAAGACACTGAATTCAAGCTGAATAACCTGTCGGTTATTCAGTTCAAAACTAGCTTAACTTTTGAGCGTATTTTCGAACTGAATAAACTGCTATTTAACAAAATTTAGACTTGAATTGAAACTGCCACACTGTCATTATAGAGCACAATTTCGACCTGGACCTTAATTGTGCACTGATTTGAAGCTGATCACACTACTACAATTAAACATATTTTTAACCTGAAGAGCCTGATTCGACGCTTTTGTCAAACTGAATAGCCTGACTAAATGATTTTATTTTCAAGCTTAATTTTAGCCTGGTGGTCCTGAAAAGTGAAATATGACGACCTTTCAGTCTGAGTTCCGACTTATTTTTTAATGTATTTTAAATAGCCGCTTTTTATTTTTTTCTACTGTTGATTAGTAGTTTATTCAGTCTGAATAAATGCTGAAACTTTTCGACTCGGGATGTTAGGGTATAGTCATGATATGAAATTAAGCTCGTTTTCTAAGAGCGAGGGTAAAAAACGACAACGACTATTTTCGATAGAGAACTTCAATTAGTTGATTTGAAAAAACATTATACAGGTAATGTACTAAAATAACCTTCATGTAAACGAAATATAGAATATTTAATTAGTATGAGATCATAATTGTTATCGCCATTACGATGGCAAGGCCAGTTATAATTATAAGACGTACAGGTACGATCGAGACATCATAAATAATAAAAGAAATACTTTTAAAATATAAAATAGCAATTCATAAAAAATTCGGGACTTATAAATTCATTAAAATTATCAAAAACGGCACAGTCAAATATTTAGAAACTTCACAATGAAAACTTAAATATTAAGCTCAAAGATTTCTCATGGAACTGGTAGAGAATAATGATAGATTAATAAACAAATAGGTAAATAACAGTTATAATTTATATTTATTTATTATTATAATAAATTTAAATACGAGAGAGGTTAAACAGGCGTATGACATCGGTATAAAGACACAGTTGACTCGCATCGCCACGATCACATATTTAAAGATATAAACTTTGAAAATATAAAATAGTTGTAAAGTTTACAGATTATTTTGTTCACAACGAAATAGAATTTACGGAATTAGATTATAATAGGAAATACATCAGTTATCCGGAATTAAAACCATATTTTCTAATTTTCTTGATGATGTCCAAACTTTCAAGGTTACACGGAGAAAAATATATTTTTCTGAGAAGTATACTGTATAGTTACAGTAACAATACGAAAAAGTTATCTACTAGATTGTTACTGCAACGATCTACTGTATCGTTCTGACAACAATCCGGTCGATAGCTCTGAGACCTATACCGTATCGTTCTGACAGCTAAACCATATCGTTCTGAGCTCTATCTGACGTCACGTGCGTTCCAAATGATATGAGACGTTTAAAAATCTTTATCATTAATAAGTACATGACAAATAAATAATTTGGATTAAATAAAATAATTAATTTATTAAGCGTCTGCTAGCAACAATTATACCCGATACACAAAATAGACGCGAAAATGGATGCTTAAATAGGTTAGGTGGTGTCGTGTGAGGTGACGACTACGGAAAGTCGTATAGGGCTCACAGCTATCTAATAGATAGTTACAGGAACATTACGGTATTGTTACCATACGTATACATATTGTTGTGGTACGATCTACGAGTTGCTATACTTTAGATCGTTCGAGGAACAATATTTGTTTCTCCGTGTATCAAATTATTGGAAGAAATAGTCCCTGGTTAAAAAGGAGAATTGAAAAGGATTAAAAAGAATTAATTTTTCAATATTTTTAATCCATTTTAATACTGCCAATCCTCTCTTAAATGGCCACGTTACATGGCTTAATCCTTTTTAATTCTCTTTTTAAACCAGGGGTAGAAAAATCAAGTTGAAGGTAAAAAATTAAAGCTTATTAAACAAGCTTTAAAATACTTTTTACGAAAATTGTTTATCAGTTTTAGTTTTAAAGTTGTAGAAACTTAAACAGTGAATAAAAGTTGATTTTTTCGAAAAATTGTGAAAATTTGAAACAGCCATAACTTTTAAACTAATAGACCGACTAAGCCCATCTTCGAACTTAACTGTGATAATCGTCTGTAAAATAAGTGTAGAAGATTTCATTAGGATCCGATAAGAATCGTATGCGTAATCGTGATGACAAAATTGGTTATATCACATATACATATATATCGATATATATACGTACACATATAAATTTTAAACTAAAATGAAAAATTTTCACGTGTATTTTAAATGGGAAAGGGGGGTCCTTTTTGTGATAGTTCAATTTTAGAGATATCTGCACGGAAAATAATATGTAGTATCATTTACTACAAGATTGCAGTAAATGTTTTTGTAGTTACAAATATCATATAAATGATAACAGTTACTAAATATGCGTCAAATTATACTAAGTTAATAAGTTGAATTTACTCCTATCTTGCGGTTAATTCTACTGCACACTACAGTAACAAATACTCCAGGCGGTAGTTGCGAGTATTACAGAAGGAGCAGTTTCCGCTATTTCGTCATTTTGGGGTTAATCTGTTGTGTATATACTCGTTTATTACAACGTCTCATAAATAATCATCTGACAATTTATTGAAAATTAAATAATTGATTTTATGATAAAAAATGTCGTGAGAAAAAAAAATAAAAATTTTGATAGCTTTTTTGTCTTTAAAAGTTGGAAAAAAATTTGGCTTTCATGTTTTTGGATAAAATTTCTATTTTATCTTTTTTGATATTTTTGATATATTTTTTTTTGAAAAGCACATAAAAAAACGAACAATTTAAAAAAAAATTTAGTATGTGCCATTATGGGTGGACACCATTTGTGAATAATTACCATGTTTAGTATATATAAATAACTCAGTAAGTGATTTTTAAAAAGAATTTATAAAAACTTTAGGTTATATACCGTTTATTTTTACGTAACCGCATATCGAGTAAATTAAACTGCAGTTGAAGTTACAAATACCGCATGCTGTGGCATATCTTACTTTCTTCGATAGTCGACGCTTAACTACAATATTGCAGTAAATCTAATCACAATTTGAAGTTGTCTCATGTCATACTACTACAGCCTTTGGTAAATGGAACTCCAGTTGTTGTTGCCACTACTACTATTTATTTTCCGTGTGGTTGAAATTAGTTGAGATTTTTTTTTTATAATATAAAGTAGCTTTTGAGCCCATACGACGTTAAAAAAGAAAACATTTGGTTTTCTGGGACACCCTAATGTATCATAGATTAGCGTTACACTTTCGTATTACAGAGTTACCTCTATCATAGAGTTAGTTACATTTTTCATCTAGAATGGTAATGTTAGTAAATATTCATCAACTCGCCCGCTAATTCTGGTAAGAGAAATTCTTACATGTATCATCTAAGGAACTTTGTAAGTAAATGAACAGTTCAAATATTTATTATACTCTTATATTTAATATTTTATTAGTAAAGCCTGATAATTTATTTAAAATAATATATCAAGTTGATTGAATTTTACAAGAATTAGCGGATGGATAGTGAACAGATAAAAGAACTCTGAAATACCAAGTTAATATTCAGATAAAATTCACATGAAGTTAGGTGTGATTTGAAGTTGCGCATCAGAAATCAATAAATTTAAGTAATCGATTTTTAAAAATTCCTAATTGAAATAAGTATAATAAGAATTATTTCATCTATCATTTCCAAGAACTATCAAATAATATGCAAACGCTTCAAATTTAGAACTAAAAAAAATTCTAATTTGATAAGAAATTTTTCTAGTAAGCTATGAGCTGAGGCATTCTATCATATTAATTCATAATCCCACAAATTAAAGGAACGGAATGTTTAGATTATTTAATTTAAATTGATTTTCCCTTAAATAGGGCGGAAAAAGGTCGCCATGACATCCATGCGGAGTTAAATACCGCACGTGCGGCAATTGACCAAGTTGCAAGAGAGAAGGTACTATTAAATTGCACGTTTATCATGAAGTTGATATGTGCAATAAGTTGATAATGTCTTTCAAATGTGACTTCGTCTCTAACGTTATTATTTTTTGTCTGCAAACTCAAATTTGTGTCTAATATTTTTATCCATCCACGTAATTGATTCTTAGTATGTACCATTCCTTAATCTAAGTGTCCATTTTCTTTACTTTTAACAGGACTGAAAAAGAAAAAGTTCAATACTTTACAGAACTAAATGACCTTCGTGCATCGGTTGATCACTTAAGTAATGAAAAGGTAAATTTTCACACTCATATAGAACTGAGATATTAAAATTTTTTAAATGCAATAAAATGATAATTGCTTATATTAATAAGGAATTTTTCGTGTTTCAAAGTTTTTTATAGATATAATAGTGTAGTGTATAGCGAGTGGGCTAGGGAAGTCTTTATATGAGAACCACAATGTTTTTATTACGAGTCGTAGTTGCACACGCACGAGTGCTATCAAGTGATTAGTGTGTACTGGCGATGAGTGCTAAGAACATTGTTTTTGACGGATAATGACCTAGCTCATGTGCTATGCACTATACTATACTTCAACAAATATCGAATTTTTACCTAAATAAACAGCTTTTCACAACTAATTTTGCTATAAGTATTCTATCCGATACAAAAATCTTTGTGATCAAGCAATTCTAGAGATGTATTTTCCCATAGCTTACGTGCTGAGCAATATTAGGAGAGCGTGTACAACGATATGCTTCTTTTTTCTCTTTTTTCTTGTAACGTTTAGTCAAAAGAATTTTGCCAACTCCTAAAATAATGGAGAATCATTCAGATAGTGAGTTGTAAAATTGAATGTCAATTTCAACCAGAAGGTTACTCGAGTACTCTGCAAAAACATGTGTTGCATATTGAAAAGTTACAGATGTTTGATTTCATTTTTTAAAAATAACTACATATCATCAAGAATAATATTTCTATTACTTTTTGATTGATTTTTTTTTTATTGTTCATTTAATTTAAGCATGTACGCGTTGTTGTATGTAATTGATTTGCATGGATATTCCTTCGATATTTGTAGTTTTATTGTACGGATTCATTTTTATCTTACATTAAACTTTGATTTTAATTATGTGTGTATAAATTAGGCACTTCTATTTGACATTTAGCTTGACTAGTTAATATTTATGAAAGAGTATTGTTTATATTTTTTCTCATCGATGCCACCCGGAATTCGAGAAAGTAGCTTATTGAAATACTTTTTGTATTCAAACAAATTGTGATCATTACATTAAAGAAATTAAAAATTTTAGCTCAAAACTCCAATTTTTGAAGCGGAAGTTCAGACATTTTTAAAGTAACAACGAGTAGTTTTGACACAAAGTATATATTGTTTTGACGCCAAGTATAAATATATATATATATATATATATGGGTGCTTCATTTCGGAGCCACATTTTTTTTTTTTAAGTGCATGTGGAAAAAACCATAGTTCAACACAAAAAAAAATTTTCGCGCATGAAAAAAGATTCTATGTCAATTACAGGCCTAGCTCATTGAAAAATTCGATTTTCCCATTTAAATAACATGGGAAAATTTTTTTTTTTAGCTTTAAGTATTTTTATCCTCATTAATAAATCAATAGATCAAATAGAATGATACATATTTTTGTAGGAAATTGAATGCTCTACAAAAAAGATCTCTCATCATTTTTCGATAAATCCATTCATTCAAAAGTTATTAGAGCTCGAAGTAAAGTTGGAGATCGTTTTACTTTTCCGGTGAAACTATCAGACTTATCACAAAATGTTGTAGGGTCTTTTTTGTTGCCGATTTTATTCTCTACAAACTATTATTCATAAAGTTTTATCAAATTCCGCATTGTTTTCTAGTTATTTTCATTTTAATTTCAGCTCTTAAAAAAGTGGTTCTGATCGATTTCAAGAGCTCGACATTGAAATGAAAATAACCAGAAAACAATGCGGAGTTTGAAAAAACTTTACTGATAATAATTTGTGGAGAATAAAATTGTCAACCAAAAAAAACCTCACAAAATTTTGTGATAAGTCTGATAGTTTCACCGGAAAAGTAAAAAGATCTCCAACTTTACTTCGAGCTCTAATAACTTTTGAATAGATGGATTTATCGAAAAATGATAAGAGACCTTTTTTGTAGAGCATTCAATTTCCTACAAAAATAAGTATTAGTCTATTTGATCAATTGATTTTTTAACGAGGTTACAATACTTTAAGCTAAAAAAAAAAATTTTCCCATCTTATTTAAATGGAAAAATTGAATTTTTCGATGAGCTAGGTCTGTAATCGACATAGAATTTTTTTTCTTGCGCGAAAATTTTTTTTTTGTGTTGAACTATGGTTTTTTCCACATGGACTTGAAAAAAAAAATCTGGCTCCGAAATGAAGCACCCTAATATATATATATAAGATTGGCAGAAGAACGTTTAAAATTATAAAAAAAAATTTAATTCTACAATGAATGTTTTAGAAATTCCTGAAATTGAGGTTTAGTATTTCTAAATTAGAAACGATATTCATTCCGGAGAATGTACTATAAGCATTAAATGCTTTTTCGTAATATTTAAGAAAAACTTGATGATTTCGGTAAAATGTATAATAAAACATAAAATTTTGTACGCAAATTTGTGATATAAAAAAATTGTTAATTTTTTTGTGGTGTTAATAAGAGTAATTCGCTTTTAGTTCTGTTAATTGTTTTATTAAAAATAAAATAACTTCTCTGACTATGACTTAAACATTGAAAGAAAAAAATGTCAAGGTAATATTTTCTTTAGTATGAGATACATCAGAATGACTGTTTTAGTAACTGCATATTTAACTCAAAAATAATTTTTTCAACTGAAAAAAGTTAAATTTTATTCACACAATTTCTAAAAAAAAGATTAATATATCCCGAATTAAACTAAATTCTATTTGATTGAGAGAACAACATTTTTTCTGAAATCTTTAAATTCTTAAAAAAAAAAATACATTAAAATCGTCGATAGCATAATTTTTTGCAGAAGATAGTTCGATGTTTTTAATTACTGTTTTTTCTCTTCATGTAGTAGCTGAATATTTCCTGATTTAAAAGCTTAATTGAATTTTATTTTTGTAAGTGTGGCTCTTAACGATATTTGTTCAATATTGCTTTCTTCAATTATTCATTCATTTCAAAATTAATAAAAAACAATTATTTATATAAATCTCACATTTATCTTATTCACAGGCCGCTCAAGAAAAAATCGCTAAACAGTTGCAACACCAATTAAATGAAGCACAAGGTAAATTAGAAGAACTCAATCGCACAGTAAACGACTTTGATGCCGCTAAAAAAAAATTATCGATCGAAAATAGTGATTTATTAAGACAGCTAGAAGAAGCTGAATCACAAGTGAGCCAATTGTCTAAAATCAAAATTTCATTGACAACTCAACTTGAAGATACGAAAAGACTTGCTGATGAAGAAAGCCGTGAACGAGCAACTCTGCTTGGTAAATTCCGCAATCTTGAACATGATCTAGATAATATTCGTGAACAAGTTGAAGAAGAAGCAGAAGGAAAGGCTGATCTCCAAAGACAACTAAGTAAAGCTAATGCAGAAGCTCAACTCTGGCGAAGTAAATATGAATCAGAAGGAGTCGCAAGAGCCGAAGAACTTGAAGAAGCTAAACGAAAACTTCAGGCTCGACTAGCTGAAGCTGAGGAAACTATTGAGTCTCTAAATCAAAAAGTCATTGCACTAGAAAAAGTAAAGCAGCGTCTTGCAACTGAAGTTGAAGACTTACAAATCGAAGTCGACCGAGCTACGGCAATCGCTAATGCAGCTGAAAAGAAACAAAAAGCCTTCGACAAGATCATCGGGGAATGGAAACTAAAAGTCGATGATTTAGCAGCGGAGCTTGATGCTAGCCAGAAAGAATGTCGCAATTACAGTACGGAACTTTTCCGTCTTAAAGGTATTTGATCATTCTCTTATTTTATACAAAAATTTTAAGCTTCTTTAGATTTCATAAATGAATAAATTAAATAGGTGCTTATGAAGAAAGTCAAGAACAGTTGGAAGCCGTTCGTCGAGAAAATAAAAATCTTGCTGACGAAGTCAAAGATTTACTTGATCAAATTGGTGAAGGAGGACGAAATATTCACGAAGTCGAGAAAGCAAGAAAACGATTAGAAGCCGAAAAAGATGAACTACAAGCGGCTTTAGAAGAAGCAGAAGCAGCTTTAGAACAAGAAGAAAATAAGGTTTTGCGTTCTCAGTTAGAACTCAGTCAAGTAAGGCAAGAGATTGATCGTCGTATTCAAGAAAAAGAAGAAGAATTTGAAAACACCAGAAAAAATCACCAGCGAGCTTTAGACTCTATGCAAGCTTCCCTTGAAGCTGAAGCCAAGGTAAATAATTATGAATATTAATATCCATCGTTTCATAATCATATATTATAAAAATAGTAAGTAAATGTTCTTGTCGTATTAAATCTACAAAATTGAATATTGCAAAAATTAAATTTTTTACGAAAAGCTACGCAAATGGAATGACATGGCTCCAGTGATTAAATTATGTCTGATAATTTATGATTACGTCTAATTGTCCATATGTGATCAGATCTCAAAATTGACGAGGTTTAATGGTACATGGTTATTTACAATCATGCACGAACAGATATGGTAATGCATAAACTATAATAAAACAAGTTTATGAGTAATTATCAATAAAATAGAATAACTTAAGTCATGCTATTTCTTCTAGTAATGCTAAGAATTATAGTTAAATAATTCATATCGAAAAAATCACATCAAAAAAATAAAATTATGGTGAAACTACAGTAAAATTATAGTGAAAACACCATAAAACCTCCACGACACCACCGTGGAACTAATTTGGATTCACCATAAAAATCGGTTGAAATGCAGTAGAAACGTTATGAAAACCTAGTGTTGCCATTGCGAAAAAATACCACATTTCTAATGGATTCCAACTATGTTTTCATGATAGTTCCACGATGTATTACTAAGATCGCAAGGGTTGGAGTCAAAAAATTTATGAAATCAAACGTCATTACCCAAGAAAAATTTTTTTAATAAAATTTTATATAATTTTACTATTGAAATTTCATGAAATTTTAGTTTGAAAATGGCCTGATAAAATTTTATATGACTATATAATTTCTTAAAAAATTTTAGAGAACTTTATATAACATAATATTAACAATGACAGAACCGGATAAAAAACGTTATGACCCTGAAGTTAGCCGTCACCCGCCATTTTAAAAATAAAAAATCTTATAACTTTAGTAAAAAAAAAAAAATTTTAATTTTAAAAAAATAATCGTGTAGATTTTTCAATTCTCGAGACGAGCATTTTTTTAACAGGGGTTCGCACTTATCTCTCTGTTACACTCAAGTCCATGAACGGTACTTAACTATCTTTGTTGCACTTGTGCAGTGAATGGAAACTTTGGCCGAGTTTTTTTCTTAAACAAACGAATATTATCAAATAATTGAAGCGCACTTCGCTAGATTAGACAGTGAAGCATCGATGTACAGTCTGTATTTTGTATTTAAAGATTTTGTTTGCGAAAAAAACTCAGCCAAAAATATTTGATAACCCCTGTTAGAGAGATTAAGAAAAAATCTGTCTATCGGCGACCCTGCGGGCCAGCCCCAAAACTTCCCGCTGGTTTCGAGCTCCTTGAGCTCAAGGAGCTAGAAAATATTGTTGTAGATACATTTCCGAGCTCTTCGAGCTCGAAAATACTTTTATATTCCATTGTTTTCGAAAAAACGGTTTTTTAGCATTTCTTTCTCCCACGATATCTCACGAACGAATTAACCGATTTTGATGGTTGAGGTAGCAATTGACGTATTCTATCGAGTTCTAGAGCTGATAAGATTTTGGAATTTTTTAGTTCAGTTGTTTCAAAGATATTAGCAAAAAACGGTTTTTTTGCATTTTTTCCTCCCACGATATCTCACGAGCGAATTATCCGATTGAGATGGCTAAGGCGGCAATCGACGCGTTTTATTGAGTTCTAGAGCTGATTAGATTTTGAAGTTGATCGTATAAGTCGTTTCTAAGGAATCAATAAAAAACTAAAAAAAAAAATTTTTTTTTTCGTAATTCGCCAATATTTTCGAGTCTACTTGATGAAATGATCTGAAATTTTCAGAAAAGTTGATGGCCAACAAGCTCTTTCGATTGCCGCCTTAACCATCCAAATCGGATCATTAGTTAAAAAGTTATAGACCGGTCACACACATACACACACACACACACACACACACACACACACACACACACACACACACACACACACACACACACACACACATACAGACACTCGGACATCATTCTGAAAATAGTCAGAATAGCTTCCTAGGACCTCAAAACGTCGACATCTGGTGAAATTTCAATTTTCGCAAATCGGGGTGAAAACAATAACTTCCCAATTTTTCAAAAATCGTCGATTTTCTTAGCGGGAAGTTAAAAATAAAAATAAAAATATGCACATATAGAAAATTTAAAAAACTGTAAGTGTAATTTTTTCAAATAATTTTTTTCTTACAATTTATTGCTTTTAAAAAAAATCAAAAACGTATTAGACGTCGGCTAACTTCAGTATCATCTTTTAATTAATTATAAATTTATGAATTTTTATTTAAAATAAGAATCCGGGTATTTTTGATCTTTCACGAAAATACACGTTTAGAAAATTAAAAAATCTACACGAGTATTTTTTCAAAATTCAAAAATTTTTGTTTTTTTTTCAATTACAAGCTATTTTATTTAAAACTAGCCGGTAACGGTTAAAAATAGCGGTGAGCGGAAAAATATAAAAATTCTCGTCCAGATTCCGAAAAATTGTATATAAAAATCAAAAAGTACCTGATGAATAAAGATTTCATACAATTATATATAATTATATATAGACTATATATAATTATATATAGACTATATATAATTATATATAGACTATATATAATTATATATAGACTATATATAATTCTATATAGACTATATATAATTATAGATAGACTATATATAAATTGGATAGAAAAAATGGCCCGATCCAATTGTATACAATTTGTATAGAAATTGTATACGATTCTATATATTGCAATTATATAGAATTGTATACAATTTTTATACAGTTGTATACAATTGGATCGGGCCATTTTTTGTATATAATTTTATACAATTGTATAAAATCTTTTTTCATCGGGTAATGAGGCTTGTAAAAATTTTTAAACAAAAAATAAGTAATATTAAAATTTAATTTCAAATTATACCTCGAGTTTTTATTTTTCAATCTTTTTAAAAAAATACTCGTCTAGAAAATTGCATAATCTACACGAGCATTTTTTTTAAATTTATAAATTTTTTTTTTCTAAAGTTATAGGATTTTTTATTTTCGGAATGGCGGCTGTCAGCTAACTTCAGGGTCATAAAACGTTTGGATTAAACCATGTATCCCGGGAAAAAAAAATTATATATAATTAGATATAATCATATATAGTTATATAAAATTCAATATAATTCTATATAACTTTATATAATTTTTCATGAAAATTCGTAAGATTTTATGAAATTATACAGTTTAAATTTTATAAAATTTTATGGAATTTCATAAATTTTCATAAATATTTCTAAAATTTTACATAATTGTTATTAAGATCCCAAGGAGTTATTGGTATGAAATTTTATATGCTTTTATAAAATTTTATGAAGCCATATATAATTTGATCAGGCCATTTTCAGCATAAAAATTTATAAAATTTCATGACAAAATTTTTTCCCGGGATACCATAATAAACGTTCCATATGTTAAGCCGCGCGATTCGCTTTTCATATCTGTTGGTTTTAATATGAACTATTGTGTTTAATATTTACATTTTTAGACTGTTTTGAACCTTTTAATCAGATTTTGGGAAAAAAGGCTTCACATAATTTCATCTTCACTTTATTATAAAGTTTTCTTGCAATTCCGAGTTTTTTTTCTCAGCGTATTTTATCGACAATGGATACTTGTTAATATTTCTATCAAAATAAAAATTGTGATTTCAAGGGTAAGGCTGAAGCGTTGCGGATGAAGAAAAAACTTGAAGCAGACATCAATGAATTGGAAATCGCTTTGGATCATGCTAATAAAGCAAATGCAGAAGCACAGAAAAATATAAAGAGATACCAACAGCAGTTGAAAGACGTCCAAACAGCTTTAGAAGAAGAACAACGTGCTAGAGACGAAGCTCGAGAGCTCCTCGGAATTTCTGAGCGAAGAGCTAATGCACTTCAAAATGAATTGGAAGAAAGTCGCACGCTTTTAGAACAAGCTGATCGTGGTCGTCGCCAAGCAGAACAAGAATTGGCTGATGCTCATGAGCAGCTTAACGATCTCAGTGCTCAAAATGCTTCAATTTCTGCTGCCAAAAGAAAGCTAGAAGCCGAACTTCAAACTCTCCACGTAAGTCAGAGTCTAAATGTATTAATTAGAATTTCATTAAGTAAAATTATATATACATATTAATCCACAAACATTTATGTGTATATATATATATATATATATATATATATATTTGGGTCTTTCGTTTTTAAGCAACATTTTTTGTTGTGTCAGTTAAACAGTAATAGTATATTGCTATGAATAATTTTTCACGACAGAAAAAAGTTATAAGTTAATAAAGAAGTTGCATGTTTTGTAATTAAAATTTTTTTTTTTAAGTTTAATGGAAGTCTTTAAGAAAATTGAGAGAAAAAAGTATTATAAAAATTTATTTTTTTAGGAACAATAAATTTCGTAGCTTTATAGAGCACGAAATATAACGAAACTTCTGAACTGATAGTTTTTAAGTAATTCGAGTTCTAAATAAAAACTACAGTTCAATCAATCGATTGAAATGTAAAATTGTGGGAATGTATAAATTTTTTACTCCAATTTTCACATTAATAATATTTTTAAATTTTTCAAAAATTTTGAATTCATGTTATTATAATACCTCTGGTATTTATTAAAACAACTTATTTGTTTGTCATTCCCGAGAAAAAATGATAAGATCTAACTATATATAATTCGATATGATCATATATAATTATATATAATTATATCCAAATATTTCTATGGTTATATATGATTATATCTAATCATGTATAGTTGCATATAATCATATCTAACAATATATAACCAAGATATGACTCTTGAAACCGGAAAAAATGATTATATATAATTATATACAATCAGATATGATTATATATAGCTATATATAATTATGTCTGACTATGTATAACGTTGTTTATATATAATCATACATGGATTAGGCATGACAATATTAATCAAATCGAAATTCCAGCTAATATAATCATGCATAATTTTGTGTAGTTAGATATAATAATATATTACTATATCAGATTATATCTCAGCAGCAATAAATATGTACGTAAAAATACTATATAATTTTCAATTTAGTTGGAAGCAGAAATTTATTTCAAGAAGCACTACATTATTAGATTTTATAAGAAATGTATAAGGTAAAAGACCTAATACTCGATCAGGGAACTAATATATCGATCACTCCATATATTCGGATATCTATAATCAGTAAAATTTAGTAAATGTAGATGCGCAAATATATGAGTGATCGGCTGATAGTTCCCTGATGGGGTTCTGAATGTCTCTCTTATTGTTTTTGAATATATATGATCATTTCCGATTATATATGGTTAGATCTCATCATTTTTCCTCTGGTTACTCTACATTCGTTGGCTTGTCAATATATATTTGACTATATAAGAATTTTTGACTCTTAACTTAGTGTTATAGATATTTATGTATTTTTTCTCGAAATTAAAAATCTACAAATGATTTCATTAAGTATATACCCGAGAAAAAATGATGAGATCCAAATATTTATAATAATATCTAAACTGTTAGATATAATTATATATGGTTGGATCTCATCATTTTTTCTTGGGATCTCACTTTGAAGTTATAAAAATTTGTTATTCTAGATTGAACTATTTTTTTTTTGTTGGACATAATATTGTTGTTAGCATCAAGATTTAATAAACAACCACCTAGTATTTTATATCAGATGTATATAATAACCATATAACTTTCCTAAATAACACATTTTTATTGAGCAACAAAAAAAATGTATATGTTACCCTGAATAATTCATATTAATAACGAAATTTTGAAATGACACATTTTTAAGAATCATCAAGGCTTACTAAGTGTGTGAAGCACAATATATACTTAATGAAATCATTTATAGATTTTTAATTTTGAGTAAAAATGCATAAATATCTAAAACACTAAGTTAAGAGGCGAAAATCCTCATATAGTCAAATATATATTGAAATGCCAATGAATGTAGAGTAAAATATTCTTAACGATAATAAATATATATTAAGAAACAATTAATATGAGAAAATCAGTACCTGATCAGGGAACTGGTATCCGATCACTCATGTATTTGTACATCTATATTTACTAAATTTTACTGAATATAGATGTACAAATACATCGAGTGCTCGGGTACTAGTTCCTTGATCGGGTACTAGATCTTTTACCTTATACATATCTTATAAAACCTAATAATGTAGTGCTTTATTGAAATATTCTATAGCATTTTTACATACATATTTATAGCTGCTGAGATATAATCTGATATAGTAATATATTATTATGTCTAATTATACAAAATTATGCATGATTACATTAGCTGGAATTTAGGTTTGATTAATATTGTCATAAATAATCATACATGACTATGCATATCCAATTATATATAGTTAGATCTCATCATTGAGTCTCGGGCTATCAGTTCGGAAAATTCATTGAATCTAATTCATGATCAATTTCATATTAAAGTTCAACTTTTAAGCTCTTTTATTCTGGAAGTATTAATCGTAAATATTTGACCAGTACTTTTACAATAGAGAATTTCATGTTCTACAAATATATCAAGTTCATTTTTCACAAAAAAATTTTCTAGCCCAAAAAAATCAATGTTGTATCAAAAAAATTTTTTTAATGTTATTTAAACGAAATATGTATATATAGGGGAGGGTGGGGCAGAGCGGCCCCCCTAAGCCAATTATTATTTTTTGTGGCTTTCAACCATATGATCACTTTACTTTTGTCCTATTTCGAACAAATTTATGGACATTTTGCCAAAATTCTGAAAAAATTTTTTTTTTTTTTGTGGGGCAGAGCGGCCCCCCTTCAAAAAGTGATAAAAAAAATTTTTTTTTTCGTTTTTTTTTTTTTAATTGTTTTCATCATTAAGAATGTATTTCTTTCTCTTGACAACTATTTTTGGTTTTATATTACTCGAAAAAAATTTTTTAAAGCGTAAAAAATCGTTCACTCTCGATTACCTTAATTACTAATTGTTATTTAATAAAAAAAAAAATCAATTCTATAATTTGACTTTATTTCAAAAATTTATCAACTAAAAAAAAAAATTTAATTTTTATAAATTTTTAGTGATCAAATTTGCCTCTTACATAAAGAAACGGCCGAAAAATATGAAAAAATAATTTTTTCGGAAGTTTCGGCTGGTCCATTTTGCCCCAGGTGTTATGCGTAGGGCTAGAAATGTGGAATTATAATAATTTTTTTTTAATTTGACGATAAAAATATGAAAAACTCACTTTTTCAAAATTTTGGGCTTGTCCATTTTGCCCCAAATGTCATGCGTATGGGTAAAAATGCGCAAACATATCGGATTTATAGTAATTAGTCGAAAAAAAAAAAATTTTTTTTTTGGTCAAAATTTCAGGGGGGCCGCTCTGCCCCATGGGGGCCGCTCTGCCCCACCCTCCCCTATTAGACTGATTCAAAAAAATCGACTAATTTTTTTTATCTTCATTATATCGAAAATATTGTTGGAAATAACGAAAAAAAAATACTGTGAAAGTTTGAGCTCTTAATATTAATATTAACAACTGCCGCATCGCGATTTTCTATTTCCCGTTTAAACAACATGGGAAAATTTATTTTTGAAGCTTTGGAATTTTGTAGTTCACGGTGGGACCAATACTTTTGATTGTTCAAGACATATTCTCATGGGAAATTTTACGCTCTACAAAAAAAGTCTCTTATAATGTTTCAATATTTTTATTTCTTCAAAAGTAATTCGAAGTTAAAATTAGATTGACCATAAATTATTACATTTTTTAAATTTTTTGACGCAACCATCAACTTTATCCGATAATTTTGAAGGA
The DNA here is from genome assembly GCF_029852145.1 of Microplitis mediator. Taxonomy (NCBI): domain Eukaryota; kingdom Metazoa; phylum Arthropoda; class Insecta; order Hymenoptera; family Braconidae; genus Microplitis; species Microplitis mediator. Next base: position 11,909,414 of record NC_079974.1, read on the forward strand.
CATTTTTTGTAGAGCATTTTATTTCCTACAACTTATCTAAGAGAAAATTTTCGATATTTCTCATAAGTCGTAAGTTATTCGCAACTGAGCAGCGGTATTATTTTCTTTCTATGTAAAAATAGTTAAGAAAACGATTACGCTAGAAATGTCATTAACATCACTATCGATACAATTATCAGTGACAATCCAGAAAAATAATTTTTTGTTTATCATTAGTCTGATTTAGATGAACTTCTAAATGAAGCCAAAAATTCCGAAGAAAAAGCTAAAAAAGCAATGGTAGATGCTGCCCGACTCGCAGACGAACTTAGAGCAGAGCAAGATCATGCGCAAACGCAAGAAAAATTACGTAAAGCATTAGAAGCCCAAATTAAAGAACTTCAAGTAAGGCTTGACGAAGCTGAGGCAAACGCCTTAAAAGGTGGTAAAAAGGCTATTCAAAAATTGGAACAACGAGTACGAGAATTAGAAAATGAATTAGATGGTGAACAAAGAAGACATGCAGACGCGCTAAAGAATTTGCGCAAGGCCGAGCGACGTATTAAAGAACTTAGTTTCCAGGTAATTTATTTTTTTCAATATAATTATTGTCACTTTTCAATATAATTATTGTCACTTTTCAATATAATTATTGTCACTGCCCATGAAAGCCCAGTTTCACTCCTAGCAACTTGATAATGAGCTATAAACTAATACGCGTCTATTCTTTAAATTTGGATCTATATTAATCATTAATTTTGAAATAATACCCTTTCTTATTATTAGGAGTTATAAAACAATTATATAGAATTCCATTGTAATTAATTTTTATAAAAACAAACGTCACTATTTAAAAAACTCGAGTTAATCTTATTTCACCGTAATTTTTTGTAAATTATGGTAAGTTACAGTACCGTGCGGTTTCTCACGGTGGATCTATTTATGTTATCGTTTTTCATGACAAAGAATAGAAAGATGCAGTGCTTGCTAAGAAGCACGGTATTTCGCGGTAAAATTTTGTATTGCGAATTTCCGAAAAATTAAATTTAAGCAAGAACGCTTCAACCTCAAGTTGTATTAAAAGACATTGTTCTAATTCACTAAGTTGAATGTTGGAAAATAAATCAACATTAAATGTAATTGGAAGGACAATATTTTCAGAGTGATTCGATCAATTAACGTAGCTATACATTAGGGTGCGTCATTTTAAGGCTATATTTTTTTTTTACTGCTATACCAAAAAATCTGGTAGTATATAGAAAATAAAATATTATGCCGCTGGGCTAAAGGGTTTAAGTCCAATAGCGGCTTAACTCATCGAAAAATTCGATTTACCGTTTAAATAACACGGGAAATTTGTTTTTTTAACTTTGAGGATTTCTAACTCGTGAAAAAATCAATAGATCGAATTGACTAGTATATATTTTTGTAGGAAATTAAACGCTCTACAAAAAAGGTCTCATATCATTTTTCGATCAATCCATCTGTTCTGAAGTTATTAGAGCTCGAAATCAAGTTGTAGTAAATTTCGAGATCTTTTTACCTTTCCGGCAATACCATCAGACTTATCGCAAAATATCATAAAATCTTTTTTGTAGACAATTTTATTTCCTACAAATTTTTGTCAGTAAAATTTTTTCAAATTCCGCATTGTTTTCTAGTTATTTTCATTTTAATTTCAAGTTCTTAAAAAAGCAGTGTTCTGATCGATTCCAAGAGCTCGACATTGCAATGAAAATAACTAGAAGACATTGCGGAATTTGAAAAAACTTTACGGATAATAATTTGTAGAAAATTAAATTGTCAACAAAAAAGACCCTACTACATTTTATGATAAGTCTGATAGTTTTGCCGGAAAAGTAAAAAGGTCTCGAAATTTACTATAACTTGACTTCGAGCTCTAATAACTTTAGAACAGATGGATTGATCGAAAAATGATACAAGACCTTTTTTGTAGAGCGTTTAATTTCCTACAAAAATATGTATTAGTCAATTTGATCTATCGATTTTTTCACGAGTTAGAAATACTCAAAGTTAAAAAAAAAATTTCCCGTGTTATTTACATGGGAAACCGAATTTTTTGATGAGCTAAGCCGCTATTGGACTTAAACCCTTTAGCCCAGCGGCATAATTTTTAAGTTTCTATATACTACCAGATTTTCTGGTATAGCAGTAAAAAAAAAAAAATATAGCCTTAAAATGACACACCCTACTACACATATTGTGATTTTCCCTTGTCCGCTTGAAAAACTATGGATATCTGGACTCCAATATAGGAACTCATAATATATACCGATGGATTGTCACAAACGTCGTAAACCAATAATTGGAAACGTAGATTTTATAACTCCAAATAATTCTCTATGACATAAAGAACCAATTGTAGTAGAAAGCTCAATACCCCTTATCTTATGGGTTACGGCATGTGCGACTGAAGCGATCGACACGTTCGATTCGAATATGGAGTTTAAGATGGATTCCGACATCTTTCATGAAGAACAAAATTTCAGATTACGTCGTACATTCTTTGGTAGATTTTATAGAAATCTATCTTTTGCATTTGTCCTCATGGTGGAATTATCAAAGAATTTTGCCATAATCTGTCATAATTCATCGAGTAGGTTCCAAAAATACCATTTGTTCAAAAGTTTATATATATATATATTAGACCGGTTCAAAAAAATCGACTATTTTTTTTTTCAAAACCCGCAGTGAAATATCTTCCTAGTCATGAAAGAAGGAGCCTGTAGAAACGGGAGCTCTTAATATCGATTTTGAAAGGTCGCTCATCGTAAATTTTTATTTTACGTTTAAATAACATGGGAAAAAATTTTTTTATTTTTTTATTTTTCTAGCTCGGCATTCGCAGGTCATATAAATGAGTCCATAGCATATTATTGTAGAGAATTTAACGCTCTACAAAAAAGGTCTCTCATCATTTTTTGATAAATCCATCCATTCGAAAGTTATCGGAGCTGGAAGTCAAATCTATAATAAATTTCCAGATCTTATTACTTTTCCAGCAAAATTATCAGACTAATCAAAAAATGTCGTAGAATCTTTTTTATAGACAATTTTATTTCCTACAAATTATTATCGAGAAAGTTCTTTGACATACCGCATTGTTTTCTAGTTATTTTCATTTTAATGCCAAGCTCGTAAAAATAATAGTCTTCTACTCTATTCTGAGAAGTTAAGATTAAAACGAAAATAACTAGAAAACAAAGCGGAATTTGAATAAACTTCATTGAAAATAATTTGTAGGGAATAAAATTGTCTATAAAAAAGACTTTATGACATTTTTTGAATAGTCTGATAGTTTTGCTGGAAAAGTAAAAAGATCTGGAAATTTATTATAGATTTGACTTCCAGCTCCGATAACTTTCGAATGGATGGATTTATCGAAAAATGATAAGAGACCTTTTTTGTAGAGCGTTAAATTCTCTACAAGAATATGCTATGGACTCATTTATATGACGTGCGAATGCCGAGCTAGAAAAATAAAAAAATAAAAATTTTTTTTTCCCATGTTATTTAAACGTAAAATAGAAATTTACGATGAGCGACCTTTCAAAATCGATATAAAGAGCTCCCGTTTCCACAGGCTCTTTCTTTCATGACTAGGAAGATATTTCACTGCGGGTTTTGAAAAAAAAAATAGTCGATTTTTTTGAACCGGTCTAATATATATATATATATATATATATATATATATATATATATATATATATATATATATATATATATATATATATTAGCTTTAGTGTCTTGTTATTTACTATTTTTTACCCACTATTCTTATTTATATAATTCATCCTATGTCCAATTAACGTCGTTTATGTTATTACGGTGTATTACCGTACGATGGACGGTGTGGCTCAATAAGTTATAGATCAAATTGAACAGAATATAGTATAGTGCCGGATAGCTCAACTGGTAGAGCACTCAGCGCGATATTGATATGGTCTGGGTTCGATTCCCTATTCGGGCTATCTATATTTTTCTCAATTTATTTATAAATTGTCTTATTGAGAAGGTTTGCATGTTTAGGTTTCCACTATATAAAATTTCCATCATCGAAAAGCTAACATGTTTTAAAAATATTAAACTTACTTCATTAAAATTGAATTCAAAAAGATAAGAATAGCACTAATTTTTGGCATCATTCCATGAATTAATGAATTAACTTTATAACAGGCTGATGAGGATAGGAAAAACCATGAACGTATGCAAGACCTCGTTGATAAACTTCAACAAAAAATTAAAACATATAAAAGACAAATTGAGGAAGCAGAAGAAATCGCAGCCCTTAATCTCGCTAAGTTCCGAAAAGCACAACAAGAACTAGAAGAAGCCGAAGAACGAGCAGATCTAGCCGAGCAAGCTATTACTAAATTTCGTACCAAAGGACGTGGAGGAAGTGCAGCACGAGGATTGAGCCCAGCGGTAAGAAATTAAATTAAATATCTATTATTTTTCACTATTTACACTCATAATCTTCGAGAATAACTAATTTTTCCATAATCATCTTTATTATTGAGAATGATATAAAACTATTAGCATTTTTGAAAACTACCGTTCTTGAATGTGATATTTTTATTTTTGAAGGTTTTTTCTTAAATATTTATAATTAAAAATTTTCAACGGTCGGAAAATCAAATACTACAGTTTATTATATGCTCAGGAATAAAACAACTCCAGCTTAGACGAAAATGAAATTAGCTGACCGAACAAAAGGAAAACCAGACATCACATGATTTGAATCGTAAATTGAAGCAACTTATAACGTGACTTAATTCAACATAGTGTTAGCCCAAAATGTATTCTTCATCCAAGATAATATAACTTGAGTTTAAACAATAAAATCGTTTTTGTGGCATAATGAATTTTTCAATCCTAAGAATAGAAAATTTTATATCAAGTACATAATGTCGCTACTAAAAATAAGTAACGTTTTTCGATGAAGTAATGATTCACTTGCCAAACTTTGTTTTTGTTATGCAATTTACTATTATATATATATATATATATATATATATATATATATATATATATATATATATATATATATATATATATAT